>NW_022589711.1:51038551-51378477 GCF_004348235.1 Phoca vitulina
TCTTTCTTTCTTTCTTTCTTTCTTTCTTTCTTTCTTTCTTTCTTTCTCTCTTTCTTTTCTTCTTCCTTTTAGAGAGAAAGAGAGCATGAAGGGGATGGTAGTGGGGGGGAGAGGCAGAGAGAGAAGGGAGAGAGAATTAAGCCCCAATGCAGGGCTTGATCTCACGACCCTGGGACCATGACCTGAGCTGAAGTCAAGAGTCAGATGCTTAACTAACTGAGCCACCCAGGCACCCGACTCCAGCTTTCTTTTGATGTCCATTAGCATGATGGATCATTTTCCATCCCCTCACTTTCAATCTGCAGGTGTCTTTAGATCTAAAGTGCGTCTCCTGTAGGGAGGCAACATTGTCTATAGCTCTGTAGATGGCATATAGATGGGTCTTGTTTTTATCCATTCTGATACACTATGTGTTTTGATTGGAGCATTTAGTCCATTTACATTCAGAGAGATTATTGAAAGATATGAATTTAGTGCCATTGTGTTACCTGTAAAGTTGGTGTTTCTGGTGATCTCTATTCCTTTCTAGTCTTGGTTGCTTTTGGTCTTTTTACCCCACTCACAGAGTCCCCTTTAATATTTCTTGCAGGGCTGGTTTAGTAGTCACAAACTGTTTTAGTTTTTGTTAGTCTGGGAAACTCTTTATTTCTCCTATTCTGAATGACAACCTTGCTGGATAAAGTATTCTTGGCTGCATATTTTTCCCATTCAGCACATTGAATATATTGTGCCACTTTCTTATGGCCTGCTAAGTTTCTATGGACAGATCTGCTGCAACCTCATCTGTCATCGTGTAGGTTAAGGACTTTTTTCCCTTGCTGCTTTATAGATTATTTCCTTGTCTGTGTATTTTGTGAATTTGACTATGATATGTCTTGGTGATGGTCAGCTTTTGTTGAATTTAATGGGAGATCTCTGTGCTTCTTGGATTTTGATGTCTGTTTCCATCCCCAGATTAGGGAAGTTTTCAGGTATAATTTGCTCAAATAAACCTTCTGATCCTTTTTCTTTTTCTTCTTCTGGGATACCTACGATATGAATGTTATTATGCTTTAAGGATTCTCCACCTTCCCTAAGTCTACAGTGGTGATCCAATAGCTTTCTTTCCCATTTTTTTTCAGCTTCATTATTTTCCATAATTCTATCTTCTATATCACTGATTTGTTCCTCTGCTTCATCTATCCTCATTGTCATTTCATCCATTCTGTTTTGCATTTTGGTTAGAGCATTTCTTATTTCGGCCTAATTAGTTTTTAGTTCTTTTTATTTCTGGAGTAAGGGATTCTCTAGTGTCTTCAATACTTTTCTTAATCCCAGGTAGTACCCTTATAATTATTGTTTTAAATAACTTGTATCTGGGGGCACCTGGGTGCCTCAGTCGTTATAAGCATCTGCCTCCGGCTCAGGTCATGATCTCAGGGTCCTGGGATCAAACCCTGCATCAGGCTCCTTGCTCAGCAGGAAGCCTGCTTTTCCCTCTCCCACTCCCCCTGCTCATGTTCCCTCTCTCACTGTGTCTCTTTCTGTCAAATAAATAAATAAAATCTTCAAAATAAATAAATAAATAAATAAATAACCTGTATCTGTATTGGTTAAATCTTACTTGCGTCTGTATTGATTAAACTCCTGACTGTGAATTCTTCCTGTTCTTTTTTTAAAGGAAAATCCCTCCATCTTGTCATTATATCTGGGTCACTGTTTTTTATTTGTGTGTGTAATTGTTAGTAAAGCCTACTGTATTCCTGCTCCTGAGAGTAATGGCTATATTAAGAAGAGTAATGGCTATATTAAGAAGAGAAACAAACAAACAAACAAACCAAAAACCAAAACAAAAACCCAAAACCAAAACAAAACAAAAAAACAAAAGAAAGGAAACTAGATCTTAGTGTGTTTTGGTCTGCTCATTAAAAGAAGCTAGATCAAAACAAAACAAAACAAACCAAAACAAACAAACAAAAGAAAGGGAAGCTAGATCCTAGGTGTGTTTTGGTCTGCTCATTAAAAGAAGCTAGATGATAATAATAATAATAATAATAATAATAAACAAAAATAAATCAAGAATTTTAAAAACAAAAAAATAAAAATTAAAAATAAAAAAGAAGCTAGATCCTATTTCCTCCAGAGCTGAAGCTTTGCAGCACTCTCTAATCAGTAGATTTGGTGTGGCCAAGGGGTTTATGTGTGGAGGGGCCTGCTGTTCTGATTCTCAGGCAGATTTGCCCAAGTCCAGATACACTTGCAGGGCTCAGGGGGCCAGGGTGTGATGTAAGCAGCTCCAGCCTCCACTGGTTGGCACTGCTTTGCTCCCTGAAGTCAGTCAGTGCTGATGGGTGGGGTGGGGTAGGGGGGAATGGCATCACCCTGCATTCTCCATCCCCAGAGTGGGGAGCTCAGGGCTGCTATTCTTCAGGAAGCCCTCACAGAAGAGCATACAATCACATTTCCTAGTCAACTTTGCAGTTAGTCCGGTATAGCCGTTTGGCTGAATTCTAGCCAATTACAAAGTACCTCTTTCAGGACTGGTCCATAGAGACCTTCACTGATTATCCTCTATGCATCCTCTTTTTGTATAATCACAGCAGCTTCGGAAGCTACCCGCTGAAGATGATGAAGACACAAGAGGGAAGAACCCTGGGACTCAGGATCACTGCTTGGAGGAGACCTCGTCTTCCCTTAAGTGCTCTACCAGTGCCCTCCCACCACCTCAATCTTAGACCCACTCTTCCACTATGTTAAACCATTGATAAATGTTATCATTTGTTGCTATTCTAGCAGTCAGCTTACCTTAACTAAACAGTCTTGCCGGTGTAGACATTCAAAAATGTTTGTGAAATGGGATGCTCTAGTAAGGCTCCAGTAGTTAGTACAGAGAACAGCAAGGGAGCTTTGAAATCTAGGTAAGACATCCAAATCCAGACTAGTTTCCCTTTAGGTCATGGGGGAGTGGGGATAGGGAATCTTGTCCCTGCCAAGTAGGAGGGTGAGGCATAGTTCTAACATACTCCACCATGCCTATTGCCTTTTCATTTCATAAGCCTCATGGACTAGGGGTGGAGACATCGCTTCTTTCCTAATCCCTATAATCCCCCATGTCGTTCACCTCTCCTGAATCAGAGAAGAGTTCTAGAAAAAATACGGCAGAAGAGGAGGAGGTATTATCTAGTGGAAATAAGCTGGACCACAGACCAGAGACCTGGCTCTGAGTTCTGGATCTGCCTTTATTTTGCTGTGTAGCTCTGAGCAAACCTCTTTTCATCTCCATGTTTCTTTCCTGTTTTTTGGAAATTGTGTCTTGAGTCAGGGACTGGGGGAAGAGATGAGATACTCTTCAGTCTAAATAGTAAGGCCTTGTAAGGTCTAAGACTAGGGTTCTGCGGGGGGATCAGTTCTTCAGGCCCCTGTGTGAGGTGAGCATTTCACTCCTTTTCTTTTACATTTCCTCATTCTGCTCCTTCCTCCCCTCCTGCCTCTGGAGAACCTACCTTATGGCATATGGTGCTGACAACTTCTTCTCATTAATAAGGAGTTTACCTTCGGGGTTCACCAGGATGCACTGTGTTTTGCTTCCAGTCACAGGAGATCAAGAATCTGGTCTCTTCAGATAGAAAAGATCTGGAGAGTCCCAACTTAAGTTACAATCTCCTGAGTGCTATGACTGAGCAGTCTAGAGGAAGCCATTCCCACCAATGTTGAGGCTGTTTCTCCCACAAGAGACCCTTTCATCCTTTCCCCATCACCCACTCCTACGTCCCCACCCCCCTGCTATATACATAAACACAATTGGTGAGTCTTCCACCTGTGGAAGGGGGCTGACTAAGCCATGGGGGTGTGACTGGCATTATCTTGCTTATCGATATCTGAAAGTAGATCCTTTGACCTTTAATATCTGTTGCAGATCCTCTAGGAGGTAGGGATTAAAGCAGATGTTATTATTTTCTCTGCAGAGCAAATCCTCTGGTGGCTGAAGCAAGTGCTCCATACTTACAGAACCTCAAGATTATCTCATACAAACTTTGACCTAATAACTTAATTACCTGTATGGTGAATGGGCCAAATGTCAGCAGGCACACCTCTGGGGTTGGAAAGTTCATTACCTGTGAGGCATTGTGAACAGTTGTGATTATTAGAAGAGTTCATATTTAAATGAAAGAATATTGGTCATCAGTAGAAAGAAGCTAAGGTCTTGGGCTTGGTGAGTAGAGAAAGCCCTCTATCCACATACAGAGCAAAAAAAAAAAAAAAAAAAAATACACCCCTCTCCGCCAAAGAATGGACTAACAGTTTGGCCTGGTGTACAAGCTCTTAGTGGCCAGGCACGCCTCTGTTCACATCTCCATCATCATTGCTCAGTGCCTCCCTTCTTTCCCTCTATTCTCAAGTCTTACTTTGATTTCTCTTGATACACTATACAGGCTATATTTTCTCATAGCTCTTGAACCTTTTCACAAATTCTGTTCTGTTCTCTGGCCTAGTTGTGCTCCTAACCCACCACTATCCTCCATTCCTTCCACCTGGTTAGTTTCTGCTCATCTTTGAGATGTCAGCATAGATGTCATCTCCTTCAGGAAGCTGTTCTTGTCTCATTCAGTCTGAGTTCTAGATCCTTCCTATTTAAGAGGCTGTTACTTGCCTGACTCTCCCATACAACTGTAAATTCCCTCATGGTAATGACTTTCCTTTTTGCCACTGAATCCCAAGGGACTAGCAAAGTGTCTGGAATATCTGTTGTTAAACATGTAATTGCTGAGTAAGTGTTGAACAAAGTTTTGATGAGTGTTATATTTTGTGTCTATGGTCTATAAGTAGCAGAAACCACAAACAGGAGCAGTTTTATTAAGAACATCTCATTATGTATTAGATAGATGTCTAGAGTTAGTAGTCCCAGGCTTAGTGCCATGGCTTAGTGGTATTATAAGGATCTAAGCTCTTTTGTCCTTTACTCCACATCATTGGCATGGGTAGAAAATAAGTTATTCTCTCTCTTTCATCAATAGGATAATTTTAAAAAATAGGATAATCTTTTCCAGAAAACCTCTGCCCCCAATTGTCCTTCCTTTGAATCTTATTGTTGAAAACTGGGTCACATGCCCACTCTTAGGTCAGTCATGATTCATCCTGGTGCTTTAGCTGAAGTCAGACTGCCCAGACAAAGAGATGTTCTGTTAGCCAGAAATATGAGTGAATAGTTGACGGGTAAGAAGTGAATGAGCACTACTCCTCAAGTCTTTAATTAGATTTTACTAAAACTCAAGACTCCTTTCTCCAAATTTGAGCTCTATCTTTGATTGCAGATACTTAAAATGCAACATCTGTGATGACATAGTATTCTTTAGTGTGGGCACCTCAGTAGCCTCCTCTCTGGCATGAAAAACTGCCTGTTTACTTTCATCATCCACTTCCTCCTGGACCAGGGAGCACACTGGATTCTTCTAAATGTCAAAGTAGCACTAGTTCCCCCTCAAGGCAACCAATAACTCTCCCTCTCAGTAGAAAGAGTCAAGTATCATTCTCAGTAGTCTTAATTCCCAGTAAGTTTTCTTCCATGGTGAAAGTGGCAAGAATTTTGCTCAGTGGGCTGGACGCAATAAAAAGAAAAAAAAGATAAAAGCCTTTATTGGAAACAAATAAACCAGCACTTGAATTGATCCCAGGGTATTTTTTTGATATAAAAATATCAAATTCACTGGTGATTATATAATAGTGGAAATTTATATGATATCCCTAATAATCAGCCTTTCTCATTTCTCCTGCATTATATACTTATCTGAAAACTTTTTACAAACTAAAAAGAGAAAGTGAAAGTAATCAAATTATTGTTATTCTAGTGTATTTTTAAAAAAACTTCCTTTTTAAATAACTCCCTAATCCTTTCAATTAGGTTTACGATGATGGTGGTGATGATTATCTATCTTTTATTGAGTATGACAGGTGCTATAGTTGATTTTTTACAAATATCATCTTAGACCCTCATATCAACTCTATAATTATTATTGATATTTTACATATTAGAAACCTACAATTCAGATTTTAAGTGATCTGTCCAGGGTCATTAGTAGAGCAGGGATTAGAATTCAGGTTTTTCTGATTCCAAAATGATTGCTACATTCCCGGTCATGAGCCAGCCCCCCTTCCTTAAATTCTCACTGTCACCCCAACATGTCCATTACTTTCCCAAAGTCCACAGGGTTTTTATTCCTCTCTCACTGGTTAATCTTTTTGTCTTGGGTTGGGTTTTTTTTTTTTTAAGATTTTATTTATTTATTTGAGAGAGAGAGAGTGGGGAGGAGCAGAGGGCGAGGGACAAGCAGACTCTGTGTTGAGTGTGGAGCCCCACATATGGCTCAATCTCATGACCCTGAGATCATGACCTGAGCCAAAATCAAGAGTTGGTCGCTTAACCGACTGATTCACCGAGGTACTGTTGTCTTGGGTTTTTATTAAAGTGGCCATTCTTATTCATTAGCTGAGACATTTATGGACAGCACAGGAAATTATTTGTCTTTCTGGTTCAACAACTTAAGTCTAGAGGCGTTCACATCTAACTCAACAAATAAACACCAGGGAGGGAGAAAAAAAAAAAAAAGAAACACAAGAAGATAGATTAATAGACCAATCCTGTGGCTGAGGAGAGTATTTCCTCTCTTTTCTTTGTTAACCTAATAGGTGAGATATGTTCTAAGAGATTCTAAAAGCACCTAAGAACAGCAGTGACAAGTAGTGACTGTTCTGAGTTCACATAAGCCCCAACTGGTTTTGACTTTCCCCAAAGAATTATCCTGGAGAGAAACCACTAAGAAGTCTGGTTTAGATGGAGGAGAAAAGTAAGGACCACCGGGCTTTGCTCAACCAAGGAGAGGAGAATGAATTGGTGAGTCTTTCTTTTTTGTGATTACAGTCTTCTCAAAGTACCTGAGGCTGTGGGCAGGTGCTACTATATTGGGGCTGGCTTTAGCATCTGCAGAGGTTTAAGTATGGTAAAGCTCCCTGAGATCTAAGGGCATGATTTTATAGTTGGGGAAATTTCAGGGGCTGAGAAAATTGTGTTTTCTAGATGATGGAGTTCTTGCCACCCTCATATGCATCAGACCAAATGAACCTTCCTTCTTGGACATTTTGTATTCAGCGTGTACCCCACATGGTGCTCATTGAGGTGTCTCCCCTTTATCATCTGGGTCATGTAATTGGGTAAACTCAGGCAAAAACAGAAACTTTTTTTTTTAATTCTTATGTTTTTGGTATATCTGTATAACTTAAGCTCAGTGTGCTTTGGGCTGAAGTTATGCTGGCAGCATGGAGAGGTTTTAAGTACCAAGTACTGAAAAAAGAGCAGTGTGGCCTGGAATTTAGCACATGTTTTTAAAAAATTTTTCTTTTTTCCCTTGTTACCTTTTCTACTAAACATCTATACATCTTGAAAACAATCATTGGGGTGCCTGGGTGGCTCAGTCAATTAAGCATCTGTCTTCGGCTCAGATCATGATCCCAGAATCCTCGGATAGAGCACCACATCTGGTTCCCTCCTCAGTGGGGAGTCTGCTTCTCTCTCTCCCTCTGCCCTCCCCCCACCCCCGTTCATGCTCTCTCTCGTGCACTCTCTTTCTTTCAAATAAATAAATAATAAAATCTTAAAAAAAAAGAGAAAATCATTAAAACCTTGACAACTACAGTGTCTGTTTGAGACTGACAAGTTTACATTTGTTATTTTATTTGATCCTCGGAACTCAGTGATGAAGGAATTAATCCTATTTCATAGAAAAGAAATGTGAGACCAAGGAGGTTAAGTAACTTGCCTAAGGTCTTCCGTCTACAAGGGATAGGCGGGAAATCCAGCCCACTTCTTCCCCCTTCACACTCCATGATGTTTACACTGCAATTGTGTCTACAGCTAGACAATGAGAAAGAGAGAGGAGCATGGGGGCTGGGACAGAGAGAGCACACCGGAGGGGGAAAGGGCCCAAGGGATATGGTTCACATAGCAGAAGGGTGTCAGTTACCTGCTTGGCCTCCCAGTTCCGCATGAGATCTGTGGGAAATCCACACCCACCCTCTCTCCACATACCCTTCTTTGTTAACTTAAGGAAAATAAGTGATTTCATTTATACCTGCACCATCCAAGAAGGTAGCCATGGGCTACATGTGGTTTTTGAGCTCTAGTAAAGTAGCTGGACCAAACTGAAATGTGCTATATGTATAAAATACATACCAGATTTTGAAGATAGTAAAAGAAAAAAAAGAGTGAAATATCTCATTAGTATTTTTATATTGGTTACGCATTGAAATGACAACATTCGGATATGTTGGATTAAACGAACTATATTATGAAAATTGATTTCACCTGCTTCTTTAATGTGGCCACTAGGACATTTCAATTACAAATGCATTCACATCAGTGGCTTCTATTATTATACCATGCTGATCTTGACAATGGTAGAGTGCTTACAATCTTCAGACTGAAGGGATTTAAAGAACTAAAACCTCCTTATCTGTGTTCATTGCTCAACAATTCTGTGCCGGTTCTGATGTTTATTTCAATGTGTAGATGAGTGTTCATGAAAATCTTTGGTAGCTCTTTATTTTTCCCTATGTGCGTATTTTTAAAGTTTATAGCCTAGTATTTTAATTCTCTTAATCACAGAGATATCTCTCCTCAGCCAGGCATGTCTGGAGGCACACTGTGCGCAATGTTAGCATTTATTTCAGTATCCTCCTTGGCCATTCTTGCTGCATTTACTTTCTAAAGATGATCTTGATTCTGTCCCTGAGACATAAGAGACGCTGTGTTCACATGAGTTGCAAAGCCCAACCATTCGGTTGGTGCCCCCCCTCTGTACAAACACCTACCAAATTAAAGTGTCAATATTACAACTGGAAGCAGCTCCAGAGGGCAAAATGGCTACTTGGTGTGGAGGACACATTTGACAGGAAAGCACTTCACCTCATGGTAACTTTTTCCTGGGAAACAGTGGAGGACTCCTGGACTCTAAGACAGCAGATATGGGCTTTAGTCAAAGACCCACTGCTAACCATGTGCTGTGGACAACTTTTGGACCTTGCTAGTTGCCCAAGAACAACATCACTTATCCCTCCTGACTTAAAAGGTTTTCAAGGGCCATGTATGAAGTATGGGAAGTGCTATGAAAATATAAAGAGTTCATTTACATCCAAGGAGTCAGGACCTATGGTGTGCAATTTGAAAAATGCAGAACTGTGTATAGTAGGTGAAATTGAGGTTGGGAATATTTCCCCTTTCTCTGATTAAACTGGGGGAGTGATAACCATTTGAGGTCTACAATTACAAAAACAGTGTGTGAAGAGTTAGTAAGAAAAATCAGGAACTTGGAATGTCTAAATTATTTTAAACAATGTCATGTACTCTTCATCTTCCATTAAAAGACACACACACACACAAACCCTACTCAAAGGATTAAATAAGAAAATAAAAATTGTGCCCTATTGGCTCTTTCTTGTCTTTTGTCACATTTATATTAACAGCTTGGATGAAGGCAAGCTTATCTAATCTGCAACTGACACCTCACTATGAGAAAGAGATAACAATCTAGGTGACAGAAGGTGGGGATATCAATGACTTGGGCTTAGTAGCTATGCATGAGAAAGCAATAAAATTCTTGGTTATGGCTGAATTTTAGTTGCTAGGATGATATTGCTATAAAATATTAGTCCTTGGATGTCTCAATAGAAGTCTGTTCTGCATAATAGAAGAAGTAATAGTCCTGTTATAATCTGTACTATTTAGGAAACCTCTAGGGAGTTATATTTAATTCTAAGATTCATACAAGAAGTATAGTGTATTTAGAGGGATATCTGGATATCACAAATAAGAATCATTTAAAAGACATTGGGAATAGTTCCCCAAAGAGCAGTCAAGGCACTTGTCTTCCAATAGTTAGAGGTTGATGTGGAGAACAGAGTAGAAGTTGGTAGAGCCCAGCCTGATTTATTTTCATTATGGGAGAACTTCCTAACCTTCTGTGGTGACAGAATTTAACATGACAACTCTCCATTGACCCTGTCCTTGTGTAATTCCCTTCAGTTGAGTGTAGTGGAACCCATAAATACGATAAGCTATAATTCCTGTGATTATGTTATGCTATGTGGCAAAATGGATTTTACAGATGTAATTAACTTGGACTCAGCTGAGTTCATCAAAAGGGAGATTGTCTGGGTGGGCCTCACCTAATCAGGTGGGCCAGAAAAGATATTGTGTCCTTTCTGAAGTTAGAGAGATTTAGAGTGTGAGAGGGGCTTGATCCAAGGGAGTTTCTCCATTGCCTCTTTGATGATGGAAGGCTCAGTGTGGTAGGAACTCTGACTGTCTCTAAGAACTGAGAACTGGGAGCAACTTCTGGCTGACAACCAGCAGAAGAATGGGCATCTCTATCTCAGAGCTACAAACAACTGAATCCTGCCAATAAACATGAGATCTTGAAAGAGGCCCTTGATTTCCAGAAGGAACACAGCCTAGATGACACCTTGATCTCAGTTTTTTGAGACACTGAGCAAATGACCCAGCTAATGAGACTCCTAACCCACAGAAACTGTGAGATAATAAATTTCTGTTGTTTTAAGCCACTAAGTTTGTTATGCAGCAATAGAAAATTAATGCACCACAGCTGTCCAACAGGAGAAAGCATAGCCCTGTAAGTTAGTGAGTAGCCTGTCTTAAGCCACTACTAGATGTTCATTGGCGAAAGATGGTCTATAGCCATTTTTTTCAGGAAGGAATTTGAACCAAATAATCTCTGAGACACTGCTCTTGTTTGGTAATGCTCTTATTCCAGGAATAAACTTTAACAGAACATGCCCTGTTGTCCCATGTCCTTGGTCTAAGGCAAATTCTGGCTCTAGAAATTGTCCCGGCTGATTAGCCCATGCATCTCATTACCTTTTGACCCACACTTACTGCTCTTTCACCCCTAGCCACATCAAAAGAAGGTCCTTAACTACACTTTTACTTACAGGGAGACCACATATTAGCACTTTTGTTAGAGTAGTTGACTTTATGGAAATGCGTGTAGCTGAGTGTGATAATATACTCATCTCATCGGTACTGGGTTTTGATTCACACTGCTAAAGAGGAAAGGGCCTTTCTTATTCCAGAAGAAAAGCATAAGGGAAAATTTAAGATGTTGAACTATTTCAATAATTATTTTGAACATCTTTAAGACTCAGTTTTTTGATCTACAAATAATAATTTATCAATATTATCAATAATTATAATAATTATTATATTATTTAATAATTAGTAGAAACTTGGTGATGTGATTGTTGTTTGGAAAAAAAGAAGGCAAACATGATGAATTCTTGCCCCATCAAAGGACTCAGAGATATTATCTCCTTGGCCATGATTCAAGGGACTAAACATTTGATGCCTACCCAGAAAAAGCTAACTTACTCTAAGGCTATCGGAACACCCACCCATGGAAAAGCCTAACACTTTACAGCAAAAAGCTGGCATTGCCATTCACAGAAGGTAATTATAGTACTGAGAGTTATTTATGTCATGTGTTGGTTGAGTAGGTACTTTACAACTTTGTGCTGTGGGAATGTTGGTTCAAGTAACTGGATGTGTTATGGACTGTAACCCAAAAAGACCCATACTACTGTGCCTGTGCATGGTGGGTATGCAACAAATACTTAGATGAATGCATGAAAGGTGAGTATAAGAATAAAATGATTTACAAAAATGATAAAGCACCTGTTCACAAGACAAGTCATGCACAAAAGCTAGTGCTCTAGATGCAATGAAATTCCGGAACAAAGACAGGCAGAGAGCCTATGGATGGTTCCACACGACTAAGAAGATCCCTCCTAAAGAGAATTTTGGGAAGAAACAATGTTTAGCTGAAGCTGCACCCTGTAACTCTCCTTTCCTAAGGAATTTGGCCAATCTTAGTTCCATCTCTGATGGAACTATAAGAGCTACCTATTAAAAAAAGGAAAATAATCTTAAAAGTGCCCTTTATATACTATTACTCCATGTATGTATGTTCTCATTTAATCCCTATGAGTTAGCCAGTCAGATACTTTACACTGAGAAAATGAGGCTCAGTTAAGTAACAGATACAAAGTTACATCACGCTGGGAGGGAGGATCTCCTATTACACGGTTTTCTTCTTGTGCAAGGAAGATGTTTGTACTGGGGCCTGTGTGTGTGTGTGTGTGTGTGTGTGTGTGTGTATGCATGCTCATATATATAGTTACTAAGCTAATTAACCTTTGAATCAATTTAGTATTTATCTTAAAGCCCTTCTCCCAGTTTCATGTATTACAAAGATGAGCAGTTTTCTTTTTGGCCTGTGTTTGACTTTAATTTTGACAGTTGGTGCTCTGTTGTGAAAAGCAAAAATTCCATTTAAGCCATTGGATCAATCACTTTTCGAAATACAAGTTATGGTTTTCCCAAATAGCATTTAGTTCTGAATATTGCCTGTGGTAGAATTGTTTCACAGTGACTCCAGTGGGACTAGCCACTTTTAATCTACTGAAATTTTGTTGAACTGTATATTATTCAAGCTAATATTAATTGTTAATGTATACTGCATACTCAAAATGTTTCAGGAACTGTGCTAAATGCTTTGCATGTATTAACTCATTAGTTTCTTTTTTTTTTTTTTTAATTTTTTTTTATTGTTATGTTAATCCCCATACATTACATCATTAGTTTTAGATATAGTGTTCCATGATTCATTGTTTGTGCATAACACCCAGTGCTCCATGCAGAACGTGCCCTCCTCAATACCCATCACCAGGCTAACCCATCCTCCCAACCCCCTCCCCTCTAGAACCCTCAGTTTGTTTTTCAGAGTCCATCGTCTCTCATGGTTCGTCTACCCCTCCAATTTCCCCCCCTTCATTCTTCCCCTCCTGCTACATTCTTCTTCTTCTTTATTAACTCATTAGTTTCTCACAACAACCCTGGAAGGTATTGTTATCATTTTCATTTATGGAAGAGGAAATTGGGTCATCAGAAGAAATAAAGTAGGTTGCCCAATGTCTTACATCTGGTTAGCGGTAGAGGAATAATTTGAACTGATTTTCTCAAGCCATATCCCCAGCTCTTAACTGCTACACCAGACTACTTCTGTTGCATTTTACAACCAGCTGCATTTTTCGCATGAGGAATCTAAAATTTAGTGAATTTAAATCATTTACCCAAATCACATTAACTAGTAAGTGACGTAGCAGAGAACAGAAGTGAGAGCTTCTGGAAGGCAATGGGGTGGGGTATAAATAAAAGAGGCTCTGCTGATAGACCTGGATAGGGCTCTAATTTGTGACCTTTAGCAACAACCTCTGTTGAAAGGCATGTGCATATTTTATTGTTCCTCCTAATCCAGGCTACTTCCTCTGGACTTTGGGCCTAGGAAAAGACCTTTAAAGATATGGTACCTCTCCTGGTATCAGGAATACAGAATTTTAGTGGGAAACAGAAAAGTGAGAGGACTGCTTGGAGAGAGTACAATTCAAGTCTATGTTAAGATGGCGCAACCCCTGTACTATTCAACTCGACTAACTAATAGGTGTCAGATCTGGGTTCCTCGCCCCATGGAACACAGATCCATGTTTCCATTACCAACCTTGTTTCAGTATATTGCGGCTCAAAACTGAAAACTCTCCACCACCTTTGGCTGAAGCTATTACCAAGCCACCTGCTAACATTGAAAGCTTCCTTTGTGTTCAACACCTTACTCCTCTATTTAATCTTCACAACTATGCTTCCAGGTGTGCTATTGTCTCCTAAGTACAGAGATGGAAACTGAGATTTAGAGAAGTTAAATCCTGAGATCACATAGCTAGGAAGTGGCAAAACCCACTTGACTGCAAGGAACCATGTGTAGTGGGTTTGAGAGTCTGATCCTCCCTCTCTGTGTTCCCAGTGTCTTTAGATCCACAAGACCTCTGGATTCCACTTATCTTCCTTTTACAGCACCCATATTGCTGCTGGCTCCCTTTTCTACCCTGCACATCTTAGTGGATTTTACCATGGGTATTTAATACTTTGGAAAACTCTGAGTGACTCTTACTGCATCAGAAGAGTCATCATTTAGAACGCTCAGATTATACTTGAGATTAATTGATCAAAATGGAAACATACACTGTGTTAAACTCAAATTACACAAACATGGGCAAGCTGACCAAGAGTATTTGTAAAAAAAATGCCAGATTAACAAATGATTCTTTTAACCAAAACCTCAATTCCCATGTCTAGCATATAACCTTTGGGAAAACTGAGAAATGACAAAAAGGAAATTTACTAAGGTTTATGAGGCCAATTTATCAAGGAAGCAAAAATATTGTTTCTATTCATCTTTACTCAAGGAGCTACATATTTCTGAAAGTTATTCTGATATTTATAAGCTCTTTTATATCTAACTACTTACTTATTTTTTAACAGATGGGGAAAAAATCTGCTGACATTTTGATTGAGCTATCCCCAACCATAAGCAGGATCTTTCACAGAAACCTCTTCCCTTTTCTTGATTATTAGGGATGTGATTTAATCTCTGCTCAGTGGAAACCAGCGCTTCCCAATCATCCACACTGGGAGGCAACTATAGTCTTCCTAGGTCATCAAACCTTTCTTCCATTTCCCACAGAAATTCCTTCTCTTGCTCTTCTCTCTTTTCACTTCTCAAATTTTGCTGTCATTTTCTCTTTCTGAATCTAACTCCATTAAAGTAATTAAAGTAACTCCCACGTATTTGGAATAGTGTCTAATAAACAACCCCCTTTACTTTTTTTTTTTAAGATTTTATTTATTTGAGAGAGAGAGAGAGAGAGAGCATGAGCAGGGGGGAGGGGCAGAGGGAGAAGCAGACTCCCTGCTGAACAGGGAGCCCAAAGCGGGGCTTGATCCCAGGACTCTGGGATCATGACCTGAGCCAAAGTCAGACCCTTAACCGACTGAGCCACCCAGGTGCCCCCCACCTTTACTTTTTATTGGCATATATACATACAGTGGTGTCGATAAGGCACACTGATCTTAAGTGCACAGTTCAATGACATCTATCACCAATTATTTTTGCTCATTTTGGAACTTCCTACGAATAGTGTTGTGTATTGATTTATCATACTTCATTGATTCAGTATAATGTCTTTGAAATTCATACATGCTGTTGTTTGCATTAGAAGTTCATTTTTAAAATTGTTTTGTAGTATTCCATTGTAGGAAAACACAAAATTTATTTATTTTTCTCCTGTTGATGTACCTTTAGATTGTTTCCAGTTTGGGGCTCTTATGAATAAAGCTGATATGAATATCCTTGTGCAAATCTTTTTGTGAACATATGCAATTCTCTGTGTAAAAATCTAAGAATGGAGTTACTAGCTCATAGAATATTTGTATCTTGACCAACACAGTTTTTCAAAACGTTTGTACCAATTTACACTCCCAATAACAATGTATGAGAGTAACATTGCTCCACATTTTTACCAATACTTGGTATATTCAGTCTTTTTAATTTTAGCTATTCTATGGCTATATCATTGTGTCATTTTATCATTGTGTCATTTTAGAGTGAGTCCTCAAATCTGATTGTGTAAGTCTTTCAACTTTGTTCTTTTTTAGGATTGTCTTGGTTATTCTAGGCTGTGATATGTCATTGTAATTTTATTTTGCATTTCCTTAATGACATGATACTGAGCATCTTCTTGAATGCTATACGAGAAATCTTCTTTTGTAAAATGCCTATTTCAGTCTTCTGCTCATTTTTTACTCTGTATATATTTCTTTTAATTGATTTGTAGTAGTTTTTGTATTTTCCAAATATGATTTTTTTATATATAGGTACAGATATACATATATAGCTAATATTTTCTTCAGAGGCTTTTGATAAACAGAAGCTTTTAATTTTAATAAAATCACATACATTTTTTGTCTTCTTTTGTTTCCTGTTTAAGAAATATTGTGTACTTAAAGTTCATGAAATATGTTTTCTATGTTTTCTTTCAGATGATCTATGTTTTAGTTGTCACATTTAAGCATATGTGCTACTATTAATGAATTTTTGTGTATGGAGTAAACTGGGGGGGGGGGACTCATTTTTCTAGTACTATTCATTTTGATCCAGCAACTACTTAATGAGCAAACCATCCTTTCCCCCACTGAATTGCCGTGGTTCCTTTTTTTGTAAATGAAGTGATTACATATGTTTGAGTCTCTTTCTGGATTCGCTACTTTGTTTTTCTTTTCTTTCTTTTTTCTTTCTTCTTGGTCTCCCTCCACCCCGCCTTCTTTTGTTTGTTTGTTTATAATTACTAGGAATTTATAGTAAGTTTTTACTTCTGGTAGTGTAAATCCTCCACAATTGTTCTTTTTGAAAATTGTCTTGATTACTTTAGGTCCTTTGTACTTCCATACCAATTTTGGAATCAGCTCATCAATTACCATAAAAAATGTCTGCTGTGATTATAAATGGGATTGCTCCTGGCTAATCCCCAAACTTAATATATATCTCCCTTTATTTAGATCTTTGCTTTCAGCAATAAAGTGAGTTTTCAGTTTAGAGGTTTAACTTGGTTAGAACTATTATAAGGATATTGATTTTTTTTTTTGCTTGATAATATTACAGATATCTTCATTTTCAAATTATTACAAATAAAATTGGTTTTCTATATTGACCCATTGATAAATTCACTTATTTTTTTAAAGATTTTATTTATGTATTTATTTTAGAGAGAGAGAGCATGAGCAGGGGGAGGGACAGAGGGAGAGGGAGAGAGAATCTCCAGCAGACTCCAAGCTGAGCACTGAACTTGAGGTGGGGCCAATCCCCCGACCTGCAGATTATGACCTGAGCCAAAATCAAGAGTTGGATGCTTAACCGACTGAGCCACCCAGGCCCCAACAAATTCACTTATTAACTCTAATAATTTGTACATTCTTTCAGATTTCTTAATGTGCATAATTATATTATCTATTCATACCGAGAGTTCTACGTTTTTTTCTCAGCTTTATTGAGATATAATTGACATACAACCTTGTATAAATTTAAGTTGTACAACATGTCGATTTGGTACACTTAAATAGTGTGAAATGTTTACCACCAAAGTGTTAGCTAATACTTCCATCACTTCACGTAATTACCATTTATTCTTTGTGAGGAGAACATTTAAGATCTACTCTCCTAGCAACTTTTAAGTATTAATACAGTATTGTTACTTCTTATGCTCCAATTGTTATAAGTATTGTTACTTTTTCTTGTCTTATTGCACTTGTTAAAACTTTCAGTACTATATTAAATATTAGTGGTAATTATTGATAAGCTTATTTTACCTGTAACTTCATGGGGGAAGTAATCAGTATTTCATTATTAAGCATGATGTTAGCCAAAGGATGTTCTTGTCTATTCCTAGTATGCTGAGAGGCTTCTTTATTTTCTTTTCTTTCTTTCTTTCTTTCTTTCTTTCTTTCTTTCTTTCTTTCTTTCTTTCTTTCTTTCTTTCTTTCTTTCCCTTATCATGTATTAGTGTTGAATTTTATCAAAGTATTTCTCTGTACCAATTGAGATGATGTTATGACTTTCCTCCTGAATGTTAACACACCAAAATACATTGATTGATTTTCAAACCCTTGCAATGCTAGAACAAACCCCATTTGGTAACCCACTTTTAATATATATCACTGCTTTAGTTAGATAATATATTTCAGGGTTACTTCATCTATGCTTCTTACAAATCTTAACCTGTAAATTTCCTTTCTTTTAACAAACCTATCACATTTTGGTGTCTGAGTATGCTGACTTCATGAAACAAGTTGGGAACATTCCCACCTCCTCTACTTATGGAAGAGTTTGTGCAAAATTGATATCACTTCTACCTTAAATATTTGAAAGGATTCACAAGCCATCTGGGTTTGAATATTTTTTTGTAGAAAAGCTTTTAGTTACACATTAATTTTCTTTAATAGCAGTAAAATATTCAACTTTATTTAAGTTTATCAATTTTATTAAACTTTTAAAGTACAAATTCAACATTATTGATTTTCTTTATTGTATGCCTGATTTCTATTTTATTCATTTCTGCTTTTCTTTATTATCTCCTTCCTTACACTTTCTAAGGTTTAATTTGCTGCTCTTTCTATAGCTTCTTGAGTTGGAAGCTTATTTTATTGATTTCAAACATTTTTTCTTTTCTTACATAAACATCTAAAACTATAGATTTCCCTCTAATCATTGTCTTAAGTGCATCCCACAAGTTTTGATTTGTCAATTTTCATTTTTATTCAGTTCAAAATATTTCTTAATGCCCATTGTAATTTCTCATTTGATTCACATGTATTGCTTAGAAAAATGCTATTTAATTACCAAACATTTGGGAATTTTTAAGTTATTCTGCTGTTAATTTCTAGTTTAATTACAATGTCATAATATTTTATGTTCCAGAATGTGGTAAATTTACGTAAATAGTTTACGTGGACTTGAAAAGAATTTGAATTATGCAGTTTGGGGCTATAATTTTCTTTGTCAATTAGGTCAATTTAGTTAATGGGTTTGTTCAAATGTCCTGTATTCTCACTGAAAAAAAATTTTTTTTTGTCTACTAGTCTTATCAGTTAGTGAAAAGAGTGTTAAAATCTATGATGACAGTGACTTTAAGTTCTATTTTGCTTTACAAATTTTGAAACTATGTGTAAGTGCCCTTAAATCTAAAATTGTTATTTCTTCCTGTTGATTTGATATTTTTAGATTATGAAGTATGCTTATTTTTTTCAGAATATTTATTTTTTAAAGTCTATTTTGGGAGCCTCTGGGTGGCTCAATTGGTTAAGCGTCTGCCTTCAGCTCAGGTCATGATCCCGGGGTCCTACAATGGAGTGTAGGGCTCCCTGCTCATTGGGGAGCCTGCTTCTCCCTCTCCCTCTGTCTGCTGCCCCCCCTGCTTGTGTTCTCTCTCTCTGTCAAATAAATAAATAAAATCTTAAAAAGAATAAAATAAAGTCTATTTTGTCTGATATTAACACAGCTATACTAGTTCTCCTCTGTTAGTCTTTGCATTGTTTATTTCCCTATCTTTCTCCTTTTAATCTATTTGCTTCTTTGTATTTAAAGGTATCTCTTGTAAACAACATATAGTGGGTTTTTTACTACCTAGTCTGACAATCTTTGTTTTCAATCACAGTAGTAATGTCATTTATATGTAATGTAATTACTGATATCGTTGGGTTAAAGTTACTATTTTTTCCCATCTATTCTATCTATTCTTTGTCTTTTTCTTCAATTAACATTATATCATAGAATGGTCCATATTTCTGCATTGACTTCATACATTTTCTTTTTAATGGTGCCACCTTGGCCATTGTTTTGATATTTCACATCTTGCTGAACTGTTAGCTATCATTTGGTTCTTCCAGTAACTTTGCTATTACACATAATACTGCACTGAACATCATTACACACATTACTTTCTACTTTGTGTATTATTTCCTTAGGGTGTATTTCCAAGTGTGGCATTACTGATTCAAGGGGTAGAAACATCTTTATAAATCTTGATATAATTTGTCACCTTGCTTTCTCTAAAGAATTATTCCAATTTATAAGATTATTAGCAGTATGTAGCTGTAGTGATTTTATTGCTGTCTTGCTGGCATTGTCAGTTCCTTTTTTCAAATAAAAAATGTTGTATAGAAAAGAACTGAAGGGGTATCAGAATTATGATTACCAGTGCCATCATTGTATGTAAGTTAACAAAAAAAAAGGGAAAGGTATTTGAGATGTGCTTTTTCAGCTACAAGCTGGCCTAAAATTCCAAACCATTCTACTTCAATTTTGAACACTTTGGCAATAAGCTCCCATGAATAACTTAGTAAAATGATGCATATTTATGACATAATATGTGAACTGGCATATACAGTTTATTGGAGTCTAATAAAACTATCATTCACAAATAAAACTAAAACAGGTTTATAGAATCAGAAGGTAGGTAGGAAGACAGAAAGGAGACCCAACTGAAAATATGCTTAGAAGTAGAGTGAACACATTTTTAAGTTACATTTAAACCTCATCATGAATAATCTCAAAATAGAGTGGCTGCATCAGTAAACTTAATGAACATTTTTCCCCACGCCGTTAATACTGAGGAGCACTGGAAAGGAACTCTTAAAATTGTAATTACTTTGCAGACTACTTAAAGATACATTATCTCATTTGAGCACAAGTACCCTGTAAGGCATGTATTTCTAATTGTTTTGTAAAGGAATAAATTGGGATTCCCTAGAGGTGATATGATTTACCTAAGGTCACATAGGTGATAACTAGTAGAGCAGTGACTCAAACTTACATCTTTGCTACCTGTGACCTTACAATTATGTTTAAGGATTACTTTCAACAACTGTTATTAAAATCTTAATCTACCACAGATTTCTTTACTAGAAAAAATTAATGAAAATGACCATATCGAAGATGAAAACTTTTCCAAAATATTAAACCAAGAGATTCATTATAACAGGATCTAAACTGGTATAAAATTCAGGAGATTCTGTTATTAAAAATGCTATAGAAACTCAGCAAAAACCTTTTTTCTCGGCATTACATTTCTGTGATCTGGACACAGGAGTTCAGAATCTTAGGGAAAAAAACACATAAAAATAACAGCAGAACCTAAAATAATAGTATAGTAGTAATGTCATTCATAATCAGCATCCCTCTGGGTCTTCCAAGTACACTAAAAGTCTAGTTTTTGAAATTTGAAAACAAATGCTGTTAAACTTCATTGTGGAAGATGGAAACTAGAAATTGGCTTGAAATAAAGGAATCTATTGTTTTTGGCTATGTGTTTGGCTATGTGTCTCCCCCTAAAACCACGTCTCAAAGTATTCGCTCTATTCGGGATAATATCAACTACCTTACTACTAAAAGTAGAAATATTTCAGCATGTTACTGTCAGGGTAAATTCCTATGAGTGGTCTTTTAAAAGTCTTTCATGTCCACAGACAATCTCTTGATTTATATCATCCTACCCTTTGTATCATCGTCCTCCAGTAAATTTACATTAATAATTTTTTAAAAACTCTATCCCTGAAAAAAGTAAATCTGGTCCAAAACATGGGGTGACTCTTGACGGTATTTAGAACGAAGTAAGTCTGCCTGTTCCTTGCTCCTCCTGTCTCATGTTTTAGTTCCATATGCCAGTATAGCAAAATGAGTCCTTTTTTAATGGTATCAGCTGACAGCTGTAAGCAATCAGTCTGATTCAACTAGCTGAAACCAGATTTCCCTCCCAACTAGTATCGCTGCATCTAACGCTTGTGTTTCTTGGAACAAAGTGATGTGTTTATGTGAAAAAGAAAAATAGAGTCATGTTTTATTTACATGCCAGGAGGTGTTTGGTTACCGGACCCAGAATCTACGCAGAGCCCTCTGCCTTATAACATCCATGCTGACCTGCGGGTTTCTTCAGCTGGTGTTCTATTGGAAACCCCAGTGGAGGGTGTGGGCCAACTGCATTCCATGCCCCTTGCAAGAAGCAGACACTGTTTTGCTAAAAACAACGGTGAGTGCCCTTCAGCATTGCATTGGTGGCACAACAATTGACTGGCTGGCATTCCAGAATAGATCTTTCTTTACTCAAGTTTCTTGTCCCCAAATAGGAGATGGCAAAACTATCCCTGAACCTACTTGCCATCTCTTATTTTGACTCAGGAAGGAAGGACATTGTCCTCCATGTCACCCTAGGGAAGTTTCTACCATGTCAAGCTAATTCTCAATGCCTTTAGCCATTACACAAGCAGGGGCTGTCAGTGTTATAACTCTTAAAGACATAACACAGGAAGGATAGTTCAGTTTTTTAAGAATACATATTTTGAGGGGAAAGTAGACATTTTAAACACCTAAATGTCATTTTTAAGATAGCTGGAAAATATTTTCTGGATATAAAACTTTCCTGTAAAGTGTGTCTTTCTTTTTATTATCTAGCACAGTGGTTCTCAAATTTTAATGCAAATCAGTTACATGGAGGGTCCTTAAAACACAGACTGCTGACCTTGTCCCAGAATTTCTGATTCAGTAGGCTTGTGGTGGGGTTGAGAATTTGCTTTTCTAGCAAGTTCCAAGATAATGCTGATGCTCCTGTCTATAGCCAAAACTTTGGGAACCACTGGTTTAGGTAGGTATTTATTTGATTGCCTTATTAAATAAACAACATTTGAGAATTTCATGGGCTGGATTGTCTTCTCTAGGATGAATTTCAAAGATATATGAGGAAGAAGGTTATATGCCTTTACTTATCCACACTGAAGTTTCCTATAAGCAAGAACCCAGAAGAACCCCTGGTGGCTGACCGCCACTCTGTCATTAACCAAGCCGTATTGAAGCCAGAATTAAAAGTAAGTAATTTTGAGTGTAATGTTATGGCATGTTTTTTTAAAAAAGAATAATGCAAATGTTTATTGGATGGAAGTTCTGAATGTCACAGTGCTGGACTGGGAATTACAACAAGGTATCAAGGAAAGTGAGTGTGGTGTGGGGACTTGTGACAAATAGCCCTCACTTCCCCCTATGGGCTTTACTTTGTGAATGACACTTGTTCTATCACATTTGTAATTGCAGCTGCGATGTATCCAAGTGCAAAAAATCAGGTACATTTGGGACTACTTGGAGAAGAGGTTTCAGAAAGTTGGGTAAGTTTGGCTTTTTCTCAGCATTCATCAGGGTATAAGGGAAGAACACTGATTTGTTGAATGCCATGAACTAAAGCATGCTTCTTGTCCTGACCACATCTTAGGCTACTGGAAGATAGCAACTCCTGCCATGACATCCACCACACGTTTGGACTGGGCCTGACCAGTGAAGAACAAGAGGTCAGGTAGGGTTTGTGACACTCCCTGAGAATAAACTCTGCCAGTAGAAATTGAGATATCAAATGACTTATGATCAGTGAACTGTTGGCATAATGTTTCATCAGCTTCATATAATCCCAGTTTATTTATCAGCAACAAAGACATATTTTAAGTTGTTCTTATTTTAGGCAAACTTATTAAAAAGAAAAGCCAATCAAATGATATTTGAATTTTTTTCCCTCAGGACTGTGGAATAGTCTCCTCTGTGTTGTCTTTTTTTGTTCTTTCCTCAAAAAATTTTGAGTCATTTCATAGACATCTGCTTCATCATCCTCCAAATCCTCTGAGAGACAGAAAGACAATATTATGATTGCATTTTCTTATAAAGAAACAGCCTAGAGATGAGGATTTTGTTTGCTCAGGTAGTTGTGTCATTCACCATTGTGTTCAAGCACCTGGAACAGTGCCTGATTCATGGTAGAAGTTCGATATATATTTATGGAATGAATGAATATAAGAATGTATTTGTTAACCTATTGAGTGAATACCTCTACTACGCCAGGCACTCTGCAAGGAACTAAGGATCTAAGGATAAATAAAGCTTAGTCATTGCCCCAGAGACATTCACTGACTATTGGGAAAGAGAGACAAAGAATAGTGGTACAATTGTGAGAATGAGATCTATAAATGCACATAGATTAGGACATAATAGTGTAATAGTAGCATAGAAATGCTTATGCTCCTCATTAACCCACAGAGATTTTGAGTTCTGGCTTCCCATCTGTAATTTGAAATGGTGAATCCTGGTGAGTCTGAAAGTAAACCATTGCAAGCCTTCCCTGGAATCTTAATAATCACCTTCATTTCTTGCCCATTTTAAGGACATTTCCTGCCTGCCCTTTTCCAGTCTGTCAGAAACACAAATTCTCAAGCTAAAAAGCAATCTGGTACCTAAAATACAGGTTCTGGGCCTCCACCCCCATATTCTGATCTAGTAGGTAGGAGCTAAGGGTAGTAGTGAGAGCAGAAACTGCACTTTTAGCAAGCACCCCTATTGTTTTTAAAGTTTTCATCCTGCCTGAACATGTTGAAAATGAAAAAGTCATCTAGACTTTGACAATATTTGCAAAATGCCTTAAAAAGAGTATCGTTATATAAGATTTCAAATGCAATACTTAATAAACTGAAACACATAATGTTTTCAAAGTCATTAAAACATACTGGTTTAATTGCATTAAGCACCAGGAGTGCAAAGAATTGATCTATTTAGGAAATTTAGTTGATTATTGCAGATATACTTTGCCTTTGCCTAGGACACTATTTCCACAGGAAAGATTGTCCATCAGTGTAGCTATCTCATGTTTGTCCTTATTTATCAAGGGCCAAGCTTTAATAAACATCATACATAATTAAATTTAAATCTGGTCCACGCAATAAAGAACTTGACAATCTAATAAGCAAGACAAAGAGTATAGTTTCCCAAATATGAAGAATAGAGGAGATAATCTCCTCATAAATATATAGGCAGATTTTATTTATGGGCTTTTTTAGTTGGACAGTAAAGGGAGTAAGTAGAATGTGAACTATTTCCACCCTTAATTTTTTAGTGTAAGACTAGGGATTTTTAAAAAAAATTAAATGCAATTGATTGATTGGTTGGTTGCATGATATCAGATTAATTTCCTAAATGGATATGAGCTTGCCTTCATGAAAAGCAAGGATGCAACATGAGAAATAAAAGAAGGAGGATCACAAAACTCTGTGATAATGAAAAGCCACAAAGTCTAAATAAAACATTCTTTTTAGGCTTCCTAGCAGCCAGGCAAAGACGGAAAATGCACACATTTATGTAACTGTCATTTTTTAGTGGCAAAAAGGCAAATCAGGACATCAAGAGAGATTAACATTATCCTGAAGAGAAATTTTCAGGGGGCCTCAGGAAGAAAATTGTTCTAGGAGATCCCTTGCTCCTATCTTCATTCACTCATGAACTGGATGCCTGGGAACTTTTTCTAATTCTATAAGCCTGCTCCTTAAAAATTCCAAAGTTCACAGAAGTAGGTCATGTCAGAACCCCCTGGATTAACATTAATTATTTAGAAAACTTCAGGTCTCCCTCCCTGCCAAGGACTCCATTGGTGACTTATCAGAATGGAATCAGAGTGGTCATGTGTGGTTTGAAAAAGCTCACCAGTGATTCTGACATGGTCCTCCTACCTCCTTGAGGACCCCCCACTCTAGGCTTCACCATCTGGAGCTTAAAGTGCCTAGCACACAACATATTCTCCATAATTATTTGGTGAATATATTAATAAATGAATGAATGAACAAATAATCAAATTGAAAAAGGACATATACCATCCCAAAAGAAAGTATTCCTATTCATTCATGTTTGGTTATTCAGAAATAAATACATCCCAACAGATTTACTATGGTGGAATGGTTGCAGGAAAGCTCAGTGATCCTTCAAGTGCAGTTCAGAGCCAACCCAGAAATGCCCTCCACAGCTTCCCTGTTAAGAAATATTTCAATCTCTTTTGGAGAGGGACCTTCTGCCTCCAAAGAAATTATCCCCCTAATGGATAGTTCTGAATGTTAGGCAAGTCTACATAATTTTATTCAGCCTATTTAGTTCTATAAGGCCACCTGGAATAATTCTAGGGCCCCCTTTCCTTGCCGTCTTGTCAGATTTCCAAAGTAAGGATGTGTAATCTCCTCTGTTCCTTGGAAATTTCCTCACGTGACCCAGCTTCAAGCCTTCCATTCCTTCTGGTTGCTCAGCCATTGGTCAATGTCCCTGAAAATCCTGCTTGGCTTGTGCTCAGATTGAGATGAGTACATGATCCCTAAATACACAATACCTTTTGGCAAGAAATAATGGAAAATATCAAGTAGCAAGGGGCATGCCAGGCTGTGATCCAAACGTGGCTCAGACAAGCCCTAAAGAGGTTAATCTATAGGCTCCTATTAATCCGTTGGGTTTCAGTCCTCACGGGAGCTAAGCTCCTCACCTTTTGATAGTAACACCAGAAACCATCTCACCAGACAGAAAAAGATGAAGAACATTGGGGACTTGCCTTGTTTCTTTCTAAACTGACTTTCCACAACTGTGTGCTTCTGTAGTTCTATAAACTGGGTTTTCAGCCTTGTTAGGGGAGAGAGAATTCTAGACATGGCTCACAAATGTCCTCATTAATTAATTCCAATATTCAGAGAACATTCTCTGTCATACAAAGTGCCTCTCGATGCTAGAAAAACAGTTGAAAAGCTCCATCCCTGCCACTAAAGAGGATCTGGGAAATTTGAGGAGAAAGATATATAACTATATGCTATAATTCAAAGAGGTGCCTGCTATCACTAAGAAAAGGAGGCATATTGGAGGAGAGAAAAATACACTTAATTGTGCCTGTGGGACTAAGGAAGACTTGAAAGATAACTGGCATTTATTGAGAGCTTGTCATGCCCTTGGCACTTGTGCTAAATGCTTTACGTGTTTATATTATATGTTACTGATAGCAATTTTATCAGGAATGTATTATCAAACCCATTTTACAGGTAAGGGAACCGAGGCTCACCCCTCATTCATTCAACAAATAATTCTTGAGTGCAAGAATTATTATCTATATGTATTAGGCCCTGTTTGGCATTCAAGATATATCAGTGTCCTCTAGAAGCCTATGTTATAGGGAATGATACAGTCTCTTGTTGCATGGTTACTAACATGTAAAAAATAAGGTGCGGGGCGCCTGGGTGGCTCAGTTCGTTAAGCAACTGCTTTCGGCTCAGGTCATGATCCTGGAGTTCCGGGATCGAGTCCCGCATTGGACTCCCTGCTCAGCAGGGAGTCTGCTTCTCCCTCTGACCCTCCCCCCCTCTCATGTGCTCTCTCTCTCTCTCTCATTCTCTCTCTTTCAAATAAATAAATAAAAAATCTAAAAAAATAAAAAAATAAAAAAAATAAGGTGCAATTTCAGATTATCAACACACTATAGAGAAAAATGAGATATGGTAAGGAGATAAAGAGAATCTGATTTGAGTATCAGGGTGGCTGTTTTCAATAGAATTGTTAAGGAAAACTCCAATAAGGAAGTGCTATTTGAACAGAGACCTGAATGAAATGAGAGAGTGGCTATGCAAAGACGTGGGGAAATCCCCTTCCAGATCTAGGGAGCAGCAAAGGCTTAGCTGGATTCACATCCAGGTCTGTTAGATCTCAAATTTCTCCACCATTAGGCTGTATCATCAGATTTGACTCTCAAAGGCTGAGTGGGCCTTTATAAATTGAAGAATGTGGGAAGGGCATTCCAAGCAGAGAGAGAAAAAAAGAGAGAAGACCAAGTTTGGGATTTTGAGAAGTTCTGACACTTCGACAACAACAGGTTATTTCCACAGATTCCAGAAAGGATCCCGAGCACCAAAGTGGCTTGAGTTATGGTCTCTTCCCAGTGTGAAGTTTGGGGACACATGACATTCCAAACCCAATAGTACATGCTGTTTGACCTTTCTGTCTTCCAGCATCTCTGCACCTCAGTGTTTTCACACATGGAGTCAGAAGACCCTAGTTTGAGTCCTCTTGGACCCGTGCAAGCAATAATTGTACTTGGAAAGGCATGGCTTGGAAGTCAGACAAACTTGGGCCCAGCTATGTCACACCTTAGATCAAGAACCCATCATGCAAATTGCACCATTGATGCTCACAGAGTGTGAAGTGGAGGCATGGAGACCAGGGTGTGAATCCTGGATCTGCTTCTTTCCAGCTCTGAGACTCTGGGAGAATTGCTAACTTTATCTGAACTTCAGTGTTCTTTATAATAAAGAGGATAATATGAAATCTCATAGGGGTATGGTGATTACAGGGGATAATACATATAAAAGGCTAAATGCAGTTTCTGGCAGTCACCTCTGCTTAAAAGTTGTATTGTCACAATTAATAATAGATACGCATACTTTTGGCAAAACACCCAAATGAATAGTTTTTCCCCTTTGGCAAAATGGAGGTATTGTCCCTTTCCTTTGGACCACTGTGACAATCAGATGAGAAAATCTTTTGTGAGAACTCTGTAAATTGTAAAATGCTACACAAACACAAGAGCTTCTTTTTAGAACGTACATAGTGTGAATTTATAAAGGGTTAGTGTGAAGAACATATATCCTCTTCCAGTTCATTGGCTCATTCTTTCATGTATTTATTTTCATATACTAAAGGCCTGTCCTAAGTGCTGAAGAGACCAAGGTAAGATGGACTTGATCTCTACCATTAAGAGCAATCTAGAATGTCTGAGAATTCTAGGAACATCCTCACATCTGTGTTTTTAGCTGTTCTTAAAATATAATTGAATTATTTAAAAAATAACTCAAAATGCCTTACTAACTTCATTTTGATTCTTGAGTTACATTGTACTTAAGATATTTTTTAACTAGAAAAACAACTTTGCCCATCATGCACTTTTATTTTAAAAATATGTTAATATTTTATGATGTGTATGTTAATTTTCGATTAAAGGCACAAAGTGCCTAGAGGGTAGAGCAGTGACTTTTGCTTAGTTTGGCTTATACTCACTTACCAATGAAGTTTTAGTTGTGGTACTAATAAGTGATCATTCTCCTACAGAAGATTAGTGTGCGGGCCCAATGCCATTGAGGTAGAAGTCCAGCCCATATGGAAGCTGCTTGTTAAACAGGTAACTAACAGTTTTCATCTATTTTTGAAAAACGTTTTTTTGGTCCTTTACTTTTTACTTCCTGGTACTCAGGGGAATTTTAGGCAACATATAGATAATTTGATCTGAACAAAATTTGTGTTTCATATAACTTCCTTTTGTTATTCCCTATTGTCTTTAGTCTATGCTTTTCCTGTCCATAGAGGCTTTCTTTTCTTTTTTTTTTTTTTGATATTTCTTTTTTGTAGACATATATTTCTTTCTTTATATTTTTTATTATTATGTTCAATTAGCCAGCATATAGTACATCATTAGTTTTTGATGTAGTGGTCAATAAATATATATATTTTTATTCCAGAATTTTTAAAAGATTTATTTATTTATTTATTTATTTATTTATTTATTTATTTACATGAGAGAGAGAGAGAGAGAGAGAGAAAACGCAAGTGGGAGGAGGGGCAGAGGGAGAGAGAGAATCCCAAGCAGACTCCCCACTGAGCATGGAGCCCATTGTGGGGCTCAATCTCATGACCCTGAGGTAATTACCTGAGCCAAAATCAAGAGTCAGACACTTAACCAATGGAGCCACCCAGGGACCCCTATTCCAGGATTTCTAGCTGGTCCTTTTCAACAATCACTTGTTTTAAAGTAAAATCCACTTAAAAAAATCCAATCCCAGTGTGAGAGACAGATTCCTGTTTCATGTTTTTCCATTTGTTTTGTTTTCTTAAGTTTTTGATGGTGGTTGTAATGGTGGTGGTGCTGGGGGTAATGTTATTACTTTTTTTTTTCTCAGATAGTCTGAACTTTTTATTTTATTTTATTATGTTATGTTATGTCAATCGCCATACATTACATCATTACTTTTTTTAACTATTTTTTTATTATGTTATGTTAATCACCATATATTACATAATTATTTTTTGTTGTAGTGTTCCATGATTCATTGTTTGCGTATAACACCCAGTGCTCCATTCAATATGTGCCCTCTTTAATATCCATCACCAGGCTAACCCATCCCCCACCCTCCTCCCCTCTAGAATGCTCAGTTTGTTTCTGAGTCCATCGTCTCTCATGGTTCGTCTCCCGCTCCAATGTCCCCCCCTTCATTTTTCCCTTCCTACTATCTTCTTCTTCTTCTTTTTTTTTTTTTTTAACATATAATGTATTATTTGTTTCAGAGGTACAGGTCTGTGATTCAACAGTCTTACACAATTACCTCTATGATCTTTTTGACTATTTTCAATGTATTAGTTTGGTCTTTCTCATGTTACTCTATTATGTCAATTTTCTTGAGAATGACTTTTTTCTTTGTTAGTGGGTTTATTTATTTATTTATTTGGAATATTTTCTTTGGACTCCTTGAAGTTATTATTATTAGTGGTGGTGGTGGTGAGCTCCCCTTAAGTGGGACTTCTCCTGCTTCCATTTCTCTCTTTCTCTCTGTGTTCACTCGCCCTCCTAGGTGGCTCTGAGTTTGCCTGCCTCTTAGTGGTCCCCATAGCTTCCAGTTCAGAACCAGGACCTCTCCTGGGGTTTGGGGCTCTGTTTCCTAGGATCTAGTAGACATAGGCCCTGAGCTAGTTGGGGTTTGGCCAAGTTCACAGTTGCACCATGAACTCTGTTGTTTCCCACTCCACCCTCTGCTAGGTTGTGACTTTTCTTGGCTTCTGTTCTGGAGCAGGAGGCAAGTCTGGTTTGGTCCCCTGCCAACTGTGGGGCACTGTTGGTCTTATTCCCCGTAGAACTGAGCTCCTAGCCATCACTCTCCAGTACTTGTGTGGAACCCAGTGGGTTGATCATGCCAGCCTCCTCTCCATGCTGCATATTTCTAATCTATTTCTAATTCACAATGATGGACATTTTGTTTAGCATGGTCATGTTTTTCAAAATAATGTTTTGTTAGACTTTTTTTAGAGCAATCTAAGGTTCACAGAAAAGTTGATTGGAAGGTACTGAGATTTTCCCATCTACCCCATGCCTCCACATATGCACAGTCTCCTCCACTATCAAAAAGCAGGCTGCTTTTTAAACTTCTTATTCATTTTTAAACTGCCAAAGATTCCCCCAGGTGTCAATTTGGTCTATATTGAAAGGAGTGGTAGTATTTTCTCCGCCTACTTACTAGGCCTTTAGTAGGAAAAAAGCAGATAAAAGTATTTCGTATTTGGTTTCAAAAGAACATTGAATAAGGGAACTAAATTAATATGATGGTGTTGTTTCTTATACAAGAAGTATTTAACCAATTTTCTACTGAGTTTATGTAAACTCAAAATCATATTATCATTAGTGCATAATCTACAATTAGAGCATTTTATACCAAGCAGACGGAAGAGCTATAATTTGTAAGGAAAGCATGTTGCAATGGAAATAATAAGAAACATTAAGGAACAAAAGCTTTGTTAATGTACAAAATATATCCGAGGGTTTCAGGAACTCGTAAGATACAACCTATTAACTTATTAATGGGATGTCAGTTCATTTGGGGGACTAAAGGAGAAGTTTATTTAACATGTTAGAGAATTATAGAAAGTAGAGGTAAAAAAGAGTGGCACTGGCTTTAGATAATATCTCATCTAATTCATAATCATCATAAAGAGCACTTCATCTAGAAAATAATCCTTGCTTTGCTCAGATGGGCTCTTTAATTTACACTATGTGTATACATATATGACTCTAGCTCCTCAGGTTTGCTCTCTCTGCTATCATTATTAATAGTGGGGTCAGCAGGACCAAAATGGGGACAATTGAGGGATTAAAAAAAGTTAAAGGTTTTATAAAGAGACCAAAAACTATGTGCATGGATGGCCAGCTTTGGGCTGGGGATACATTCCACCCATGGTTTTCACCACAACTTTGGGTACAATGATCCCTCCCTGTTCAAGGGCAGGCCTGTGCTGACTTGACTGACTCTCAAAGCATCTTGCTAAGACCTGTGACATGGAGACTCTGTTTTTTTTTAAATGACCTGGATACAAGTGCAGTCTTGCATTTTCCTCACACACCTTGACTCCATCTGCAGCATGTGATCACATGAGGAATGCAATAAAAATGGTCAAAGTTGAAGTTTGTTTTAAAAAGAGACTAAATCATGGTTCTCCTCCGTTATGGGTAAATATTGTTTAAAAAGATAAGTTGTTAGACTTTGTTATTGATAAAATATTTTTCTTCTTTTTGTTTTTAAAGATTTTATTCATTTATTCGAGAGAGAGTGAGCGAGAGAACATGAGTAGGGGGGAGGGCAGAGGGAGAGGGAGAAGCAGACTCCTTGCTGAGCAGGGAGCTCAAGAAGGGACTCCATCCCAGGACTCTGGGATCATGACCTGAGTCAAAAATAGACACAGAAGGAAAGCTTCCAGACTCATTTATTTTTTGAAACAGCTTCAGGAGAATAGGTATTATTTCTTCTCTGAATGTTTGGTAGAATTCCCCAGGGAATCCATCAGGCCCTGGACTCTTGTTTTTTGGGAGCTTTTTGATCACTGCTTCAATCTCGTTACTGGTTATTGGTCTATTCAGGTTGTCAGTTTCTTCCTGTTTCAGTCTTGGTAGTTTATAGGTTTCCAGGAAGGCATCCATTTCTTCCAGACTGCTTAATTTATTGGCATATAGTTGTTGATAATAATTTCTAATAATTGTTTCTATTTCCTTGGTGTTAGTCATGATCTCTCCCCTTTCATTTATAATTTTATTATTTTGGGTCCTTTCTCTTTTCTTTTGGATAAGTGTGGCCAGTAGTTTATCGATTTTATTAATTCTTTCAAAGAACCAGCTTCTAGTTTCGTTGATCTGCTCTACTGTATTTCTGGTTTCTAATTCATTGATCTCTGCTCTAATCTTAATTATTTCTCTTCTAATGTGTGGCTTAGGCATCATCTGTTGCTTTTTCTCCAGTTCTTTAAGGTGTAAAGTTAGTTGGTAAATTCGGGATTTTTCTATTTTTTTGAGTGAGGCTTGGATGGCTAAGTATTTCCCCCTTAGGGCCGCCTTTGCAGTATCCCATAGATTTTGGACAGATGTGTTTTCGTTCTCATTGGTTTCCATGAATTGTTTAAGTTCTTCTTTGATTTCCTGGTTGACCCAAACATTCTTAAGCAGAGTGGTCTTTAGCTTCTAAGTGTTTGAATTTCTTCCAATTTTTTCTTGTGATTGAGTTCCAGTTTTAAAGCATTATGGTCTGAGAATATGCAGGGAATAATCTCAGTCTTTTGGTATAGGTTGAGACCTGATTTGTGACCCAGTATGTGGTCTATTCTGGAGAAAGTTCCATATGCACTCAAGAAGAATGAGTATTCTGTTGTTTTAGGGTGGGATGTTCTATATATATCTATGAGGTCCATCTGGTCCAGTGTGTCATTCAAAGCTCTTGTTTCTTTGTTAATTTTCTGCTTAGATGATCTGTCTATTGCTGAGAGTGGAATGTTGAAGTCTCCTACAATTAACGTATTATTATCACTATGTCTCTTTATTTTGGTTAACAGTTGGCTTATGTAGTTGGCTGCTCCCATGTTGGGGGCATAGATATTTACTATTGTTAGATCTTCTTGTTGGATAGACCCTTTAAGAATCATACAGTGTCCTTCTGTGTCTCTAACTACAGTCTTTAGCTAAAATCTAATATGTCTGGTATGAGAATTGCTACCCCAGCTTTCTTTTGAGGTCCATTGGCGTGAAAGATGGTTCTCCATCCCTTCACTTTCAGTCTGGATGTATCTTTAGGTTCAAAATGAGTCTCTTGTAGGCAGTATATGGATGGGTCCTGTCTTTTTATCCAATCTGCAAACGTGTGCCGTTTTATGGGAGCATTTAGGCCATTCACTTTGAGAGTGATTATTGAAAGTATGAATTTGTTTTCATCATGTTGCCTGTGAAGTTCTTGTTTCTATAGATTGTCTCTGTAAATTTCTGTTTTATATCACTCTTGGGGTCTTTCTCCTTTTATAGAACCCCCCTTAATATTTCTTGCAGGGCCGGCTTGGTGGTCACATATTCTTTCAGTTTCTGCTGGTCTTGGAAGCTCTGTATCTCTCCAACCATTCTAAAGGATAGCCTTGCCGGATAAAGTATTCTTGGCTACATGTTCTTCTCATTTAGTACCCTGAATATGTCTTGTCAGCCCTTTCTGGCTTGCCAGGTCTCTGTGGATAGATCTGATGTTATTCTGATGTTCCTCCCTCTGTACATAAGAAATCTCTTCCCCTTAACTTCCCTTAAGATGGTTTCCTTGGTTCTAAGATTTGTGAGATTTACTATTACATGCTGGGGCTTTGGTCTCTTCTCCTTGACCTTGGGAGGGGTCCTCTCTGCCTCTAGGACACGAATGTTTGTTTCATTCCCCAGATTAGGGAAGTTCTCAGCTATGATTTGCTCAAATATATCTTCTAGTCCTCTCTCTCTCTCCACCCCCTCAGGGACCCCAATAATTCTGACATTGGAACATTTCATGGCATCACTTATTTCTCTAATTCTGTTTTCATGGATTTTAAGCTGTTTTTTCCAGGCCTCCTCCTGTTCCTTCTTTTCTATCAGTTTGTCTTCTATATCACTAATTTGTTTTCCTGCCTCGTTTACCCTAGCTGTTAAATTATCTAGATTAGATTGGATCTCATTGATAGCATTTTTAAGTTCTGCCAGTTCAGCTTTCATTACTGCCCTTAGAGACTCTATGTTGCCATTGATCGATTTCTTCATTCTAGCTATTGTCTTCATAACTGTTACCTTGAAGTCCATTTCTGACATCTTGGTTATATCTGTATCCATTTGTAAATCTGTGGCAGAAGTCACAGTCTCTGAGTCTTTCCTGTTTTGGGGTTCCCCCTCTTAGTTGGGGGGGGACTGTTTTATAGGGACCTTAGGGTTGTTTGCCTCTTGTTCTTCCAGCCTGTCTTCTGGGGGAGGGGCCTGCCATGCTGTTACTCAGGCAACTCTGTTTGGGCAGAGTTGCCCTGTCCCCTGTGGTGGGGGATGGGCTCAGTGAAAACCGTTTTTTTGGGGCTTTTGTTCTCTGGTGCCTTTCCCTGGTGGCTTTCCGCATCTCTTCTGAGAGTCAGAGCAGAAGAGACTGTTTCCAACCCTCTGCCTCAGAGCAGAGAGATCACAGTCTGTTCTTGAGTGAGCTCTCCAGGCCACAATGTCTCCGTTTCTGTCTGTACTGCTAAAACCCCAGTGTCCTGGGTTGTGGGGCCCACAGCCGCACTCCCAGCCCTTGCTTCCAGGTCCAGGCACGTCTCTCTGCCCTTTGTGCTTCTAAAACCACCAGGCACCCCAGGTTCACACATGCAGCCCTGCTACTCCAGGTTTCAGTCCAGGGGGCTGCCCTAAAGTCCTTTCCCCACTGCTACTGGTCTTCAAATCTGTGCCCTGGTCCCCAGGGCAGGAGGCTTTTGCGTTCCTGTGTTGTTTCACCTTCCCAGCTCAAGCGCTTATGGCAGCTCCCTTCCATTTATCTTCTAATATCACACGAATCACGGCTCCCCACTTCATAACTCGAAACCAGCCACTATGGATATTCTGTTTGTAGGGATCTAGATATATCTTCTTACATCTTGGGCTGATTTCGTGGGTGTTCAAAGTGGTCTGGTAGATATCCAGCTCAATTCAGGGGAATGGTTGAAATAGGGTCCCCTACTCCTCCACCATCTTTGCCCTCCCCCCTGAAATTGAGTTCTAAGTGAGTTCCTAAATATTAGAGATCATTGTGTGTTGTAAAAAATGAAAAAAAAAAATTCTATAAAGAAATGACATCATCCTGATTGCCACTAAGATCTATGCAAATGACTCAAATGCTGTTTTTTTACCTGCAGGTTTTAAATCCATTCTACTTGTTCCAAGCCTTTACCCTAACTTTGTGGCTGTCTCAAGGTTACGTAGAATACTCTGTGGCCATCATCATCTTGTCTGTTATCTCCATTGTCTTAAGTGTGTATGATTTGCGACAGGTAAGAGCTGGAATCACAGTGGGATTCTATTTAGCTTCTGGTGCCCACACAGCAAAACCTACAGGATTTCCACTGAAAGCAAGGAGTTGCTTTGTTAATCTTATGTCATAAAGCAAAAAGCAAGGTCTTAGTCAATGAGGGATCTCACGAGGAGGGCTTCAGGACTGGCAGGTAGATGAAAATGTCCTTGCAAAGTTCAATTATCGACTGAAGGCTGAACGGCATACTATGTTTGAAAGGACTCTGAGGTTGTGTCTGAATATGGTGGAAAAGAATGCTATGATGGGTTAATGTTGCCAGTGTAGTAACTTTCCATTATTGTTCATCTTATAGCCATTTAAAGCCTTCCTTCTTTCTAAAAATCAGTCTTATAAATGATATAACAATGCATTCTGAAATAGAATTTTCCTGAATATTACTTATAACTCCGTAGCCCCTGCAAGTCTCAGCTTTCCACAGCATCTTTCTAGACAATGTTCTGCGACTTTGCTTGAGAGTCATCAGGCTGAATCATGAGGCCACTCTGAAAAGATGTCTCGCTCTATTTATTGTATATTTTGGAAAACTTGAGTGTGGAATTAGCTTCATTTACATGGGGCTCAGGGGCATGCAGTGGTACAGCACGATGTGTCAGTCTGTGAATCCTACTGACCTGTTGAAACCATCTCGTCTCAAACTTCATCCTTCATTGAGAGGGAAGGAAACTAAGATCCAGAGTATGTTCCAGGTCAGAAAGTGAGTTTGTGAGACAGTCGGGCTTCTGGCTCCTCATAAAATGAAATTCTACTGCGTGGGCAATATTTCCACAGCAGAAAGCCAGTACAACAGCTTGGGATGGAAGTCAAACATAAGTGTGAGAACAGAGACGAATTCTGTATGTCTGCAGAGTAAGCTTTGGGCACATGTCAGTAAGGCAGACATGGGGTGTTGACACAAGCCTCACTGAAAGGGAACTTTTATTCCAACTATATTTCAGTCTATTAAATATTAGGTCTAATACTGGCTCTTTATCTGGTTTTAGATCCTACAAATTTTGAGTTATGAAATGTTTGATGAGAAATGAAAGAAAGGCAATAAGTATGTAAAGAGTTAGAAAACAGGTTCTAAAAATGAGAAGTTAAATGAATGGAAATACTTTGAACTAGGGAGTGAAGATGACAAGGGCTTTGTTTTGTTTATTTGTTTGTTTGTTTTTTCCTTTTTAAAAATGAGTGCCTAGGTGTTTTTTCACAAACTAATTTAAATCACAAAAATGTTAACAGTGAGCAGTAAACTGCCTTTGATGGTGGCAAATACTTTCTTCCTGGCTGCCAAGTCAGGAGGAAGAGTGACAGTCCTTCTGATAAAGTGTAAGCATTTGAGCAAAAGCATGAAAATAGACACTGGGGCAATAAAAGATCTGACACATTCTGCCAGCCACAGTAGGAAACTATAGTGTCCTAAGCTTTTACCTTGGTCATATGATAAAGGTATGTAGTGTGAAGCCCACAAATAGAATTTCTAGTTTCTGGATTTTGAGAAAGCTTTGCTTTAATACAATATCTAATTTGATACCTGCAAGCCATTCATAGAATTTCTGGCTTAAGTCAAACATCAGTGAATACAGTCCTTCCCCCATGTCCTTCATTCCACTGGAGAGACATCTACATACACTCACCCAAATATATCATCCCAAACCATCTAAATGTTCTCAGGAAAAATACAGAGCTCTCTGAAGACTTTTGGCAGGGAGATCTTATCTAGTCAAGTTAAAAATCTCCTCCTTACCTCTCCTCTTTGTGGAGAGCTATTATAATCAGCTTCCTCATCTATAAGAGGTGTGTGTGTGTGTGTGTGTGTGTGTGTGTCTGTGTATGTGTGTGTGTGAGTGTGTGTGTGTGTTGATGTTATAGTTGAGAGAATTAAATGAAACCACGAATTTGAATATTTATATTCCTGGTACATAGTAGACACCAAATGTTAATTCTTGTTATCACTGGTATTACTGTTGTTGTTTTTATTATTATGTCTGTAGTGGGGAAAGTTGACAATGGACAGATGGGAGGGGGCACAGAGATGGAAGGGAGGAGCCCTATAGCATGAACAAGGAAGCATCATAGGAATATGGGCTGCTAACAACCACTGGCTCACTCGTTGTATGACTCTCGGGACTCTGTTTTCCCTGGGATCACTTTCCTCAGCTGTAAATGGTGGAGGCTATACTCTATTTTTTTAGGTCTCACCATAAGGTTTCTATTATTTTGCCTGGGCCACAAATAAGGAATGAAAAAAAGCCCTTGAAAACTTCAGAACGCTAGTGAGAGATTTTCTGACCACTAATAATTTGGGAACATGCGTTGTAGACTAGAGTCAATTCCTATTGGACCGTATTAGGTGTTAGCCTACCTATCCAGATAAACAACTCGGGTCAGGATGTGTACAAATAATAGAAACCTATTTAAACTATCCTGATCATCAAAGGGATATATATTATAAATATGTACCAGTAGCTCATAGAACCCAAGGACATAAAGTGCAGCTGACTTTAATAGGGGCTGGACCCATGAACTTGGGTTATTCTCTCCAGCCTCCTATTCTTTGACAGGCATGAAATTCAGTACACATATTTTGAGGCAAGTGTTCTCCCTCCCTCCTCTTCTCTGATAACTGAGAGCACCCAGAGCTCTGGCAGCCTGCAACAGTGTGTTCCAGGTAGCTCTCTCCTTCCACTGACACACATAGTTGGAACAGGGGTCACCTGACCCTGTAGAAGCCAGTCCATCAACAGGAATGATGCCAACATAACTTTTTGCCTGGGATCCAAGCCTAAGGGCTTGAAGCTGTCTGTTATACTCTGTTAGGAATATGACCTAAGAAATGCTGCCTAGCTAGGATCAGAATGGGTACCTTTGAGCCCTGTGTGTGGACAAACAGAGAAAACACCTGTGCAGAGAGAGAGCAAAAGAATAAGCCAAATACACAGTGAGACACAGAGGTGAGCAATATGGAGTCCAGGGGAGAGGGAGAGGCGAAGAAGAAGAAGAGGGTAGAGGGAGAGGGAGAATGAATGACCTGCTCCTTGTAATATTTCCTGTTCCTGTTTGGAGCCCTTGGGAACCCTGGCTTCACTTCCCACCTTAGGTTCGTACGACATCCCTGCATCTTCACAAATTCTCATCTGCCTAAGCAAACTTAACAAATTTCTGTTACCTGTAATCAATGGGTCCCAAGTAAATGTGGTGTTACCACATGCTATGTTACGCCCCCTAGAATGTTTCCACATATTTCCCCTGACTTAAATACTGTTTTTGTTCTACACATTTCCCATCTACATGTTTATGACAAATTTTAGTCTCTCTTTTAAAATTTCTTTATAATGTCCATTTCTTCACTTAGAACTTAGATGTAACTGTGTTGAGGGAAATGGAAAAGAAATATAGAGATCCCTGTGTGGGAGCTGGGGGAAGGGTTACAGAAAAAATAGGTTTGATTCTTCACTCTAGAGGGCAAGGTTTCAGTGAGAGAATTACTCAAGATTCCTAAGCTCTTGACCTATTAAATCAAAATATCCAGGGTAACAAGAGGAATCTGCACTTTTTCACAGTTTCATAACAGGTGATTGCTATGCATGCTAAAAGCTTAAGAGCTGTTGTTCCAGAGGAATCCACCAAAGGACAAATTCAAGCACCAGGATCCCAAATACATCTATTTAGTTATTTATTAATGTCATCATCAGCTGGATATATTTTTCACTCTTTCTACTCTATAAGATGCACAGAAATACTGGTTTATATGGAGATTTATTTATATATTTATTAATTTGTTTTATTAGAACAGGAACATACTTTGTATATTAATCTGGAACTTGTATTTTTCACTTTACAATACATATAATGGCCATACACCAAGTAAATAAATAATTCTAAACCATCTTTAAAACTAATGGTGTGACATTCCATGGTATATCATAATTTATTCAACCATCCTTTTATTTATGGAAAACAAGGGGTTTCCTCTCCAATTTTTGCCACAAGTATGCTGAATTACACACAACTACAATATAGATGTGTCTTTACATATTAGTGTTAACATTTTTTTTTTTTTAGCAAAGCAACCAAAAGCCAGGTTGTTGTATCAAAAGATATGTATATTTTAGATGTTAATAGATATTGAGATATTATTTTCTTCAAATAAAATAACAGCAACATATGAGAGTATCCATTTCCCCAAAGCCTCGCCAGCATTTGGTGTTATATATTGATGTTTAAAATTTTTCAAGCTAACATATTTTTAAAAAATTGTGTCCCATTGATGTTTTAATTACATTTTGCTGATTAGTGAGATTAGACACATTTTTCTCTAATAGATATTTGCATTTTTCTTTTCTGTTTACTGTCTCTTTATATCCATCATACATGTGGAAGAGTTTCATGTTTTAGTCTACCTTTTTTCTTTTGACCTTGACTTTTCCCAGATATTTAAAAATGTATGTAGTCAAATATGTTTCTCTTTTCCTTTTCTGGGTTTCTGGGTTTCCTGTTTTGCTTATCAAGTTCTCCTCTTGAGTAGGTATGCTCTGTTTTGCCATTTGTAATTTTCTTAATGTTTATTTTAAAATCCGTAATGAATCTTGAACATTCAGGTTTTACATCTTAATAATCCCTAAATGCCTTTGCTTAAAATAGTGACTGACTTGGGAATTTCATTTGATGGCAGTACTGAGAAAAGAGTTCTTTAACAAGGAGACACTAATCCCATTAGCAGTCCCTATTTGTTAACAGAAGCTTATCTGACCCACCTGTAAGGCATCTTGCAACACTATAGGACATGAGCAAGTTTCTTGAAACTGTATCTTTGCAGTTTAAGTCACAAATCCTCAACAATCAATATTTCTTTAGCACTTTACAATTTGCAATGGACTGCCACATCCGCAACAGATATGCTTGTGTGGGGCAGGGTAAACTGTAAAATGATACACTTGTGATTGTTGTATCCTCCCACCACCTGAGAGGGAAGGACAGGAACAATCAGGGAGGTGAAGTGCCTTGGTCAGACTTGCCATGTAATGGTGCCTCTACAGACCATGGCCCCAGGTTTCCTGACTCCAAGTCAAGTGCTTCATACCGTCCCACTGGGCAAAATTTCAAAGCGACCTATGAGTTTCCTTGCAGCAGTAAATGATTGTTTGATAATTTTATTACAATAAGATTGGGGAAGGGGATTGCCAGGAATGGAAGAAGCATCTCCGGTCATCTCCAAATCCTGCTGAACAAATACCAGCCGTTGAAAGTTGCAAGAGGGGAAGTGTTGGCAGGAGCGGAATAAGCTGTCTTCCTGCATCTTCTCTAGCCCCAGATCATGCTGCGAAGAGAGAGCAATCTTGCCTAAGCCAAGAAACACCCCGTGGCAGCCCCTACCAAGTGTGGTGCAGGTGTGAGCACAAGTTGAGTGGGCATTCAACTGTCTTTATACTGAGCTGTATCACATACTGCATTGCTGGCTCCACAGGAGGCTGCTAGAAATAGCACGGACGGTATCTGACCCACAGTGCGCTGCCTTCAGTCATGACTAAGCCGGGCTCAAAAAGATACTTGAGTTAATGCCCTCATTACTCATCTCTGGAGGAAATCCAGCCACAGCAAACACAAGGACACACAGCAACAGATGCCGAATAATAACAATATGCAAATTAGTCTTGGTGGAAACTCATCCTGGTCCCACTAAACAGGGACTGGAGAAACCAGAGGGGGCCTAATGAAAATCAGGCAGGGAGCTTCCAAATCACGGCAAGCATCACAGCCCTTGCTTTCTCCTAAATGGTTGGTTGCCATAGAAACCTGTGTTTGTAGAGTTTCCCGGTACATTAGCTCAAAGAGAATGCTTACATTATCCTTCTCCAGTGTTGTTGGGAGAAGTAAAATAATTCATTTCTATTAAATAAATCTTTGCTGAGGGCCTACTATGTGATAGACTCCTGGGATACCTGGATGAGTACTTGGCTCTTCTTTGAACTGCCTTCTTCACAGGGGAGACCTGACAAGAAAACAGGTGTAATGGAATGTGATCAGTTCACTAATACAGGTGGAAACACAGAGAGCAGAACAATTAATTCTTTCTGGGGATGTTAGTGACTTATAGAGTGGAGGTGACATTTAAGCAGGGCTTTACGTGAAGGATTCGAAAGAGTTTGCTAGTAGAAAACCTGGGTGAGCATTCCAGGTATTAGCTTGAACAAAGGCGTGGAAGCATGGCAGGTTTCTCAGAACGCTAAGCCTGATGAATAAATCCAGCTTGATGCCAAAATGAGTTTTGAGAGTTACAGTCAATCATTATGAACTCATACTTCACCACTTCCAAATGTGTTGATTATCATCCTCTTAAGGTAGGTTGAAGTTATCATGGCATTGACTAAAAGAGTTTGCTAAGCAAGAAAGTAACTTAAAGAAATTTATAAGGAAGGTTATTTATCTTCTTAAAAGAAAAAAGCTGTTTTCAAGCACTTTAGGAAAATGTATTCATGAACAGAAAAGGCTTTAGAGTCAGATGAACTGCGGTTTTATTTTCAATCTTAATACTTAGTAAGTAAATGATTGCAGGCAGTTTACTTTAACATTTTCAAGTCCATATTTTGTCTTGGTTTTGGTTTTGTTTGGCTTTTATTTTGTTATATGTACATTGGAGATGATAACAATTTCATCGTCAGATTAGTTTGAGGAGTAAAAAAAAAAAAAAATCAAACAATACATTCCAAGTGCTTACAACAGTGCCTGGCACAGAGTAGTTGCTTAATGTTTAAAACTAATAAATAAATAAATAAATAAATAAATAAATAAATAACTGTTTAAAAATAATAATAATGAGAGCCATTATAAACGCTGGGTATTTCTTCTATGAAGCCTTGGGGTCTTTGAATAAATCTCTGATATGTAAAATAAATCAGTATCAGACCATGTTATGTTCAGTTTTGGGAGGTAATTGAAAATGATTCAATTCAACGTCATCTGTTTAGCGAGAGCGAACAACTAACTTACAAAGTGAAATTTCTTATATATGGGTACATGGCTGATTAGTGGGTAACCTGACCGACAACTCAGGAATCCTGACTGAATCCAGTTTTTTTGTCACAGAACCGCGGCTGACTTTCTCATTATTATGCATCATTAAAATGGATGCCCCATTCCGCAAGCCTCAGGAAGTCAAGTTAGGGCACTGAATATGTCCTAACAAATAGTAATATCACTTCTTCCACTCAGTTGGTCCAAATGTTTGAAGTGTAGCTTCTCATAAAAAACTGAAGTAAACAATAATTTGTTTTGCATAAACAAAAACACGGAATTTATTATTATTTCTCAAGAGGAAAGTTACATAATTGTGTGTAATGCTTGTCTTGGTCTGGTGACATTAGCTACCATTGGCTAAAAATCAATAGGACAGATAAAAACAATTTACCCTAACATCTGAAAGGAAAAGTTTTATACTTGAGTTAGGTTAGGCTGTGTTTCAGTACTGTTGACAGTATTTAGATCTCTTCTACTTACGAGTATCCAAGTAACTGACATCCCTACTGAAGGGGCAGTGCCTTCCGGGAATGCCCCAACCCATGGCGCCCCCTATAGTCGATATGGGGAATTGTGTGGACCACATGTCCTCTCACCTCTGCCTTTCTGTCTCCGGAGTTTTCCCAGGAGACTCTGCCTCCAATTCTCTAGGCTGCTTCCATTTCCTCCACTTTGCACAGGGTCATATCTCAATGAATTCTACCCCAAGCGAATCTTCCCAGCTGATGCACTTAGACAATTGTTTTTCCAGCAACAACTTTCTTATTGATCATTAACATTTATTGAGCTCTTACCATGGTAATGAGTACTAGCCACAGGGATAACTAAGATAAGCACTAACTAAATTTTAAAAGCCGTCTGAAACAGATACTGCTATTATCTCCACTTTCAGATTAGGAAAAGGGAGTTAAACAGGCTGAATAATGCCTAAGTGGAAGCACCAGGCTTCCAAATGGAGCAATGTGGCTCCAGTCTGCAGACTTCCCCAAGATGAAAATCCACCAGTTCATAAAGGAGGCGATGGTTGTTCCACATAAAATCAAAACACAACCCAAATATTCCCAGGCTCTTGCAGTGGAAAGATCAAATTCAGCTTTGCTGTTTTATAGACAGGGAAACAGGTACCGAGAGGGAAAGTGACCTGTTCATGGTCTTGTTGTTCTTCCCCTGCTTCATCATGCGCCCTCAAGAAGTGCAGCCTCGGGGCCTTAGTGTTGGTCCTTGGGCATGGTGGCTGTGCATTATGTTTCCTGGCATTGAAATAGTATTAAGCTAATTAGCATATTTGTTGCTACAGCTTGGGGGTTGGCTAGGATAGGGGTCGGGGCAGGGAAGCAGAAGCATCAAAAGTAGAACTTGAGTCTTTGCCCACAGTCGCTTTGGCTGTAATGGCAGGCTCTGTATTTACTGTATTTAGATCATGTGGTTTTCGAGTTATGGACTACCGGATATTTAAATGTTGACTTTGAATTGGCAGCAATCAGTTAAGCTGCACAACCTTGTGGAGGATCACAACAAAGTCCAGGTTACAGTCATCGTAAAGGGCACAGGTAAGTGATATGTTCTGCCAGCTTCAGGGTGGAATCAGTCTCATTTGTTACTGATTATTAGTCGAGGAAAAAAGTCTTCTCTGATTAAATCCAGGACTGGGGCTAAATTGAGGCAAATAAGGCTTCTAAGATGCAAAACTTAATGAGGAGATCATGCAAAAGTTTGCTTGCATTTGCAGGACCCAGAAGGTGAACATCTCACTGAATTTTGTACCCTGGGTACCTTGCATGCCTCATCCTGATTGAACCACTTCCACCCAGTGTCTGTGTTGCTTCCAGTTCCCTCTGCTTTCTATACTTCACTCATTTGAATGTTACTGGGTAAGCCTTCTTAAGGCTTTTTGATTTCCCCTACTAACCATCCCAAACAGACCCAGAATCATAACATTTCAATCTGTTATCCAGAATAGAGTCATGAATAATTCTTGTAAATGGCTGGCTGGACATTTGGCATTTTACTCTGGACTTAGCCTGGAGTAGGGTGGCCATGGCTCTTTGTAAGGAGTGAGGAACTGCACCCCCGGGCAGCAGACGCCTCTGAATGGTTTACAGTAGACCCCAATCCAAAGATAGAGTGGGCCACAGGGGGTCAGGAGCCCAGCCCCAGCAAGTAAGCAGCAGTAAAGGGGAACCTCTCAGACGACCGATACCCTTGAGTATCTCCTGTGGGCAGAGCACTGTCCTAAGTACTAAGATCGAGATGGGATCTTGTTGCTCTGCTAATCTTTTGCTATGGCCCTGGAATCAAATCCCTAATCCTGGTTTCTGTGATTTTGCAAATGAGCAGAAAGGAGCTGGAGCAGGTGAATGTGTAGGGCAGTCCTTGGTTGGTTAAGAGTTCTCAGCCACTTGCATTTTTCAGTAAAAACAGGAAAAGATCAGCCAGTCACAGAAACTTTGCTGTTGTATAGGTTTGCAGGAGCTGGAATCCCGTCTCTTGGTTCCTGGAGATACTCTTATTCTTCCAGGAAAATTTTCATTGCCATGTGATGCTATTCTGATTGATGGAAGCTGTGTGGTGAATGAAGGCATGCTCACAGGTAGGCTGTTGTCATGCAGCTTCTTCTTTCCTATCCAACACCTAAGACAAGAGTTAGCAAAGCAGATCAACACATCCTTACCTGCTTTATACCAGCCTGATATTAAGATATGGGGATATAAGTGAGGGAGACACAGCCAGGCTATTCACGCAGATGGAGAATTCATATATGCAATTAGGAAATATTTAATATTTTAAGAATCAAATGACAATAAATACAAAATTTATAAATAGAAGAAAAGTCTAATACATGTGATTGGTTCATGTCCTGATGGGTGGGGTAAATCGGGTGCTTTGGTTCAGAGGAAGGTGAATGCATAAGACTGCTTGATGCACAGTATCTTCATAAACATAAACACCTATCCAAACACAACACAAACAGAAACCACCAGCTTTCACAATTGGCAAGGTGCAGAGATTTTATCCAACCCTGCTCTCTGTAGATGGAAAACTGAGCCCCAGATTTCCTGGGAAGGAGATTGAATTGAACCTTCAAGGAAAGGCCATATTACAGTTCTGTCCTTTAGAATTGTGTTTCCAGTTGATCTTACTGGGCAGAAAGCCAGTTTTCTTATAATGGTTTGAGCTGTTATTCTTGTTCTTATTTGTACTTTGTAAAGTTCATTTGAATTTGTGTAATTAGCAAGGCACTAGGTATAAAATATTCTTTAGTCAAAAAACCCCAAAATACACAGGATATCATAATAAGAGAAGAAGAAACTATACAGTACACAAAAATAGAAAATATTTGTCTTTTGTGCTTACAAATTGTTGTATTTTTCTGTTTCCAAGTTGCTAAAGACAGGAAAATACACACACACGGGCGCGCACGCGCACACACACACACACACACACACAACTTTTTAATGTCACCTAAATGTAAAGAGAATCATTATCGATTCCTAAATTGTTCAACACAAGCAGATTTCACATTAAAAATGGGTCTGCTTAATTTAAAATTGAGACAGGAAAATGTAGCAAACATAAATATGCTTGGTATAATTACAAAATACCCCTTTAGTGTGTTGAAATCTAACTGCCTTATAATGATAACGATGAGGATTTGCATACTGATCATATCCTTCATCCGGAATGTTGCCATAGTACCTGATGCACAAAACTCAAGCCCCCAAAAAACTGTCCTCCTCACTCCAAGGCAGCAACCTCTCACATTTATAGCAGCTTGCCAGTGAAGAATGGCTTCACTCATTGGCAAGAGAGCATGGCTGTGAGGAGAAAGGGGAGGACTGATCACATTTACTCCCCTGGGTCTACTGACTTGGGTGCACGGTTCTTGCCTTGATTCTAGGAAAACTCAGAGAGTTCCAGAGAAGTAGAGAGGGCAAACAATGCTGCTTTTCCACAATGTGCAAAATTGACCTAAAATGACCTTAAGAAGTAAGTGGCTTTTCTTAGGTCTGTTTCTGGAAAAATAAGGTCAGCAGCAATAATATCTATGAAACCTAAGTACTGATAAATGTCAACTTTAGAGACAGACACATAAAACAGAAATACATATATTTCTTTCTTATTATTTTCTTTAGAAAGATATAATTACCACCATGCTTTAAATACATTATTACACAGCCTACATAGATTTACCTGCTCACATACACTATTTGTAAAAATGATCCTGATTTAACACTCAGATTATGCTTTGATTCCTGAAACTGCCTATGTTTTTCTAGAACATTTGTCCACGAATGTGACTCAGGTTTTTTTTTTCCCATGTGCAAACCAGTCCTTTTCATATATAGAAGTCTTTATTTATGTCTTTATTTAGAAGAAAAATAGCAAATACTCTTAGCATCTTTAGAGCAATTTACATTTTATAAATAACTTTTATATCTCACTTCATCATAGCATAAAACAAATGAAGAGCTATTATATTACCCAACCTCCAGATGAAGAAACCCAGGTGAAAAGAGACCAGACTGGTCAGCTAGCAAGTATCAGGGTCAGAGGTGGCTTTTGCTTCCAGAAAGGAGGGACCACAGGAGTGAGGAGGAGGAGGATTCTAAGAGGGGTAAAGCTCTCATTTCATGTGCCTCATCATCTTTTTCTCTCAACTGGGCCGTCCCACCCACAGCACATGCCCATTGTAGGATCTTCCTCCTCATCATTTCCTTAGCCTCATCCTATTGCCATAAGTTCAACTATGCAAGAAATTTAATTTTGTAACTACACTTAGTTTTTATTTTTGCTCCAAATATTGCCATCCTTGAGAGTAAGCAGTGGCATAAGTCAGACAGTCGTTCCCATCAGTTGGTGGGTCCCCTGACCCAAATCTGGCTACTAGAGGTTGTGCAAGGCGCTGGGGAGGTGGGTCTGGGCTAGGGTAGCTCTCTTGTCTGTGGCCCCCACTCCACTCTGGGCTTGGCAAATGTCTCAGGCCTGTCTCCCTACAAAAGGAGGCTAACTGGTGCCTTTTGCTCTGTTTTCACAAACTTCTACAATGTTTCCTTACTCATCCAGGAATTTCCTGAAGTGGTGATTTCACATCTGCATCCTGTCAGACAAGCTTGTGATGAGTTGCTAGGTCTGATCTTATCTCTCTTCCTTTTTCCTTTCCTCCTGTCTCTCACTTCTCCTTGTCTTTCATTTATTCATTCGTCTACCCATTTATTAATAAAGGTTCAGAAATGCCTACTCTGTTCCAGGCACTCTGCTGTGTGCTGGAGTCACAAGACAAATGAGAGATGGCCATTACCCTCAAACAGCTTACAGTCGGATGGTCCCCCAAATATAAACAAACAAGAACATGGCATTTCATGTGGAGATACTGGCTCACTGGGGATTAAGGACAGAATCCCACTTCACAACAGCCAGGACTTCCAGGTCCCGGAAGCCAGCGGAAGTTGATGATGAGTGTTCTTCCTTCTAAAACACTCTCTAGCCTATTTAGACCTCCAAACATTTGTAGGTAAATCACTCTTTCTTGGGATTCCGAGAAAGGCCAAGAACGAGATTCCTTATTATTATGTGAATAGCGTAAAATAGACTTGAAAGTCATTTCTGTGTAAAATCATATCTGATTTGAATGTTATCTTTGGAACATTATCTCCAAATGACTTCTATCTCTGGTTGATTGAATGCCTGCCTGCCACCAATACTGTGGGTTGTGTGTTCAGAACCTATCCACTACTATTAGCTTAAGAATATATTGTGGATTAATATTCTGTGATTCAAAAGCAGAACAACATTAGAAGTTATCTCTAAGTGTCTGCTTTTACAAAGGCTGATTTCAAAAACAATGGGGATACAGCGATTGGAGATTTGTCAAAAAGGTTCTATCCCTTTTCCAAAGCCACTTAGAACACAACTGGTAAATCCAAACAAAGGATAAATATCATAATTGTTTTAAAGAGAATGAGAAGGGGCAATGCTTGGCTAAAGGAATTTTCTGAGAATATTCAAGATCACTAATAAAAATTGTATAGCTTCTTGTACCTTAGGATGTTAAAAATGCACCATGTAGAAAACTAGTTTTGAAAAACTAATCATAGAAAAACCTGGGTAATTGTTTTTATTCAGTTCACCCAGGCATTGAGCAAAAATATGTCTTTTGAACCTATTACATATCAGCAAGGAAAATGAGCAGTATAAAAATTATACATGTCAAAGTCCTTGCCCTCAGTTATTACCTAGAAGGAGAGATAGAACCTGAATTTGTGTAACTATAATCAATATAATACTATTTCCAAATTAGAAATATGACATGTTATTTTGCTAATTGAACATTTAGCAAAAGACTGATGGAATTTTAAATTCATTCTAGTGCTTTTTAAATCTGGGAGCCAGGAAGTGTTATTAGCATTTTTATTTTGTCTCTGAAATGTATCCTTTTGAACTCTGAGCTAATTTTCTTTGTATCTTAAATAACCTGTCTTCCTGCCATCAGGAAAAGTAGAGGAGTAGTACCGGCAAAGAATGGCAGTCAATAATAGGATATGCAAGTGGCCTAGTTTAGCTGGAATGTGTAGGAGAAAGAGCCAGTGATGCTCAGTTTATGGTGGCTTTGAAAATCTTGCAAGAGAGTTTGCACTCAGGACCCTTCCAAACCTCATCCTCTGTATCTCTTCATCTGGCTGTTTATCTGTATCCTTTATCATATCCTTTAACAAATTAGTAAATGTAAATATTTCACTGAGTTCTGTGAGCCACTCTAGCAAATTAATTGAACCCTAGAAGGGGTTTGTGGGAACGTCAGATTTATTAGTCAGAAGCACAGGTGACAATGTGGATATGGTGACTTGGGGATGCTAGTGGGATATCCAGGTTGGGATGAACAGCCCACCATTGGGAAATATAGAACAAGAACACAGGAGAGAGGGAAGATGAATATAGATGTTATTGAATATAGATGTTATTGAACCAAGAAAACAGTTCCACTTATTAAGAAGTGTTAATTAATGAGAATAGAGCTGAGATCATCCAGAAAGAAAAAAGAGATATCCTGTTATATTGGTTTCTATTTTTCACTACACCCTCCAAAAAGATCATGAAAAATATTTTTTAGATTTTATGAGGGCATAATTTCTCATTCATCTCTGTACTTCTAGGACTCTTTACCTCTACCTTCACACTCAATGTCCCAAACACCCTCAACCATCTTTAGTGCCCAGGGCAGAGCATTCTCTTGCTTTCATTTCTTCCAAGAACACTTCCCTCTTCTCCTTGATCTAGATGGCCTCATTTCCTTTTGAGTTGTCATTTGTTAATTGTCCAGGACCTCTTTCCTGGTCCTCTGTTTGGGCTAGATCTTCAGATAACCTGGTACTACTACCAAAATACTTATTGTATTTTCATGAATTATTTACTACTCTTTAGTGGCTTGACCCCTGGGCCTCTGAAGGCAGGATTTCTGTCCATCTTCTTCATTATTATATTCTCAGCACCTAGAGCAGTGCCTGGCACAGAATAAGCACTTAAAAATATTTGTTGAATGAATGGATGAATGTACAGATAAACAAGTAAATGAAAGGGAAATAATAATTGCTTTACACATAATTTATAGTTCCTTCATTGCCTAGCATAGATCTGGGCTTAAAGAATACTTGGGGGGACATTTAAGTGACAACTCTCTTTGCTAAAATGGCCTGCTTTTTAAATTATAACAGCAAACCATGCAGACCAGGTATGGAAAATATAGGTGGACTTTAAATAAATATCTGAAATGTAACCAAATATACCACTGCTTGCATCACCAGCATCCCTGAGAAGTCATCTGACTCAGGGGATGAGCAGTAAGACCTGAATAGCTGTGGTTTGTATACTTTTTTGAAACTGGAAAGTACCAGCTCTAAATGACTACCTGAGGTCACATGGAATCAACAAAAGACAATCTTCTTTAGGAGAAAGTATACCTGTCATGAAGACACCATTGCCCCATGTGGACAACACCATTGCTTGGAAATCCCACAGCTTGGAAGATTATCGGAAACATGTCCTTTTCTGCGGGACGGAAGTTATCCAGGTCAAGCCGTCTGGGAAGGGGCCAGTGAGAGCAGTTGTCTTGCAAACAGGTTGGTAGATTCCACTTTTGTAAATTTAGTCCATGATTAGAGGTGGGGGAGTTGGATTGGGAAAATTTTGTTTAGGAATATGAAGTTTGCTATATTCTGGTAATAACAGCCATACTCATTTCTAGTTGGACCCTTATTATTCTAAGTTGCCACCATTTCCAACTGAATGGTTCATTGTTAAAATTCTTGTCTATGATGAAGCATATAGAGAGATGAAGTACACTTCCTCAAAGGCAAGACTATGTTCTTGTAGGTTTGTTTGTTTTTGTTTTTGTTTTTTATGCCCACATGCTTCTTTTCTTTTCCCTCTACACCCACTCTAAGTAATTACCAGGAAAACAGTTCCAACCATTGTTGCTTGAGGACTTTTTCGTTTCAAAGTTCTGCTTGCTGGGCTATTATTTCAAGATCCCTGCTGGGTATCTCCACTTGGGCTCAAACTTCAAAGTCAAGGCACTTCAAAGTCAAGGCATCTAAAGGACTCATCCTCCTCTTTCTGTTGACAGCATTACCATCTAGCCAGTCTCTCCACATCACCTTTAACTCTTCACTTTCTCCCTTACCGAGTAGGGCACCACATCCTGTTGATTCTAGAAATACCTCCCGAGTCCTGTCTCTCCCTCCTTCATCCCCACAGTTGGTGTTTTGTCTAGGCCCTTCATCATCTCCTGTCTAACTATTACAACAGAAATATTCTTTTGACTGTTCCCTTTCAGCTTTTGCCTAAAATACTTTGTCTTGTCTTTTGTTCTGTTTATCCCTTGATCTGTCACCAAGTCATATTTCTAAAACATATTTTGAAGCAGTTTATGCACACTATGCTCAAAAACTTTTCAAAACTATTAATATTACGCCCAATCTTTCACATGACATGACGCAGCCAACACCTTCCATGACCTGGTCCTAGCTTGTTGTATTCACCTGTGTTTCTGCCACCGCGCATATGCACAAATTCACAAAAACATACCTTGCACTTTGTTGTCGCTATGCTTTAGTTAGTCTATGATTCAATTGTTGTACCTGATTTTTTTTTTTTAATTAAAAATATCAAGTTTTGTTTCAAAGTAATCAGTGGGCATGAGAACATCTCTCAGCCAGCTGGTAAGCAGGAGCTAATGGATGGTAATCATGGAAACCACCTGATCTGAGCTTATAAAATGCTGAGGCAACAGGTTAGAGAAAGCTCTGCTCCTTTTCTCCAAAGCCTGCAAAGCCATGTTTGAAGAGACAAGATATTCACCAAGCAGTGGGATTAAGGCATGTTTCATACTTAAAAATAGTGACTTATATCTAGTAGTCAATTTTTTTTGCCAATAACTTAGATAATGAGTAGCTACAAAGTGCTATGCCCTGAGGGCTAAAGGAAAAAATAATTGTGAGATACTCCTTGACCTTAAAGAAGATTGTAGTCTTGTGCAGGAGAGCAGAGATAGATGTCATGTGATTAAATGTTATAGGGACTCCAAAGAAGGGGAGAAATTATTTTTGATATGAAGTGTGGGAGTAGAATTCTGGAAACATTTCTTTGATGAGGTGGCATTTTGAGCCAACCCTGATAGGATGGGAAGGATTTAGCCAATCCTATCAGAGAGCTGAAAAGACATGCTAATCTGTTTCTGCAAAACACAAAAGAAAGAATGCACTGGGGTCTTCTGAGAGCAGAGCTAGTTAAAAGTCTAGCAAGATAAGAGTCCACCAGATTGATGGGACTTGGAATGCCATGCTTAGAAATTTGAACTTTATTATAAAAAATGGAGGCTCTGGAAGGTTTTTGAGCATACAAATGACATGATGAAAGGCACATATATTTAAGAAATTACTTGTTTTGTGCTTTCCTTTTCTCTTAATTTTCTTTTATTTTCAACACATATTTGAGCTTTAAAGTCTTCTTCTCTCAGCAGCTCATCTTCTCTGGTGACTGCATCTGTTGGTTCTTTAGTCTTCTTTTCCCCAGTCTCATGCATGAATGAGGAGCTGCACTGTGTGAGCCCCTGAAGCACTGACTCCGAGAGCAAGAGAAATTGAACAGGGCTAAATGAATGCCATTTATTGTTCCTGGCAACTTGTAAGAATAATAAATATAAATAACTGTTAACAATGGTGTTTTCATTCCATATTCAAATGACACTATTAGCCAATCCTTAATTTGATGCAAACCATTTTGGGTTTGGGGAAAACTGTATTAAAGAACCTTACTCCACCTGCAATTATCTTCATGTAGGTTACAATACCGCCAAAGGGGACTTGGTAAGATCCATCCTCTACCCTCGGCCTCTGAACTTCAAACTGTACAACGATGCCTTCAAGTTTATAGTGTTCCTGGCCTGCCTTGGAGTTGTGGGTTTCTTCTATGCTCTTGGTGTATATATGTACCATGGAGTAAGTATTGGGGGTAAAGTTTTTTAATAGCATAGCTTTCTCAAGGAACTTGACCTAACTTAAAAGGGTTGGATAAGGTTACCTTTTAACCCCATCATTCTGTGAGTCAGCGCTGTCCAATGGACCTTTCTTAGATGATGAAACTATTCTATACCTACACTGTTCAATTTGGTAGCCCTTAACCACATGTGCTTATTGAACGCTTGAACTGTGGCTAGTGTGACTGAGGAAATGAATTTTCAATTTTACTTCATTTTAATTATTTTTAATTAACATAATTTAACTAATTTGATTATTTGATTGATTTCAATTTAAGTACCCATATGTGGTTAGTGAAAATTGTATTGGATGACACAGCTACGAAAAGTGGCAAAGTTCACAGTCCTTTCACCACTTGGATGGGAATGAGAGGTTACTGTGTGTGTGGCATTTGCAATACCCAAGCCAAATAGCTTCAGAGGAAATACATGTTTCTCAAGTCTGATAGGATGGAGAGGACTTAGTCAATCAGGTCAGAGAGCAGAAAGGGCATACTAATTAGAGTGAGCAAAGGACAAAGCAAGAAATGCAGATGGGTCTTCTGGAACCAGTAAGCAACTAAGACATTAAGCCTAGCAAGGTAGAAATAGGTTACATTGAAGGGAATCTTGAATTCCATGCCTAGAAATTTGGATTATTTGAGAATGTTGAAATATTTGAGTGTGTACATTGTCCAAGGCATACCCAACAGACCATTTAGGCAATGTATTGCTCTGTGTTCTGTTAGGTTCTGAAATGGAATTAAATGTCCATTTTTACAGGGGTGACTGGGTGGCTTAGTCAGTTAAGCATCCGACTCCTGATTTCAGCTCAGGTCATGATCTCAGGGTTGTAAGATCAAGCCCTGTGTCAGGCTCCACACTCAGCGCTGGAGATTCTCTCTCTCCCTCTGCCCCTCCCCCTTTCCTTCTCCCCTCTTTCTCTTAAAAAATATATATAAAAATTATAAATGTCCACTTTTACAGAAATGTATGCTGCATGGATCCACACTTCCTTTTAAGCTTCATGGTGTCTGGTTTCATTTGAATGTCCCTCTTAATAGTTATACTGGCTGGACAGAGAAGGGTTGTCACAAATGACCTCTGAAGTCCTTTCTGGTCCTGAGCAACTGATTCTGTGGTAAACCATGCAGTCTCTTCTGTAAGACATATTAGGACAGAATGGGAGAAGATATTTGCAAATGACATAGCAGATAAAGGGCTAGTATCCAAAATCTATAAAGAACTGCTTAAACTCAACACCCAAAGAACAAATGATCCAATCAAGAAATGGGCAGAAGACATGAACAGACATTTTTCCAAAGAAGACATCCAAATGGCCAACAGACACATGAAAAAGTGCTCAACATTGCTCAGCATCAGGGAAACCCAAATCAAAACCTCAATGAGATATCACCTCACACCAGTCAGAATGGCTAAAATTAACAAGTCAGGAAATGACAGATGTTGGCGGGGATGCGGAGAAAGGGGAACCCTCCTACACTGTTGGTGGGAATGCAAGCTGGTGCAGCCACTCTGGAAAACAGTATGGAGGTTCTTCAAAAAGTTGAAAAAAGAGCTACCATCCAGCAATTGCACTACTGGGTATTTACCCCAAAGATACAAATGTAGGGATCCAAAGGGGTACGTGCACCCCGATGTTTATAGCAGCAATGTCCACAATAGCCAAACTGTGGAAAGAGCCAAGATGTCCATCGACAGATGAATGGATAAAGAAGATGTGGTATATATATACAGTGGAATATTATGCAGCCATCAGAAAGAATGAGATCTTGCCATTTGCAATGACGTGGATGGAACTGGAGGGTATTATGCTGAGCGAAATAAGTCAATCAGAGAAAGACATGTATCATATGATCTCACTGATATGAGGAATTCTTAATCTCAGGAAACAAACAGAGAGTTGCTGGAGTGGTGGGGGGTGGGAGGGATGGGGTGACTGGGTGATAGACATTGGGGAGGGTATGTGCTATGGTAAGCGCTGTGAATTGTGTAAGACGGATGAATCACAGACCTGTACCTCTGAAACAAATAATACATTATATGTTAAAAAAAAAAAAAGAAGATATCAGGAGGGGAAGAATGAAGGGGGGGAATCAGAAGGGGAGACGAACCATGAGAGACTATGGACTCCGAAAAACAAACTGAGGGTTCTAGAGGGGAGGGGCATGGGGGGATGGGTTAGCCTGGTGATGGGTATTAAGGAGGGCACGTTCTGCATGGGGCCCTGGGTGTTATACGCAAACAATGAATCATGGAACACTACATCAAAAACTAATGATGTAATGTATGGGGATTAACATAACATAATAAAAAAAAGACATATTAGTATATTAGCAATGTGGCTCATAGGGAAGAAGAAAAAACTGTGAATAAAAGGGTCCAAACATAGATATGAAACTGGGTATGGGTGACCTAATTACAATGCCCAAATTGGTAGCTTTAGTGCATTCTATGTGTGTGTTATTGGGGAGAGAGGTATATATTACTGGACAGTCACAAGAATTTCCAGGCAATGTTCACGCTCACACTTGTACTCCGGGTAGTCATTACAGTCTGATAAAGCCCCCAGGGAGCATTTCTAGGTCAGGCAAAGGAAGCCATGGTATACTGGCACCAGTAGAATGGACCCTGGAAAGAGCTCTGCAGACTGTTAAAGCCAGTAGGGCTGGAACTTGAGGCAATGTGCCAGTTTTATATGGGGAGCAGGAGTGTTGAACAGGAAAACAAGCAAAAAGCTCTCTTGTGTGGACTAAGAAGCCCCTGCAGTGATTGGGAATGAAAGTTTCCTGAGTGGGACTCAACGTCCAATATACACCAAGTAGCAACACTAATCACAAACCCCGTCTTCTTGTGGGTCATAACCTGTGGCCCTGTTGGCTGCCTCTATCTGTACTGGCTCAGGACTTGAAAGGACTGAGTCCTCAGGGTCAACGCTCTGTGGCTGTAGTTGGAAAAATCAAGGAATGATGGATTTTGTAATAAACTGAGTTTGGATCAATGATGTATCTAGCAGGCATTGTTCCTGACGTTGGATCTGTGTTTCCAGTAGTCAGAAGAAGACTTTATGCTAAAATTATAGTTGATTTCATAAAAATCTAGGGTAAAGCATAGTATCTAGAGCATTTGAAAAATAAAACAAGCCACCCTGTGATTTGACCTTGCCTGGGCTCTTTATCAGTCATGTGAATTTCTGCATACCTGACTAGGATCTTGACTCCATGTGAACTGGCTTGATAATATAACACAATGGTCACATATTTGTACCCTGGAGTGGGACAGATTAGGGTTCAGATCCTCACCATTTAACTAGCAGGTGGCTTGAGGAAGTTATTTAATATTTTAAGCCTCGGTTTCTTTACCTGTTAAATAGAAAAAATAACAGTATTTACATCATAAGATTTTTATGGAAAGTCACTAAATAATGTATGTAGCCTAACACAAGGCCCACCCCAGAACATGAGCAGTGAGAGCAAGCAGTTGAGATCTTAGCAGAATCTTGGTCATCATTTTTATCAGGTCACCATTCATTTCATATGTGTGCTGGGTACCTCCTCTGTGTCAGAAACTGTGCTAGGCTCTATCTAGAGATGAATAAGATGAACTTGAAAATGACTTCAAAGATGTATAAGCCACAGCTGCTGCACCCAAAGGAGTTTGGAAGCTATTGAGGGAGATTTAAAACCCAACCGTCAAGCCAGTGTGTGAAATGTTACAACTCCAAGATGGTCTCCATGCCTGGGGAGTCCAGAGGGTGTGTTACGATGAGCAGAGGAGGGATGGCACTCTGGGTGAAGGGAATGCTAAGTGAAGAGAAACAGTCAGGAAAGGGCAGAGTGGACATCCAGTAGGGTTCAGAGTCTCCTTTGTTCTCAGTGGGAGACAACTTGTCCATTCCTTAGACACACCCAAGAGAACTCTCAACCCCCCCAAGAGCCAGCTCACTTTGAATACTCTGAGTTTCTAGAGCTCCTGTGCTATTACAGGAGATGGTGCCAGAAGGGGTACCAGGCTGCTCTGCTGGGCTAACCTGTATATGTCCCTCCCTCCCCAGGTTTCTTCAAGAGATACTACAGCCATGGCCCTGCTCCTCTTCACCGTAACGGTACCTCCGGTGCTGCCAGCTGCCCTGACCACAGGCATCGTGTATGCACAAAAGAGGCTGAAGAAAAAGAAAATCTTCTGTATCTCCCCACAGAGAATCAATATGTGTGGGCAAATAAACCTCGTGTGCTTTGACAAAGTATGATTTAAACTTTCCAGGTTGGAGGTTAATGATTTCAAGATACAGCAGAGCTGGAAAAGGCCTCCAAGAATGCCTGGCTCACTGCGCTCATTTTGCAGATGGGAACACTGAGGCCAGAGAAGGTCACACAGTGAGCTAGCGTGAGACCATGTTCTAGAAGCCCACTCTACTGAGTCCTAAAGAAGTGGTTTAGATATCACATCATGAATTGCTTTCCTATGAAATTTAATATTTTTGTGCCTGTATTGGGTTTTAAAACAATCTCTTATTATAATAACTTCTATGACTGACTGGCTTTTTCAGGCAAAAAAATCTGAGGAACATTTCTGTTCCCTAAAGTGCTTTGTCCTGTGCTTAATTGAACATATTCCCTTCTTCTCCTCTGCTTCTTTTAAGGAAAGGAAGGGAGGGGACCATGGCTGTGTTTATGCACTCAGTCCCTCATTTCTCCTTTGATCCCCAGGTTAGTAAAACTCCGGACTAGCGAATGTGTCCCTGTGCTTAGGGTCCTGGAAGTGGCAGGGGAGAAGTATGTCCAAATGCAGAGGATTGCTAGTCTGGGACAGGTCCTGAGACCCCCCTGTGCCTCTTCTATGGGAGACCTGCGGAGTCTCAGCCCTGAGGACTGAGGTCCTCAGCCTCAGTCACCTGCTATTCAGATCCTGCCCTCCACTTGGGCAGGCCAATTTAACTGCTATAACGCAGTGGGTTCCTCCATGTCTTCACTTCATTCAATTTGAATAGTTGATAAAGGCTTTGCCACCTTTTAACTCATCTACATGGGCCAAGAGCTCCATTAATGAGATGTTCCTTGCTCTGCAGAAGCTCATGACTTAGCTGAGGAAGCAGGTAAAACAGAAGTGTAGACAGTGATAATGCAGTGAAATGCATGCTGAAAGAGGTATGAACAAAGCATTGAGGTGAAGTTACCTGCCACGGGTGGGAGGTCACTTTTGAGCTATGACTTTGGTTGGTAGACAGAATGGGCCCTGGGCTCAGAGGCAAGCAAATCAGAAGCACAAGGATGTCAGGGCCTGTGGCACATGGGGGACAGAGGACAGTGGGGTGTGGCTAGTTTGTGGGCTGTCCCGTAGGGGATGTAGCTGAAGAGAGGAGCGAGCCCAGTTGTTCAGGGCCTGACATGCCAAGCTAAGGAGTGGAGACTTGTGAAGGAGAATGGGAGCCCTACCATTTTTAAAAATTTTTTTTATTGTTATGTTGATCACCATACATTACATCATTAGTTTTTGATGTAGTGTTCCATGATTCATTGTTTGTGCATAACACCCAGTGCTCCATGCAGAATGTGCCCTCTTTAATACCCATCACCAGGCTAACCCATCCTCCCACCCCCCTCCCTTCTAGAACCCTCAGTTTGTTTTTCAGAGTCCATAGTCTCTCATGGTTCGTCTCCCCCTCCAATTTCCCCCCCTTCATTCTTCCCCTCCTGCTATCTTCTTCTTCTTTTTTCTTAACATATATTGCATTATTTGTTTCAGAGGTACAGATCTGTGATTCAACAGTCTTGCGCACTTCACAGCGCTCACCATAGCACATACCCTCCCCAGTGTCTATCACCCAGCCACCCCATCCCTCCCACCCCACCCCCCACTCCAGCAACCCTCAGTTTGTTTCCTGAGATTAAGAATTCCTCATATCAGTGAGGTCATGTGATACATGTCTTTCTCTGCTTGATTTATTTCGCTCAGCATAACACCCTCCAGTTCTATCCACGTCATTGCAAATGACAAGATCTCATTCCTTTTGATGGCTGCATAATATTCCATTGTATATATATACCACATCTTCTTTATCCATTCATCTGTCGATGGACATCTTGGGAGCCCTACCATTTTTTAAGAAGATGGGTGACATTTTTATAGGTGTATTTTATTTATTTAATCTGGGGTAATTGGTGAGAAGGGACAGAGGGGAGATAAGACTAGGTAACAGGAGGTTATCTGGGAACGTTCTTTCTCTTCAACCTGTAGGCCACTGGACCTTGAGGCTGCTCATTTCACCTCTAACCTGAGAATGTCCCTTCCCTGTTTACTCAGTTGTAAGAATTGGAAGCATTGTAAGCACTTCACTGTAAAGCATTATGCTGACTTAATATCTTCTACTGACAGAAATGTCATTTGATAGAAGTTGTCCTAGGCAAGGAGAGCAAGAATGGAGAGTAGAGGACCAGCTGGAGAGACACCATGAGTAGACTTGATGAGTCTTGGCCCCCAGCTGAAAGTTGAACAGCTCTAAGATTATTTCTGTTCTATTCTTGTCGAGTTTCCTTTGGCAAAGAAAGCCCTTAATCCCACTTGTCAGGAACCACTAGGGTTAACTTAACAGTAACTCCCTTTTAGTTTTAGGATCAGAGAACAGCCCCTAGGAAGTTTTCTGGGAGGGATTCCCAATACTTACCCAGAAGCCTCATTAGTGCCTGTAATATAAGAGGGAGTTTTATAAAACACATTCATTACATATTCATCTGTTTCTAAAACTAATTCTTCCAGAGGGAGTTCATTTTACATCTCATAAAAAGTTTTTTCCTCTGCATTCTCACGTGCTAGAACAACTGAAGGACTGCTCCTCAGCATGGTTGGCCAAACCCCAGTGGCATGACAGCATGTTATAGTGCAAAGAACTCTGGATTGGGAATCAGTAAAATGAGAAGTCAAATCCTGGATCTGGCACTAAGTTTCTGTGTGCCCTTTTAAGAGAAGTTTGAACCCTAATGATCTCTAAGTGTCTTTCTAGCTTTCACATTGTAAAACTCTACCAATATGCTGTTGGAATAAAGCACCCCACAATTAATTGAAGCCCCATCTACTGTTATTTCCATTTAGAAGACATTCACCACCAGGCTTCTGAGTACATCTGTTCTCATATATTTCTAGTTTACATTGCTTTGTTATAAAACAAGTTCTCTCTTTTCTATCCAGTTCAACCCAAGCCTGGGCTAGTATTTATGCTAAGAAGTTTGCTTTCTCTGTCTTACTCCCTTTACAACTGCAACTATAATTTAGTTTTCTTTCTGTTCATGGCTAGTTTTATTGTATAAGGATCACTTTCACATAGATAAATAACACAGTCCCATTTCTGTTTTGCTACAGTATCAATTCTGTTTTCATGTTCAAAATATTGATGTTTAAAAAATATAACCTGGTCATCAGGAAAACATTTCAGTTTGAATTAAGCTGCTAACGCTTTTTGAAATGGAACAACTCAAGAGGATTTGAAATCTAAACACACAGGTTGGGACCCTTACAAATGCAGAAGGGAAATGAAGCAAATAGATTTTTGCTGTTGTTCTTCAAGGAATAACTCATACAAAGCGTGTTAGCTTTCTGTGAAGTCCAAATGAATTAACGAAACCAAGATTCCTTCAGTCTTTAATTGGAAGTCCAGTGTGGGTTTTGCCTTTCTGTATATTTTGCAAAATTTATTTAACATTTGTCTAGGCAGGCTGGATTCTGGTTCTTTCTCTTCAACCTGCAGGCCACTGGACCTTGAGGCTGCTCATTTCACCTCTAACCTGAGAATGTCCCTTCCCTGTTTATTCAGTTGTAAAAATGGGAAGTATCATAAGCATTTCATTGTAAAGCATTATGCTGACTTAATGTCTTCTAACGACAGAAATGTCATTTGATAGAAGACTAGAAAATTCACTGTCTAATACAGAAATGACTTTTAAAAGAATGATGACAGAGACCTGGGCGTCAGTAATGAAAAGGGATACACCCCAGCCCTTGGTAGTGCTTTGCTCAGCCTTGACAGCGCTGAAGCAGTGGGGCCTCGTGCTTACTCTGGGAGTTGGCTTCTTGCATAAAGACACTGGGGTCGGTAATTAATAGTGGACTCTGAAGCAATGAGCAAATTCAAAGTGCTGTGATAGTACTTAGTTTCATGTTGCTTTCTCTGTTACATTATGTGACAAATACTCCCTCATAATACAGCAAACAAATCTCCCGACCATTTCCCTCTTGATCTAACAATAAAACCCATTCATGGGCATTAATGAATATTTATTATTAGCACTTCATTTCTCTCTAAGTTTTCAAAGCCCTTTATCAACATTTCATTATCAATCTGGACAGTCACCATATCACCCATATTTTAGAAAATTGCTATGAACCAGATGGCAGACTATAAACTAAATAGTCTCGAAAAGAAAGAAAAAATTCTGAGCTCTGCTTTAGAAAGACAGCAGGTGCCAACTGAAAAGTCAAACTCGCACTTGTTCTTATTGGATTTCCATTCACTGAACGCCTCTTGTTTAACAACAGCAAGTACAACAATAAACACACAAAAACAAAATACTCACATTTTATTGTGATGACTAGTATCTAGAGTCATTTAATTATCAACATAGGCTTTTGTGGAATCATTTGTCACTTGCTGAATCTTTCCTTCAGGTACCCTTCTCTGATTTAAAATTTGATGTCTACAAGCAAGGGCTTTGAACAACTAGATCTACTTTAATTTCTTGGGAGCTTGGGTTTTGTTTAAGTCATGATATAATTAAAAGCTCTAAATCTTATGTTAACACCAATTCTGTTTTATTCCAGACTGGCACTCTTACAGAAGATGGGCTGGACCTCTGGGGGACCGTCCCAACTGCTGACAACCGGTAGGCACTTTAGCGAAGATGGAATGTGGGATTGGTGTGGCTATCTTCATGCTACTCAGATCCATCCTCCCAGTGGTGAGGGGTGAATGTCACATAAAATATATATAATAATTTACTAGAACTAGTTCCCAAGTATTTTAATTTGTTAAATTAAATGAATTCTAAGTACAAAATCAGACAGGGAAAGTAGACCTTCAAACTCCACATGAAAAATAGAATGAGTTGGATGAGTAAGAAATTGAATGAATAAAACAGAGGAACAAAAAGTGAAATCAGAACTGTGCTTAATTAAAAACAGCAAAGACTTGCTGGTGGCTAGTGGGCTGGTGGTGGTGGTGGTTGGGGGGGGGGGGTAGTCCAGAAAAGAAGAGCTCTGTCCCCTCCCTCATGGAGCTCACATCTCATGGGAAAAAAAGGCACAAATGCACCCACCTTCTATGCACAACACAGGCTGTGGAAAGGGCTACTATTAAGGCACACATAACAGAATGGAGAAGAAGAAACAATAATGATTGCTTGATATAATACACATTCCTGGATTTTAGAATAACATAGTAGATAAATGGTAGAAATTAATTTTGAAAATGAAGAGAATGGGGAAAACTATCTGACAGAGATACCACTTGAAATAGAATCTTGAAGCATATATGGCTAAAATTTTTATAGACATGGGCTAAAAGCTGGCCATGGGAGGGGGAAGAGCAATCACAGAGACGTTACCCCAGAATGGAGCTAGAGAAGGGAGGGCCCTAGCTCCCTTCTCTGTGGGGCTGATCTCTGCCTTCTCAGTCTAAGTGCAAATCCCTCAGCTCTTAAGCTCTGGATACTCCACCTCGGCTCCAAACATGGCTGAGGCTCTGTCATTGAAGAAGTCATGCAAGAGCTCCCCAAGACAGTGATGGGGCCAAGCATAGCTCTGGCACATGATAACAGCAGACAGGCAGTGCGACATTGCAGAAGATACTTGGGTTCAACCCTACTCATGTGGTTCAACTCCTGGTTGCTCAGATGGCTGGGCCAGGCTTTTGTCCAGATAGGCACTGCTTTGCCCTTTATTGGCCAGACTAGTGAAAGGGGAATGGGATGTTTGCAGCTTTCACCCCTCCTCTCCTTCCCTTTCCCCAAGTAAGATTTTGGAGTATAGAGAAAACTGGATACAGTTACTGTTTGGCTGTAAGATGGGAGAAGGGGAATGTAAACCCAGCCAGTCTACTGTCATAGAGGAAAGTGAGCTTCATTCAGATGCTAGAAATCCATGACAGGAGTTTCAGGAAATAAGACAAAGGGCAAAGGGCTGAGTTATGAGAAACATTTCAGATTTGAGGTGAGCTTTTACTTGAAGGAAAAAGAAACCAGCAGGCAGTCTTCCTTCCTATCCCTGCTACTTCACTGGCCCAGAGACCCCTTGCCTGGGGGTGTGGCTTTCTAGAGCCTACTCTGCAGAGCTTGCAAGTGTCAGTCTGAGCCTTCCACTACTACTCCCACCATAGGTCCTGGCTGCAATAATCTGACAGAAGTCTCTGTGATTATATCCAAGCGCTCAGGCTTTATCATATAGGGGATGGGGAGCTATGGAAGAATTTGATCTTAAGAGTTGAGTATTATTAAAACTCTATGTTGGTAAGATTTAAGGGGCAGAATGTGTAAAATGATTTTCTTGAAGACCTTCCCTTATTAATCATCTTCTCTATCAGTTTTCAGGAAGTCCACAGCTTTCCCTCAGGCAAGGCTTTGCCATGGAGCCCACTGTGTGCTGCCATGGCCAGCTGCCACTCCCTGGTCCTCCTCAATGGGACCATCCAGGGAGACCCACTGGATGTCAAAATGTTTGAGGGCACTGCCTGGGTAAGGTGATAGTTTCTTGGTACAACTAAATGAGAAAAACTTGAAGAGATCCTTACTGGGAGTGGCAAAGCTTTTCTAACTTTGATTGAAACCCAGAGAAGATTTATAACAATATGTGAGTGAAGGTCTGACTCTGCCTGAATTTCCCAACCTCTGCTCCAAAGAACTCTTAATGATTGCAACATGAAAGTGTTCCATGATCAAATAATTTGGGGAACTGCCATTTTAAGAAAGTAAAGTTGATTTCTTAACTACAGGATTTCTTTAATATATTGCGGTACACTGTGAATATTCAAGAGTGACTATGATATGCAGCATTTACCAAACCTACTTGACCACAAAACCTTGACAGGCCACAACATGGTACAATTAATCTTCGTAACACCCTCAGAGAAACAGTAGCCTAAAGCAGTGCTGTTCAGTATATTAGCCACTAAACACACGTGGCTATCAACTACTTGAAATGTGGCTATGCAACTGAGAAACTGAATTTTCAACTTTATTCAATTTAATTAATTTAAATGTAAATAGCCACAAATGGCTGGTAGCTACTGTGTTAGATAGTATAGGTCTAGACACCAAAGTGAAGGTCCCCCAGTTCAACCAGTTTAGTTTTCTGATCTGAGTATGAATGACAGCTGAAGGGTATAAAACCATCCTGGTGGCTGTTGTGACATGGTGGGCAGACCTCTCAACGCCACCACTTTCTAGCTACATGACCCCAAATCCAGAACCAAGACTCTGAGTCTCTTACCTCATGTGTGCATTTATGATAATGATGCCTCATTCGCAGACTTGGGGTAAGCACTGAGCCTATGAGACTACAGGGGCTGCTTGCATTGTAAAGTGCCCAACAAGGGGAGGGCACTCAGTCATTCACTATTTAATTAATTATATTATTCTGTTCTAAAAAAAATGTTTTAAAGCTACTGACAATAATACATCAACTACAGGACAGCATTTAAACAGAATGGTGAAGGGATGAAAACAAATGATTGCAGGGACATGAAATACACCTCACAAAGTTTAATTTAAAGATGTATAGTGGGAAAATTGTAGCTTTCTAGAAGGCAAAGTAATCAAAGAGGAAACCTGGTTAAGAGGGAAATTTCTGATATCAGTAAGTTAAAATTCGAGCATTTGTTATGGAGAAATTTTTGACATAAAGACAAAGCAGTAATCACTTTCCTGGATCTTAATGAGGGAAGAATCAGTGTAATCCTTACAAATAATGTCCTTAGCAGCATCATTTGAGTTGACACAATGATGATCTGCTTAGGGTCATTATTACTGTATGTGACATTGATCCTGGTTCTGACAGTGCCTCTTCTCCATCGAGGGGTGTTGATATGTTCGTACAAATAACATACAAGTTGGGGTCTTGCGTGGGGACATACATCTTTAGTATTAGCTCTGTAAAAAGAACTGTCTTTAAGAACAGTGGTATCCACCCCAAACAAAGCATGAAAGTACAAGGTGATTTGCTGAGTTTAAAGCTGGGTGAGAAGCAGTCTCCCGTTAAATATCCTTTGGTGATTAGGAACCTCTCATTAAACATAAGGGGGAGGGGAAATGTCCTTGTAGACTCTAAGAATTTTAGCGCTAGAAGGGATATCAGAATATTTTTCGGAAGAAATTTGAGAGTTGGAGAAATGGAGTAATGTCCCCAAGATTAAACAGGAGAGTGATAGGGCAGAGGCCAGATGTTGTCTCCTATTTTCTGATTTGTACAATGGATAGCCTTTCCTGTATTTTCAGTTAATATTGGTTTCTCAGATGGTATAATTTATACTGTTGTAACATCCAAAGAGTACAAACTATTTTCAAACGTGCATTCTAATTTGCTAGCAACTAACTTGCTAATTCTCTAGCTAAGCAATTAGGTTAGTAACATAGATATGGAATAAGAAATAATCCCATGTTTATCTCAAGACCCAACCCTAACTTATCTAAGGGCTAATGTGCTCAGCTCTATTGGAGACTATATCTCTACTTAAACTCTCGTCCAGTTACTAGACATACCATTCAGGAAGAGCCATTGGCCTGTAGCTAGCATTTCTTGAATCAATTACTACTTAAATTACAGTCACAATATTTCTGGCTTTTTGACATTCTACAATAAGGTCCTTAATATAAATCAATCAACAGAAATTTGAGAATGATGGTATTCAGATAATTGGCCTAGAAGAGAAAATATGTGAAAGGGGCTTTGAAAAGATTCGAGGACTATGCAAATGAGAGATATTTCTTTCTTATTATTTTTCTCTAAGGAATCTTATGAACATTTTCATTTCAAAACAGATAATGGAAGATTGCAATGCAGACTACTACAAATTTGGGATGTCAGATTCAAACATCATAATAAAACCAGGACCAAAAGCCAGTTGGGTATGATTTGCTTTTTTAAAGCAGATGGCTCTTTCTCCTTTAAACTGGTAAATCTCCCCTGACTTTCACGTATTTTTATATTCCTATTATTTTGCCTTATCCTAACAGTGTCCATAAGTTTGCTCATTCCTTGATTCCTAAATATATCCCTTAATTTATTCATGAATCTGTCCTTTAATTTATTCAACAAACACTCACAGAGTGCCTATGTATGCTAGAGCACTATGCTATGTGCTAACGGATAGAGTGAATTCAAAGCTAGATGTGTTGGGCTCTGTGTTGGAGGAATACATGAGTGGGTAGAAAAATCCATATAGGTGCAAATAAGTGCAAGACAATGTGCTAAGTGCTATAATAAAGGCTGAAGAAAGAGCTGCAGGAGTCCAGAGGTGGGAGTGAATACTGTTTTTGAGAGACAGAAGCACCACTGATGAAGTGACCTGTGAACTTTGCCTGGAAGATAATTAGGATTTCTCTAGGCAGCCATGGGGAAGGGACTTGCAGACCAGACAACTTGAAGAAAGAATCGCCTTAGAGACAGGCAGAAAAGTATCAATGTTATGACAAATACACCACTTCATGATGTCCCTGGGTTCATTGCATAGCAAACCCTGTTTATTGGTGTGCACCTGCTAATAAATCTCACTTACAGGCATCTTATGCTCCCCTTTCTTGGTGCTCTCACAGAGTCCTGTGGAAGCCATAGCCATCTTGCGTCAGTTTCCATTTTCCTCAAGTCTGCAGAGGATGTCTGTGGTTGCTCAGATGGCAGGGGAGAATCACTTCCATGTCTACATGAAGGGTGCCCCGGAGATGCTGGCCAAGTTCTGCAAGTCTGAAACAGGTACTCATTTAATTGACCCTGTTCTCTTTCAGGAGGTAAAATATTTTAGAAGCCCAAATACATAAAATACACAAGTCTAAATCAATGAATGTGGAGGTGATTATTTTCTCAGTGAGCGAGAAGTGGGCCCAGTAGATCTGATAAGGCAGTGGTGAGAATTTCAAGGCAGACAGGCAGAGAGTATATATCTGGCTTTGGTCCATCCAGAAAAGTACAGCTACAATGGGGTATCAGGGAAGGAGATGTGAAGCAAACATCAGGAGCGAAAACAGGAAGCGACGTAAGGGTCCCCAGGAAGGGTAAGAATGAGGAACATGCACTGGGAGCCAATGGAACAGGTCTGGATACTGCACTTATCTTGCAGCTGGGAGGCTCCGCCCACCACCTCTGGGGGCTGTCACCATGTAAGGGCCTTGTGCAGATCAATGGAAGGAGAATATAGACAAGATAAATATCTTAGGAAAAAAAGTGATTAGAGTAAATTAGATGGTATTAGAGCAATGTAATTGATCATTTTCACAGCAATTTCATCTTTCTGGGCTAGATTTTCAGCTGATTTGTATTGTTTTTTAGTCTTATAAACATATGCACCCTCTAAGCGGCAGCCCAGATTTGTAAGAATATTGTTGCATTCAAATGAGTTCATTTGGATAAAATTGGTCTTTTTCTCCTGATTTTCATCTATATTCTCCTTATGATTGCTGATAGCCATCAGCTTGTGCACACAATTCTAGATTTGGCAGATGATTGCTTTAACTTCTTCCTCTACTTAGAGCCATTTTTACCTTAGAAGCAGCCCCTTTTTTCTGACTTTGATCTTTCTCAGAGCTCCCATTACCTCTACCACTCTATCTTTCACAGACTGATGGCCTATATTTTGCTGTTTAATTTTTTTTCACCCTCACAGATACAAGTATCTTCTTGAAATTTTAACTGGTGACTATTGCCCCTGTTCTATCGTGAGGGTTTGGGCCTGTCACTTCTTCTTTTTTTTAAAATTTTTTATTGTTATGTTAATCACCATACATTACATCATTAGTTTTTGATGTAGTGTTCCATGATTCATTGCTCATATAACACCCAGTGCTCCATGCAGAGCGTTCTGTCTTTAATACCCATCACCAGGCTAACTCATCCACCCACCCCCTTCCCGTCTAAAACCCTCAGTTTGTTTCTTAGAGTCCATAGTCTCTCATGGTTCGTCTCCCCCTCCAATTTCCCCCCCTTCATTCTTCCCATCCTGCTATCTTCTTCTTTTTTTTTTTTCTTCTTAACATATATTGCATTATTTGTTTCAGAGGTACAGATCTGTGATTCAACAGTCTTGCATAATTCCGGCCTGTCACTTCTCACCTCTCATCCTTCTGGTAGCACTTTCAATTCTTCTTATTGTCCTTACCTTAGATCTTTGACATATGCTAATAATGACTGCAGTGATTTCTCCCCCTGTATTTAAGAAATGGAGAGAGCCAAGATCTTCCTTGATCCCCACCCCCTGGAACATTTTAGAACTACAGAAAGTCTGAGCTAAATGGGAACATAGAGTTCCATACCCCCTCATTCTATGGATGGGGAAATTGAGGTATAGAAGAGAGAACTAACAAGCCCAAAGTCAGAGATCTAGTTGGCAGTAGAGTGGAGACTAGAAATCAAGTGTTTTGCTACCTAAGACACTATATACTTCCATTATGCTGTGCTTCTTTCTAATACCCTTATAGGTATTCTACAAACCGTAAAATTTTATCAATATTTTAATATTAGTTATGACTACTATACCAAAATACACAAATGTTGGCATTGTATCATCTGTCATCTAAAGCAGGGATTAGCAAGCTTTTCTGCAAAGAGCCAGGTAGAAAATACTTTAGATTTTGCAGGCCACATGGTATCGGTCTCAACCACTCAGCCCCAAAGCAGCCATAGATGGTAAACAAATGGGCATGGCTGCATTTCAATAAAACTTTATTTACAAAAACAAGCAATGGGCCAGATTTGGCCTGTAGTTTGCTGACTCCTGGTCTAGTGGATCAGCTGTTTCCCTCACTTTACCCATGTAGACCCAGTCCTGAGGCCTGTCCTTACTAAACCCAACCAGTGGATTTGACACCCAGTTAATGACCAGTGTATCTTTGGCATTCATTTCTGTCAGGATAATAAGAGCACACTGATGGAGTTGTTTGTGGCTTTTAGCTGGAGCTGTAGTTTTTCTATTAAAGTGTTTTTTGGAGTTTTAAAACAAGGGACAGTGACTGGATCCCAGAGTCTTGTTTAGGAGCTGGGTAGCCTTCAATGTGACCTTACATTTACCTCTTTCCTCTCACTTGATAGTACCCAAGGATTTCCCACAGAAACTGAAGAATTATACAGCACAAGGCTTCCGTGTCATTGCCCTTGCCCATAAAGACTTGAAGATGGAGAAGCTTTCAGAAGTACAGAAATTAGCCCGGTAAGGAACTCAGAAATCGGCACTAGAGTAAGCTCTGTGTACATCAGGTAAAAGAATGCTGGAGATGGCCAGGACAGCTCAAATCACAGGGAAGCCTCCTAGAGATGGAGACTCATCTCATCCAATCTCCTAATTTGGAAATAGGTGACTCTAAGCCATACTGGGAAAGACTTGCTGAGGTCACAATGCTGGTTGGTGGTAGAACAAGGATGGCAGTCCAGATCTTCTGACTCCCAGACATCCGTGAGCTATCTCTGCCCTGCGTTCCATCATCCCATCAAAAATAACCAACACTCCTTCAGCCTTGGAACATTATGTGGCTGAGTGACTGGGGGTCCTATCTCCTTAAAAGAAGGAGACAATGGGCACTGTGTCAGACTTCCTGCATCCTTCAGACCTGGATTCTTTCAGGGCTCAATAGTACACCTCCCTCAGATCTGGAGAGGTAGTGAGTGCGAGTTATATGAAATAGAATTCAGTATTCTTCATTACATTAAGGGTATAAGTTGTCCTCATTAGAGGATAATCTGCAGATTCTTTTTTTTAAATGTTTCTCAGTTTTTAAAGGTTATTTTTGAATTGTCTAAGACAAGGAATAGTGAAATAATGTGGAACATTGACTAACAAATTATCTATGCATTATCATCTTTGATTTTGTGTTGCTGATAGAGAGACGCTCATTTATATATAATTAGCACCTTTGCATAAGATGTGGATATCCTTGGTTCAGTGTAACTATTTACAACCTCTGTCCCTCAGCTCTAATGGAATCATTGTTCCTTCCTTACACTGTGTCTATTTCCCTCATCTCTAAAGTGTAGGATTGGATGATCTTTAAGGAACCTTTCAGCCACGACATTTTAATCTTCTAAATAGAATCACAAAGATCATTTTGAAATAAATTAATGGCACTCTCAGATTTAATATTCAAGGTGTTAGCTATTCTTAAGCAAGCATGAAGACCCATAACACACAGGATTTTATAACTTCAAGACAAAAAAATTTTAATAAGAAAAGCTAGGGTTATGTATGAAGAAAAATATTTATGTAGCTAGACAAGGCTAGTCACCACCCAGCTGCCATATACTAGTACAGTTGTGATGCTCTCATTTAAAAGTCACTAGAGAGATAGCCATTATTATAAATATAACAAAATAAGAAAGTGATGATACAATGTACTAGATTACTAACCATCTCAGATTTTCATAGAGAATATCAACCTCCTATTATGCTTCTTAAAATTTATTTGCTATTTTCAAACAGAGAAAAGGAAAAGTGTTTTGAGTGTTAGCACAATCAAATTATATTCAGCAAAGTTTCCCAATCAGGAGAATCAAAAACTTCTTTAAAGACTGGTATCATAAAAGGGAAGTAGAAGAGTTTCCTTTTTTTTAGAAAAAAAAAAAAAAACAACAAACTAGAAAACAGAAATACTTTATCAAAATTCCCTCTTTCATTGGTTTAGCAAATTTCTATTGAGCTTGACTCTGTGTGAGATGCTCTTCAAGACACTGAAGATTCAGAATTGAATAAAATAAAATCTTTGCCCTCAGAAGCTTATATCCTAACTGGGGGAGATAGATAATAATGCCATTTTACATGGACTGATCCGCGAGTCTTGTCAGGAGGTAACATTTGAACAGAGAAATGCATAAAATAAGGGAGCAAAGCATGTGGATATCCAGAGGAAGAACATTGCAGGCAGTAGGAAGAGTGGACACAAGGGTCCTGACACAGGATTTTGCTGGGAATGTTGCAGAGTAGCAAAAGGCCTAAGTGCCTGAATTGGTGAAAGAGGGGAAGAGTCGTAAAATAGAGACCAAAACCAGAATAAACTGGTGAGAAGATGTCTGGATCTTTCTTTTAGTTCTAGCCAATTAGAAAATATTAGTCCAATTTATAATAGAAACTCATGAAGTTAAATGATGGGAATTTAACACAATCTGTATTAGGTATATCTTCTTTTATAATATTCTCTGAGATCACTAAGGCAGGATTCATATCTAATTATTTGAGTATTCACTGAAGTGCCTACTATAAGGTCTAAAACAGAGTAGTTATTTGGTGAATGGACTTTTGAATGAAGATTTGGTAAATTGTTCTCTACTCCAGAGAGAAGTTTCTTTTTTTTTTTTTAAGATTTTATTTATTTATTTGACAGAGAGAGGGAACACAAGTAGGGGGAGTGGGAGAGAGAGAAGCAGGCTTCCCGCTGAGCATGGAGCCCAATGTGGGGCTCGATCCCAGGACCCTGGGATCATGACCTGAGCCGAAGGCAGCCACTTAACCAACGGAGCCACCCAAGTGCCCCCGGAGAGAAGTTTCTTTACCATGTTCCCATCTAAGTTTGAGTTATATTTTTCACCAAGAAATCCATCTCTGATCTTTCTCCTAAAGAAGGCTTACTGACCATGTGTTTATTTCCTCTTTCTCCCAAGTTTCACCAACACGATAGAAAAGAAACAATATCAAAGAAAACTAGACAAGCGATAAGTGCAGATGAGAGATTTCTGTGTTTCCCTAAAATGTGAAGGAAGTGGGGGGGGGAGTGGCAACTGAATCAGCAGATGGAAAAAGCATAGTCTACACCCTGTCAGAGAGAGAGATGGCGGGAGAGGGAAGTTGCTTCACCTTGTGGAACCTGAGAGGCTGAGACTCAGCTCTGTCACATATTGTGGAAGATGGAGGTGGTACGGGACCCAACATCGGGGTTGATTGACAGAACACAGCAAGGTTAGATCCCTAGGTCTCCCTCTCCTTCTGCAATATTAACTCCTCTCTGGACAGAAAAAGAAACAATGTGAGATTAAGAAGGAGATCTTGGCCCCCACATTTACTTTTTAAAAAGTCACCTGACATTTACTCCATTCCTGAGGAGAGGGTCCCCATAATGAATGTAACCCAGTTAGACAGGAAGCTTCCAATTTCAAATTCTGAACACTTTTCAAATGCTTGGTTGATGTCATGTATTTTCTGGAGGTTACGGATGGAGGTTGAAATGAATGATTCCATATCCGACTATTACCATGGTATCTCATATGCAGTACATACTTAATCAATGTCTAACTAAAATGATTACAAGGTCAAAAAAAGGTCTTTGAAACTATATATATATATATATATATATATATATATATATATATATATAATTAACAAAAGTTTTAAAAACCAACAGAAGAATTGGTAGATAAGCACATTGTTTTTAAAAATGGAGTTGAAACTGGGAGAAGTTGCCAAAAGATATAGAAGTGGTTGCCTCTGGGAAGGAGAAGGGGTGAGGGGGTGTGGAGATAGGGACTATTGGTTTTCATCATAAGCTTTGAGTTCTTTCTGATTTTTAAAACATATGCATGTATTATGTTGATAAAACTTAGAAATTTTTTTAAAAGGAAAAAATAAAGTTCAACTGTCAAGACTACATAAATAAGTTTTAAAATTGATTTTCTCCTGAATCCAAAGAGAGAAGGCAGAGTCAGAGATGACATTTCTGGGACTTCTCATAATGGAGAATCGCTTGAAAAAGGAAACCAAACCAGTCTTGAAGGAACTGAGTGAAGCCCACATCAGGACGGTGATGATTACTGGTGCGTGTTTCTGGAGGCTTGACACATTCAATGTATCCCAGGAATCAGAAAAGACCATGTGAGCTGAGTGGGTTCATGTGGCTGAGAGAAAAGGAAAAATGCTTAGCTGTCATTTGTTACCTTGGGCTCCCATTACCCTGGCACATGAGCAGCAGCCCTAACATGACCATAAGCTTTGGTAGCAGGGATCATACTTCATTCTCTATGTCTAATGTCCCCTCTCCCTACCCAGGCTTGGCACAGTGCCAGTCAGCTCACCATAAATGTTTAAACACAAGAATAGATATGTGCTCATCAGGAACCTCAGTGAGACTTCTGTGGAAAGGGTGTAAAGACTCTACTGGATTGTCCTTCAGGTCTGTGGGGCAGGCATGGCATATGCTGATCCAACGCAAGCATGGCTCAGCTTTCAGTGTTCTGTTCTCTGCTTGATGATAATCCATGTTCCAAGGATGGTTCCATGTTATGAGAGTGGGCCTGTGTTACCTTCACTGCTCAGGGCTGTCAGTCTCCTGAAGATCTGTCATAAAGTGCTTAACCATGTCTTTCTTCATTCGTGCTTATTTTGGAAATATGCAATGTTCAGGACATGATGCTATTGTGGGAGGGAGATACAGACATAGATTTTGACCACTAGGGACAGACAGGCTTAGGCAAGAGGTTCCACCCACCAAATGGTTATAAAATAAAGCAGATAGAGGGAAATGCCCCCAAACAGCACCAGCAATGTGGTATGGCCACTCAGAAGAGGCAGAGCTCAGTTCTGGCTGCTGAGAGATTTATACAGAAAACAAGCTGACTCTCTTTGTCATCTAGGTGACAACCTTCAAACAGCCATTACTGTGGCAAAGAATTCTGAAATGATTCCTAGAGGAAGCCAAGTGATCCTTGTCGAAGCCAATGAACCAGAAAATTTTGTTCCTGCCTCTGTGACTTGGCAGCTGGTCGAGAACCAAGAGAATGGACTGGAGAAGAGTGTGAGCAAATGTTAGAAAGCCCCTTGGTGGCCTGCGCTGATGGCATATAGTCCTGGTCCCAGCAGCCTTCTCTCAGCATTAGAAGTCACCACGGTCAAAACCCCTCACAGCTGTCCAGAGTTCTGCAGTTTGCAAAGCATTTAGCATTTCCACCAGTACTTCTCAGCCCTGGCTGTGCAAAAAAATCACCTGGAAGAGTTTTTAAGCTTCCAGTGTCAAGGCTTCATTGATTAAATCCAAATCTCTGGGCTAGGAGCTTGCACTAGCCCTTTTCTCCCCAAGATTCTGATATGCAGTCATGGCTGAGAACCAATGATTTACACCCGTATTTCCCATTTGATTTTCGCAGTTAGCCTATACAGTTGACAAACTGTTCATTTCGCAAATGAGAAAACTGAGGCCCAGCAAGGTAAGCTTACCCAAAACACACAACTGGCAAGTTGCAGAGCAGGAAATAAAATTTAAGTCTGTCTGATTGCACCCAGATCCATGGGTATTTAGATTGTGCTGTGCCCATGACATGAAGTTAACAGGTGTTGGGCTTCTCTAGATAGCAAGCTTCCTATGATTTTGTGAAGAAAATGAGTTGCAGCCTGACATCCCATCACTAAATGTAGCACCTCTGCCTATATGTGAGTTCAAGGAGATGGTCCTCCAAGTGGTAAATTACAAAAATGCTCCCTTCCACAAGACTGACCAGCCCCTTGGATTGTTAAGTGTAGAGTAGGCCTTGTTCAGTATACAAACTGCACAACTGTACAGAGTGACTTTGCCCCTACTTGGCTCAAACCCCATTGCATTGGCTGTAAAAGATGGCAGCTCTCTCTATGTTTTCAGCAGATTTCTGGTGCTTATTTCCTTGCAAACTCACTTGCTTCTGTGTTAATGCATGTTGCCTCAATTACATTATGTGATAAAACTCAGGTCTTCACTAATTTTTAACAAACAGTCCACTCACACTACCCATTCACCTGTGTAATACCTTTACTGAATTTTTGGTTGTTGCTGGGAGAAGTCACATCACAGTCTCAGGCTTTCCCGTCCTCTCTGGCTCCCTCCCACCACACTTTCCTTCTCCAGCTTTCCAGTGAGAACAAGAGGAATTCTGTCCTTACCTCATGTGGAATGCTTTAAGCATATCTTTTGTTGGCTGTTTTGCAATGAGGGATGGAAAGGGAGGGGTGTATTGCTTTGCCTCCCAATTCAGCACATCAAAATATTTTTCTTCCCAAAACAATGCTTTCCCTCAGATGGATCCTTCTAATGAAAAAAATTTCTCACCTTTTACACTATTTGAACTCAGAGTCTTACACTAATGTAAGGACCTCTGAGAAATGTTGCATGAAAAAACGTGATCAGCTGTTGGCACAATGAGTGCATGTGCATTCACTGGGGCTCTTTCTTGGGGCTGACTGGGGGGGCTAGAATGCAGTGATGGGACACACTGATAGGTGGAGGGCAGGAGAGAAAGGGTTTCAGCAAAGGAGTCGAACTGGTGCAATGGCACATAGGGTATGCAAGAGGAGCTGGGCACCGTGAGGGAACGTGTCACCTGTTGAGGTGGGGAAAAGGCAAGTGCTATAAGGAGTTAGGCTCCAAAGAAGGAGTCTTCCTATTTTACAGGGAAGAAATTGGGGCATGATGTGTGAATGAATGAATGAACGAATGGTAAAAGATGTTAGGAAATAAAAGTCTGCATGAAGAGGAGAAGAAAGAGAAGGAAAGAATGTTTTCTACTCTTCCTTGGAATCATTAACTGGTACCTTGGAAGGATTTCCTTAGTAGACTAATATCACATGTATTATCTCCTAGGACAAGATCCCAAGCATTATGTTGTCAATGTCTCATATGTTCATATAATTTGGGGAGGACATTAGGAGTGTCTTCTTTATCCGAGTCTAAGTTCCATGGACAAATTACACATTATGTATTTGCTGGCCTTCCCACCGTTATGTAATTTAAACACACTTCCTTCCATAAAACACAGGAAAGCAGAGACATTCCTTGAGAACCCATGTGGAAACTATGCCCTTTTAAATTTAGGAAACCTACCTTAACATTGGGAACAGTTCAGTGCCTGATGGAGCAAGAGGGAGCTGTTACCATTTTGCAATGAGTGGGAAATCATACCAAGTGATATTTCAGCATTTCAACAGCTTGCTTCCAAAAGTAAGTACTGGTGAAATGAAATGTTTTGTTTTGCTCTCAAATTAGTGAGTCAAAAAAGAAGAGAGAAGTGAAGGTGATGATCAGTGAGGTTATCTCAGATTTGGGGAATAAACATCCCCAAAGGGGCACTGCTCCTTCAGAAGTTCTCTAGCCCTACCTGGTCCTGCATATGTGCATGACCCCTTCTTCAGAGTCTGAGCTCTGGTCCAGCTCCTCACCCTCATGGCCAGCCCAATCTCAGCCTTCTTCCATCTCTCCCTCCCCAGCAAGGAGTATCTCCAAATAGTTCCAAATGCGCTGCCTGTTTTGTGGGTCAGCCTCTCTGAAAGCCACCAACTCAATGTCAGGCTGAGCTCTATTCCCCGTCCTGTCTGGATTCTTAAATTACAGCAGCAGGAAACAAAAGCCCATGGTTTATTTTCAAAATCATTTGTTATCTTGTCCTCTGCGTGTCTATTTAAAAATAGTGCCATGCAGGGTTGTACTGTCAGTGTGAAGGAGATAAGTGGAGCACAAGCTGAGGGCAGCAACCATCTGTAAGCAGTTTCTTGAAAATTCTGTTGCCTTACCAGTCAAGGACCATTGAATCTCGACCCCAGAGGCTTCTAGAAAGCTGTTAGTGCAGTTCCTCCTTGAGGAGTTGGGGCAGCTGAGATTCAGAGAGGTAAGGTCCCTTGTGGAAGGTTTGCCCAGCTAGTTGGACCAGAGCTGAGAATAGAACCTTGGTTCTCCACTCTTCATCTGTTTCTTTTCCTTTACCTATGCTGCAATTGTGGAGATGGTGTTTAGTAAAAAGAACTATATTTCCTTAAGCATTTTTGTCCTATATGCTCTGCTGCTTTCCAGTTATTAACTCAAGGTTATCCCATCTCAGAAAAATGGCCTGGAAGGAAGTCATAACGTTGTGATGGGGGATGAAAGTGAAAGTTGAATAGTAAAGCACCGAGTCCCCGTTCTCCCTGTCCTGACATTTGGGCTAATGACATACTGCCCAAGGCTATATTCAAACAGTGGCCAGGAATGATTTTCAGGGCTGTTCTTTTATTTAAAAAGTGTACTTCATCCTAACCTTATTGTAATAGTTGTTTTTCTCTTTAGATTCTGGTGAATGGAACCATTTTTGCAAGAATGTCTCCTGGACAGAAATCTAGTCTTGTTGAAGAATTTCAAAAATTAAAGTAAGTATTATTGCTTGAAAGAGGAGAGTGTATTCGTTATCTATTGCTGTGTAACAAATTACCTCCAGATTTAGTAGCTTAGAATAACACTATTTATTATTTTTCATTTCTATGGGTCAGAAATCCAGGTGTGCTGAATGGAGTCTTCTGGCTCCGGGTCTCTCACAAGGCTGCCATCAGGTGTCTGCCAGGACTGCAGCTCCCTCAGCGCTGGAGTTGGAGGGGCCTGCCACCAGCCTCTCTTGCATATTGTTGACAGGATTTAGATCCTGTGGGTGGTTGGGCTAAGAGTCCCAGTTTTCCATTGGCTGTTGGACAGAAGCCACCCACAGTTCCTTGCTACATAGGTCATTTCATAAGGCAGTTCACAGTGTGGTAGCTAGCTTCCACAAGAGTGAGCAAGCAAAAAGAGATAGAGTGAGAGAGAGAGAGATCAGTATTTTTTATATCCTCATCTTAGAAGTGATATCCCATTACTTTTGCTAAATTATTTTTATGAGAAACAAGTCACTAGGTCCAGCCCCCACTCAAGGAAGTGCTTTATACAACATTATGAATACCAAGAAGTGGCAATCACAGAGACCTTCCATTTTGGGAGCTGTCTATCCCAGACAGCATTCCTTCTGTGGCCTCTACAGCATAACTTAGAGGAAGATTCTCGGCTTGAATGTGGAGAATAGAAAAAATAGGGGCTTGTGTAGTTCAGAACAGGAAAAATGGGGAAGCGTGTGAGTCATCATCTGGAATTACTTAAGGTTGGTCCATTAGAAGATATGTGAATGATTTCAGGTCTTCTAGGAAAGAGGTGGAGTGATATTTTCACTTTATCTGACCCTGCTTGGGTTTGGGTATGGAGGCCAAAAAAAAAAAAAAAGTCCTTTCTTATGTCCTTTAAAAAGTATAGATGACTGAGTCACATCAGAATGAAATAGTTCTTGAGACCAGACCTACCTATAACTTTCTGGGAATGTTACAATTTCTGGGCTACAGATTTCTGGAAAGTGAAAAGGAAAGGAGAACAGTGAAACTTCACATAATTGCCAAGAAGTAGTAGGTAAAATCAGGAGACTGACTTTCACTATTATTTTTTGTTGCCAAAGCATTCTTAGAGAAGTTTTAAGAAACTGCCTATCAACTCCCATAATGCATTGAGGCTGGGTTAGTAACCGGTGTCTAAAATGACTATTTTACTTACATGGTCATTATATGATAGTGGCTGAAGAAAGTAATTTTACCCTTCTCAAATGTCTAAGAAATTTTGTCAATTTATATGCTTACTTTTGAAAAGTTATATTCCCTTAAAGAAAAATCAATTCAGGAAGATAGATGCTACCTCAGAATGAACTGTCTTCTCAATTTCCCCATCTTACTCCTTCTGCCTTTATCACTGGCAATGCACATAAGGTTGTTCAAGTTCTTGCCTGCATTCAGGAAACACTAGAAGATGTAAGATTCTTTGTGTGCTGTAAAGACTAAATAGGTGCTTCAAGCTTGAAGAAAGGAAGCCACTTCAGCAAATGTGTGTAGTCATGACACACACGTGAGCACATGAAATGTTCATAGGGGGATCTTCATGTCTAGCAGCCAAATATTAGGTCGAACCTCATGAGTTAGTTTACATTTGACAATTTTCAACTTATAAAAATGACCATTTCTTATGTGCCAACTAATAATAAGGAAATTGTCTGAGAACTTCATTTTTTGCCTGTATTGATTTTGTTGTTTTGTGTGTTTTTGGCAAATTGTCTCTGAGCCTTTAATAGTATTGCCATTAATCAATACCTGTAATGTATTATTTACCTATAAGAGAAGACAGAGTGTGTCCTGCATCAGAAATTCCTTTTCTTTTGCAACAGCTTTATATTTACTCTTCTATTTATATTGTTGTGTTTGCGCATCAAACCAGTACAGCACATTATCTCATATCACTCCAGGGTGCATCAAGATTATGTGTCTATATCTCTGGTTCTATCTGTTCAACCATTTCCCACGCATTTCTCCTCCTAGTGTCTAAACTCTAAACTTTCAATGGTGTCAGCCACCAAATCACAGATGGATTAGGTTGTATCCGTGCGCTAGGGGTAGGAAGTGTGTGATTATGGCTGTATGCTCTGAAGCTTATCCATAGTCGATACAATCACCCAGGACTTCTTTTGAAATGTATAATCATCTTGGTGGATGTCTTTGGCAGAATCACTACCCTTTCTATGTGATTGAAACAATTTAAATAATACAATGACCTTATTCCTCCAGGAATATAACTCTCCAAGTCATTTTCCATCAGCCTGATTCCACGTGTGTTCAAAACACACACACACACACACACACACACACACATTGCATGTGAGTTGGTTGTGATGAAAATTATCCAAGTGAGGCATTAAGGCATTAATTTTTCTCATGGTTTCCCTTACAGTTACTATGTGGCCATGTGTGGAGATGGGGCTAATGACTGTGGGGTGAGTAGAAATGACTTCAACCAATGGAGGTGGTTCCCTACTGTCCCTTTTGAGGACCCCACAGTTCCCCGGGGTCTGTCTCTTCACCACTCTGCCAGCAATCACTTCATCAGTTTGCTGTTTACATTCCCCACACCCGAGTGTTGGCTGAATGCTGAGAGGTGTAAAGCCGGATGAGCCACTTCCGCTGTTTTCTGACAACTCCTAGGATAAAAAGGACAAGGAGACTACTTAGACTCTTGTAGTTCAGACCCAGAAGGGACTTTACAAGATGAGCTGGTTTAAATCTCTCATGTTATCAAATAAAAGTGAAAATCAGGGAGGTGAATTCTTTTTTCTTTTTCTTTTCTTTTCTTTTCTTTTCTTTTCTTTTCTTGTCTTTTTCTTTTTATTTATTTATTTATTTTGCCTGAAGTCACACAACTTGGTAAAGGCTTAGTGAAAAAAAACATTTGAAATGGATGATTTAAAGTTTTGAATTATGTATAAACTGCATTTTTTTTCCTGCTAAACTTCTCCAGGGTTAGTTTCTAAAAGTTGGCTTTAACCCCAAATTCTTACCATCAGTGAAATCATAGACCAAATTATTTGGCTATTACAAACTATAACAAGCCTAAATTAATGATTCTCAGCAGATTACTTCCCATACACGGTAGAAGGCAGCACATGTTTTAGATTCTGAGTTTTGAAGATACGTTGAAACAGTAGCCTACCTTGAAGATTTGTGTACATAAGAAAATATTTTCAGTACAAAACTGAAGAAAATTGCTTTGTATTTCCAAAGCCTATTAGATACTTAAGATCTAGGTAGTTGTTTTACTTTCTTTTTACATATTTTCTTCAAAGTTCTGTGAAAAACTGTGCTCACATTTAAAGATCTATTATAAATTTTTCTACCTTACGCTTCATGAGAAGCCAGTTGTTAGTCTGCTCTTCAAAACCTAAAATGAGTACCCATTCCCATAGTTACGTAGAATTTAGAACAAAAGAACTAATAAGTGTTAAAAAGGACATAGTCTCTGCCTCCCTAAAATTCATTATCTGGTTGGGGAAAGAATCTTGCATAATATTAACCCAAACATAAAGTAGATGGTCTTAAAATATGTAATAGAGAAACAAAATACTAAGGAAGAAAAGAGGAAAAAGCAAATATTCTAATACTTATCGAACAGGAATTTCATGGTAACAAGATACTTTGCAGTACTACAGAACCACAGAAGTACAAAATCCCATTTTATGCTCATACAATTCTTGTAGGATTAAGAACTTGCTGGTCTGTTAATTAGCCACTGTCTGCTCTGTGCACTCTCTGGGCTGCTTCCAGTCTTGATGAGAATGAATCAGCCTTTATTTTAGTGAGGCAACACATGGTCTGGAATGATCTATGATGTGTATGATCTGGTCCCTGTCTCCAGTGAAGATGCTTTACGCCCCGTACTTCATCCCAGCAGTTAGCTGGTTGGCTAGATCAGGCCACCCAGGAAAAGTGGGGATTAGATACTTTTCCTTTTGTTCGTGAAGATGGCCTGCTGAGTGGTAAGAATTGTGATAGGGAAGGCCCCCCACAAATGTCCACCCAAATGCTGTCACCTTTTTCATGGACTTCTTGAATGAGTGCTTCCATTTTCTTATGACATCTACATCCCCACAACCAATGCACACACACAAGAACACACCCACCCCTCTTCTACCTCAGGATCATTGTTTATCTGCTGCCTCCTTAGTTAATGACTTCCTGGATTAGGAGAGGGAGGGTACTCCAGGTGGAGGGACAGCATAAGCACAGACCTGGGGCTGGAAGGCTACAGTGTTATAAACTCGACAATGTAAAGAATAGCCTCATGGTGCTTGAAGAGTTAGAGCCTGGCCCGAGGAGTCCTGGGTGTAACATGGATTTATCATTGTAGGCTTTGAAAATGGCTCACGCGGGCATTTCGCTGTCAGAGCAGGAGGCGTCTGTGGCCTCCCATTTCACCTCAAAAACTGCCAACATCGAGTGCGTGCCTCAGCTCATAAAGTAAGCCACCTCTTCCCTTTCCACCCTCATGACCGATGGGATCATTATCTGACTTTGGACAGAACTCAACCATAATTTAAAGCGATAAATTTCACAACAGAGGTATGGGTAAAGTGCTACCAGAGCACCAGTGAAGGGGCCATTCGTGCTGCTTGGGAATGCTGGTAAAAGCCACCCAAAAAGTGACTTTTGCTGAGGCTTACAGGATGAAAGGTGATGTCATGTGGATAGTTGAAAGGTGGAGTTGATATTTAAAAACCAATTGCATTTCTTCCTTCTCCTCTCCCTTATTTTGTATGTTGGGTGCATAGTGGAAACTTCCTCACTGGGATTGGGGTGGGTGAGGAAGCATAAAGGGAACACTGCATCAGATAGCTTCCCCAAATAGTGTTACCTCTCCAAGATACAAGTCGGCGAATATCCAAAATGATCACATGAAAGACTATATTCGAGGGAAGGGGAAGGAATTAAAGACCTGATTTTCTCAGTACCTCCCTCACCTCGCCTCGATTCTCATTGCTGATTTTGTCTCTACTCATATTTGAAATGTACCTAAGAACAAAACATTAGGTTTTATATTTTGTTCACAAATCTTGTTCACCTGTAGCTTCCTATAACACTGCTGGGTAACTTCAGTCTATCTTCATGGCCAGTGGTCTGAAAGACATCACCAAAACTTGAGATTTATTCAAAAAGGATGATCATGAAGTTCTCCAGCATGTCCCTTGGTGCATCTGTGCATCTGAATGGGCAATTACTAGCAGGAATCACTCACCTAAAGGTGCCAGTCTTGAAATTCCATGTCCGTGTCTGGTTGCATAGCAGTGAGACAGCTTGACACATCTCCCTGATCCCGGGGTGCATGTACCTGTGTCCTTCCACACCCTGAAACATCAGCACCTCCCCTGCCTCTAGAGCAGCTCCTTTTCCTAATTCCTGTGTTCTCTGGTCCTCCGAGCCCTGAGAACCTCAGAACGCTTTGAACTCTTTCCCTTCTTTGCCCATAGCCAAGCAGGCATTGTGTTTTCCTGATCTGTCTTTCGAAGACTCTCTCCAAACCCTTTCCTTACTCTCTCTACTATCTTAACTTTGGTTCATATCAAGGTAACTACAAAATGAGAGTGCCCAGGACCCTCTCCCTAGATCATGGTTTCTATCATCAACGCAACTCATGGAACTTCTTAAAATATTGTGCTTGGAAATGTGATGGATGAAGGATGAGACAAATCTTTGCCCTGGAGGATTCACATCCCAGTAAAGGTCCAGATAGATAGAAATATAGTCACAAAATGGAGAATCTTCTGCCTGATAACTGAGAAGTGCTCAACAAATTAGTTTTAATACATTAATGCCCAAACAATATGGTAATTGTTCTAGCAGTTCAGGTTGATGACTTAAGCCAGGAAGGAAGATTTCAGCAGGGGAGTTGGAACTTGAAGGATGGACAGGATGTATGTAAATAGGAAGGAGGTGGGAGAATATTCCAGGTGGGGGAAGTGGAGAGCCATGTTTAGAAATGGGGTTTTAACTGGAGAGTGCAGGAGCCCAATAGCCCAGTTGGTAGGAAGCTTTTCAGGTGGGAGTTATGGAGGGTAAGCTGGAGCACCAGGTGTGGAGGAAGTTTAAACTCTTGGACAGTTACACAAAGTGCCTACTTGATACAACCAAAAGGCAGTGGCATTTGAACTTCAGATGTTTTGTCTCACACATGTGACCTAATGCATTTGTGAATGCAATGTAGTGTTTTAAGATCCAAGTCATGATGTAAAATTTCTCTAGTGGCAGATGGCTTAGTAAGACTTCAGGTTAGAAGCTCTTGACTTTTATATTTCATAGATTCATAAAAATTAGATATGGTTCAGCTCTTTTAGGCTCATTTTACCCTTGCTATCCTTGATGCATGCTTATTCCTGGGAAAACATACTCCAGAGGGGCATTGAGGTACAGTTTTAGATGCATAGATCCACAGGTTCTCGTTTGTATCCTTTGAAACATGACTGACTTGTTGCTCTCATTGAAGCCCTTCAGGACAAGGACTGTACCTCATTCATTTCCATATTATCGTGCCCAGTACTAAGCTGGATACATCAGAACATTCAATGAATGGTTGTGGAATGCATAACTAAATGAGTTAGCTTCTTAAAATTTATCATCATTAGGAATAGCGGTAATTTTGGAGGCCCGTGCAAACCTCCTTTATACTTTCCTCAGAATGGCTTTTTGCACTTGCCTTTGAATTTGGGTGCTTTCATTTTTCTGGAAAGGCACACACAAAAGGATAAAAAAGATGAAACCACAAAGTTTATGTGAGAAATCAGTCCAGGCTTCACATGCTGGCCCCTCCTCAGCTTGAGTGCTGCTCCAGTCTCTGTGTTGAAAACAAATGGCAGTGCCTCACGGCCTGGTGGAAAACATCTGGCCAACGCATCCTGGCCCATCTCTCCCAAACCTGTTCATCATGCCTGAGGGAAAGCGGTTACTAGTTTGGCTTTTAAGGTTTTCCTTCTCGGGTACCCCATCCACTGACAAAGTGTTTGAGCAGCACAGATGTCCGTGCCACCGGGGGAGGACGTGGGCTGCCTCCCATGCGAATTCACTTCTGCCTTGACAAGAGAGGCTGCAGGAGGGGGTGTTTGCCAGGTTTCTCCACTCATCCATAGTGAGCTCCTGCTCCGCACTGTCTTCTTTGCCTGTCATCACCCCTCGCCTGAACCAAGCCTCAGTTAAGGGAATAACAGCTCAAACAGCATTTTTTAAAAGGGGGAATACTGACTTTTTAACCTGCAGTTTTTACTGTGGTCTTTATGTCTTTTGAACTCCACCCCAGCTCAGATTATTACCATGGGTTCTTCCTGGAGCACTGAAACTAACAAAACCACATTCATCTCACATACTGGAGTCACATGCATGCTTCCTAACATGCGAGAACACCTGTCCTTTAGCTTGAAGTCTCTGCGGGACTCCAAAACGTACACGGTTCAGTTCTCAGAAGCAACTGTTGTTAGGATGTAACGAGTCACAGTCAAGTCAAAGCTCGACATTTTGCACCTTATCATGATGTCTTGTGTTTATAATATCCATGTTAATCTTTTTAATTCACTGAAAATAAAGACTGTGCCTGATTCATTTATATCCTCCATGACTCTAAGCAGAATGCTGGTACTTCATCAGCCCTAAATAAAAGTGCGGTATGAGTCAGTGAGTGAGGTCATGATTAAAGCAGAGAATGAATGAGCAAATTTCGCTTCAATAAATAATTTGAGAGGATGAATCATTGATTAAGTGAAGGTATATGAACAAGCTATTAAACTGAACTCCGTTTGAAATATAAAAGAGACTTGGAAATGTATATCATCCATAACCAGTTATTTTTATTTTTTCTCAAACAGAGAAGGCCGAGCTGCTCTGGTTTCATCCTTTGGGGTATTTAAATACTTGACCATGTATGGCATAATCCAGTTTATTGGTACATCACTGCTCTATTGGGTATGAACCTAAATAATTTCTTCCCAGTTTGAGTTGCATTTACATTCTTGGTTTATTCTTTGGGGTGTGGCTCTTACACAGGATTTAATGTTTTATAAATAAATGACATTTCTCAAAATAGATGTCTGCAAATTTGGGAACTTGGCATAACTGCACATGACACATGGAGCTAGAAATAAGTAGCTAGGGATCAGTTTTCTAGGAGTGTTTTTTTTTTCTAGATAACCTGAGATACTTGACCTCTTCAAGAGTCTATTTCTTTACTTGGAGTATGAAGAGAGCTTCAGAACAGCCTAAATATAACTCAGCAGGAAATGCATCAGTCTCCAGCTATGGAATATTTTTGACAAAAGACTAAGAGGAGGTAAAAAGAAACAGAAGTTTTTGAATTTGACCTTGAAGCACTCAAAAACTAGAAGAATTCCCATATTGGAACTTTACTGCTGAAACTGCCCAGAACTTACACACTTAGACATGTCATTAGTAAAGGATTAGCATTTAAAAAAATTTTTTTTAAAGATTTTTATTTATTTATTTGACAGAGAGAGAGAGAGCAGCAGAGGAAGAGGGAGAAGCAGACTCCCCGCTGAGCAGGGAGCCCGATGTGGGACTGGATCCCAGAACCCCGGGAATATTGACCTGAGCCAAAGGCAGACACTTAACTGACTGAGCCACCCAGGCGCCCCTTATTTAAAAATTTTAAAAAAAGGACTTTTGAAATTAAATGATAAAAATAATCATTTTAAAATTAAGTATATAGAAGAAATATGTATAACTTGAAAGTAATCTTCCTTATTTCAGTCATAACTTGCTCTACAGTGAGATGATCCAACAGGCTCAGGGAACACTTGAGGGAGGCAGTTATTATACTGTTTTTCTGAGACACTTGAGAGATGAACGAGAGGACCACAGAACTCTAGCATCTGGTGGGCTGTTGCGGGCAAGAATCTCGCACAGAGGGCTAAGCGGCAACCAGGCAGATAGAAACAGGAACTGCGCTGGGAGTCAGAAAACCTAGATTCAAGTTCTGCCTCTATCACTAAGAACACCTTAGATCTTGCCCTTGGCCAAGCCCTTATGTGCCTCTGGGATGTCAGCCTGGCAGATTTCCCAAGTTCTCCATAGTTCTAGGAAAGTTGCTTCTAGAACAAAACTAAAGCTGCCTTGGAAAATTTCTCCCTGTTCCATCTCCTCTGCATATGTATAATTGTACCATTCTGAGGGGAAAAGAAAGGAAAGGGTATGAGAAAGAAATGTAAAGAAGACAGAGAGAGAGTTGGAGGGTGAGAACCTTGGGGAACCATTTATGGAGGATGAGGAGCAATTTATGTCTTCTCAAAACTATGAAAGACTTCTCAGTTCCAAAGTCTTCACGCATAGAGTTGTGTTCACATAGAGATAGGCCACTCTGTAGCCATTCACTCTGATGGTCTAGACCTGAATAAGAGTGTCCCCCAAAGACCTTTATTTTTTTTAAAGATTTTACTTATTTATTTGAGAGAGAGAGAGCAAGCGTGAGCAGGGTGAGGGGCAGAGGGAGAAGCATACTCTCCACTGAGCAGGGAGCCCAACGTGGGGCTCGATCCTGGGACTCCGGGGTCATGACCTGAACCGAAGGTAGACGCTTAAGCAACTGAGCCACCCAGGTACCCGCCCCCACACACAGCAAAGACCTTTAATCAAAAACTTCAGGGCCTTGGGTTCATACTCTAAAAATCTAGAACTATTTATCATTTGCTTAAAGGTGGTCTCTAATGGTTCCGATCGTAACTTAGTGTTCAGCCAGCAGCTATGAAGCAGAGAAACAGAGCTGCCTGCAACAGGTATTGCCAGGCAAGTTTCTGGAGGTAACAAGTTGACTTTTATATATGACTCCATAAATGTGAACTTCAAACAAGTTCTGTGTCTACACAAACCTTAGGAAGTCAAGCGTACCAGACTGAAGTCTGCAATGGGATTACTTGGGGTAGAGGTACTTGTTCAGTTTGTGAAAGTGAATGGACCCCAAGAGAACGATATTGTGAACTCAGCCTCTGGATAAGGATGGAGAGTAATACCTGTTGAATGATTTGTGGCTTGGATTTCAAAATTTTATGCTTGACATTCCCAGTGGGTATCTCATTTCGAGAATTCAGCTGTCCAGGCTGAGAGTGTAGCTGCCAGATTACTGTGGCCAATAAAGAGGGTGTTTCCCAACTGACTGACTCTCATTGCTAATATGGAATTAAGTTAAACACTGGGAAAATTGTGAGCTGGTTTCATTCTCTCCAGTGAGATGCTAAAAATCATGGGTAAATTACTTTCTTTTTAAAGAGGAAAGAAAAATAACTATTGCTTCCTGATTACTTTCATGATAACAATGCTACAATGGCAGAAGCAACTCTTCTATTTACTTTTCAAGGTTTATTTATTTATTTTTAGAGAGAGAGAGACAGAAAGAGAGCATGGGGAGGGAGAAGCAGAGGGCGAGGGAGAGAGAGAATCTCAAGCGGACTCTGCCCTGAGTGCAGAGCCCGAGGTGGGGCTTGATCCCATGACCCTGAGATCATGACCTGAGCCGAAACCAAGAGTTGGATGCTCAACTGACTGAGCCACCCAGGCGTCCCCTTATATTTGCCTTTATTTCCTTTTCAGCAACTACAGCTCTTTGGGAATTACCAGTATCTCATGCAAGATGTAGCCATTACCTTGATGGTCTGTTTAACAAGTAAGTGTTTTAGCAAAGTAAACAGAATTATTTGTATTTATCCATTACACTCTAGAAATACTCACACAAATCAAAGCTTCTGTGAAAGATGCACCTCTATCACTAAAACCACATTACCTGTGAGTTTTTTGAAAGAGGGGTTGGAGTAAGTTGAGGCTTGAAGTCCTCAGATTTGGCACTAAAATATCCTGATAGCAAATAGGTCTTAGCCTCATAAAATGATCAGTGTATTCTGAGTTCTTCATAGGTGTGTGTCTTGTACATAGAAAAATGTATAGGAAATCTAGAAAGGGAAATCTTTAAAACCCAAAGGTCACTTTCTATTATTTAGCTATTCTTCACATTGACATGAAACCAGATTTTTGCTAGGTATTTGACATGTGAGAACAGATGCTAGCATTTAATTCCAGGAATTCTCTCAAAAGCAAGGTGTGGCTCACAGCAGCTATTGCTCATTTCCTTCCTTTGAGATGACACTGATAAAGTATTTCCTATCAAAGAACTCAGGGCTTCATACTAACTCTTAATAAGTGAGAAAGGTGACTGCCTCAACAGAGAGCAAAGAAAAAGAATGACATAGTCATCTCTTTTTCCTTGTTCAACAATGGAAGTGTTATGAAAACTAACAGATAAAACATCAGGCAATGCAGGATATTAATAACCTTGAGAATTTCATGTAACATCTTAAAACATGAAACTGATATTGAAGTCGTTTATTATATCAACCCAGTGACAGAAGTTACCAGCATCAGAGATGTAAGCAACATCAGTTTCAATTCTTCGGGCTGAAATGTATATTTGTAATCCATTAACATATTTTTCTGTGTGTTATTAATAGTCACATGACTAGAACATTTTGAATCAAAGATCTTGCTTTTGCAATGTTGGATATTTTTAAGCAATTTGTATGATTTACTTGTGAACATGGTTGATGATGCTAAAAAAAGAAAAAAAAAACACCAGGAAGTTCCAGGAGCTAAGTTAGCAGGAAGTAGCATGAAGGTGAACGCCATGGCCATTTTCTCCCATTCCCTATCTCTGCAAACTTTGGCAAACTATTTATGAAATAATTTCCTGATATGAAATGTCCTCAGGGGGTTGAGCGGATCAGATAAAACAATGCACGTGAAGTGTACAGCAGTGTGTCACCCATTGTCAGCACTCATCACAAGATGAATGCTATCACCTTGAGCCTATTCTCTTTTGCTTCCTTCGAAATGACTGGCTAACTCAGTGAGCCCTTGAACAGAATTAGACTGCGTACAAGTAGATAGTTTGATTAGAAATCCAAAGATATGGGCGGTGTGTTTGGGATATTTTTTTAAAAGATTTTATTTATTTATTTATTTATTTATTTATTTGAGAGAGAGAGAGAGAGAGAAAGAGAGAGAGAAAGACAGAAAGAGACTGGGGTGGGGAGGGGCAGAGGTAGAGGAAAAGGGAGAATCTCAAGCAGACTCCACACTGAGTACGGAGCCTGATGGGGGGCTCAGTCTCACAACGCTGAGATGAAATCAAGAGTTGGATGCTTAACTGACTGAGCCATCCAGGCGTCTCATTGTTTTTTTAACCTCTGCCTTCAAACACTATTGTTTTTCCATCACTGCAAACTCAGTCATCCCGCGGGCAGATCATTTCCTGGTCAGTATCAGGTATTAAAATGATCTCATCTTTAGACATTTAAACTAACATTTCATCTTTTCATCCAGTTCAGACTTTTTCTTCCTCTAGATCAAGCCTGACCTTGGAGCAAACAGTGGGAGACAAGGTCATGGTCTCTACTTTCCTTGTGTTGCCTACTCTCCACTCTTGCTTCAGGGAATTTGGAAGCAACAAGAGCAAATGACTTTTTACTTATGCGGGGGTATTGTAGTTCTGTCCTGTCAAGTGCCCTCTAGCATGGCAGGCATCTAAAATTCATGTTCACAAGTAAATCATACAAATTGCTTAAAAATATCCAATATTGCAAAAGCAATATCATTGATTCAAATTGGCATGGGACTCACTGGAGAGTTTTTGGGCTCTTCAGAAATTCCTGTGAATTACTCTGGACTAAACTACTCCCTGACATGGGTGGTGCTCTCTTCCTCTCACTCCTCAGGATTCCTCTCAGCAACTGCCTTCTAGTGAAGCCTTTTTCAACTGCTCGGCCCTCTAATCCCAGCAGACTGCCCACTGGTCAGATTCTTTCCAAAACAACTCTAGCCTGGCTAATTTCCATAGTTTCTACCTGACCTACCAGATAGTAGATGTAGCCTGCTGTCACTGCTGCCCTCTGTCTTTTCCCTCTGATATTGCAACCGGAATGAGCAAGCCAATCCCCACCTCCCAAAATACTTCAGGTATCTCCTGGAGCGGTTCTTATGACCTCCCCTCATTTTGGATTGGAGTGATGCTGGGAAGAAAACCACAGTTCTCGCTGCTCTTAGTAATTCCCTTTAAAGACTCTCTTAATAATTTCTATAATTTTATATATTCTGCACATAGGTAATTTCTTGGGGCTGGGGCATGCTTATAGTTGAAGGACCAATATGGATCCTTCTGAGTGGGTACAATGGAGATATGGCAGTCATCTCTCTTTTAATTCAGTTGGCATTTGCCATTCATGGTCCTCAAGTATAAGGCTCAGCAAGAAAAGGCCCAGACAAAGGAAAAGCCTTTCCTACTATATGTTAGGCACATAGGTGTCTGGGACCTAAATAGGCTGATCGCTGAAGTTTACAGTTTAGTGGGGGATTCACATACATGAATGAAGGAAATGCAAGTCAAAAGTAGTGGGTGCCAGAAAACAATAGGTACTTTGGGAGTTCAGAGAAAGGAGAGATTATAAAATCTTGTGGGAATAAGACATATATAGATAGATAGATAAGCAAGTACATAAATTAATTAAATACATGATGGTGTTGTCTTTGTCCCACACTAATTCAGGCTTGAGGTCAAAAGCTGTAATCTGGGAACCTGGAAAGGCAGGCACCTTGGTAAGAGTGAGAGAGAAAACAGCAGGTGCTTTGGGAAGTTCAGAGAAAGGAGAGATCATTTCTGAAAATCTGTGGTTAGGAAAGAGATAGCAATGGAGAAAAGAGAGAAATACTAAGGATTGCTTCATGGAAGAAGTAACATTTGCATCAAAATAGAAAAGATGGACGGATTTCAAAAATCTTTTCCTAAGAGAAGGGTACTTGAAGTAGAATGAAGCAGCATGAGCAAGAGAGAGTTGGGGCATGAGTTTTTCAATTCGACCACACTGTAGGTTATGTGAAAAGAAGCAGGAGATAAAATTTGAAAAGGTGAGTCGGGTCAGATCACAGAACTTGACTTCCAGGCTGAGAACTGTGAATATTCATCTGTGCATGTTAGTAGTCATTGACAATCGGACGATCAATGTAAAACCACTTTCATCAAGGCGCCTGCCTTTCCAGGTTCTCAGATTAGGGCTTTTGACCTCAAGTCTGAATTAGTATGGGACAAAGACAACACCATCATGTATTTAATTAATTTATATACTTGTTTATCTGTATATACCCTGTCTTGTTCCCACAAGATTTTAAGGCAACACAAAGGCAGTTAATAAGACAAGATATAATATGTTAAAGGGAAATCAAGGAGAAAAGTAAAATGAAGTCAGGAAAGTCAATTAAGAAAATGGATGTCTTAAAGCCCAATTTGACCCTAAAAGGTACAGAGGCCATTTTAAAAGGAATTTGTTCTAGCTGCATCTCTACTCTTTTTAACAAAACCCACTCAAATTAGATCAAGAAAAAAGAAGTAGGGGGATGTTTAAGAATATAATTCTCAAAAGAAAAAATTTGAGAATAGAAACTCAGAAGCACCAGGGGCCAGAGCAGGGCTAGAGCACTAAAGAGTGGAAAACAAAGGCCACCTTTTTTATTTCCAAGAGGCCATCTTATCTCTTTCTTCTTCTTCCTATTCTTACTATTTTTATGTGACTTCTACTCATTCACCTTGCAAATGACGCTAAATGGTGACTTTACTATTGAACTTCCATAACCTTTCTGTTGGTCTTTGCACAGCTAATTAGCTTAGCCTCTCAGTGTCTCCTTTGCAAATATTTTGGAGAGAAAATTCATTGACCTAACTTGGGTAAAATGTCCACTTCTAAGTCAGTTATTTCTGTAAATAAAGATGAGGTCATGTAATTTAGCTCTATTTAGGCCAACCACTTCAGCATATGGAAGGAGGCAGTGTCCAGAGAAGAAGGCTGTAGGAGGAAACCCATCCATTATATAAATGCCTCTCTTACATAAATTCCATCAGTGCTTCAAAGACTCCTCACCTTTTCTGGGTCTTGGTCCCTTTGGAGAATCTCATGGGTGATATAGATCTTTTCACCTTAAAAATCTCATGAGGCACATTTAAAATTTTGCGTGTAGTTTAGGTGTGTTCTGGAGCCTCTGGAAATTTGATGTACAAGACTTGAAATGTCCTTTATATAAAGCAAGCCAACTATTTAGGAAAAGCATGCCTACATTATATCCAAATTATGCTGAACAATTAAAAAGTATATTTGAAAATAAAAATTTGTAACTGCTAAGTCCTCCTACATAGCAGGCCCTGTACCAGGTCCAGTGAGGAACAGCTAGTGGGATGAGACAGGGTCTCTTCCCTCAGGGAGCTCACGGTCTGCTGAGTGCATGTATAAATGACTGGATTTAATGCAAGACATCCTCACTACATAGCAGCAAAATGAGTAATGGGCTGTGGAAACTCAGAGGAGGGAATGCTTAATTCTGAATGAAATATAACACTTCACAAGCTTACATTCCTCTGCATGTAGTATGATAGCATATATCATCACCATTTTAAGGAAACCTGGACAATTCGGAAAGGTTCTGGCTGCTGAGAAATAACAAGCTTACATTTTAGGGCTCCTCATTTTATCCTTTTTAATTCATGAAATCTACACTACTGCAATGTGCTGTAGAACAGAGAACAGGGGGCTTTACAATTAGACAGACTTAAGTTTATATTACCACCCTGTTGTTCACAAACTGTGGGTCTTTAAACAAGGAACCCTACTTCTCTGAACCTCAGTTTCTTCACCTGTAAAATAGATATGAAATACCTGTTTTGCATTGCTTTTTAAAAAATATTTATTTATTTATTTTTATTTTGAGAGAGAATGAGCAGGGGATAGGGTCAGAGAGAGGGGGAGAGAGAGAGAGAGAATCCCAAACAGGCTCTATGCCCATCATGGAGCCCGAGGCAGGTCTCAATCTCACAACTCTGAGATAAATGACCTGAGTGGAAATCCAGAGTTGGATGCTTAACCAACTGAGCCACCCAGGTGCCCCTTGCATTACTTTTTAAAGAAATAATGTTTGTAAGACACTTTGCAGAGGCTCTGGAACATAGTAGGGGCCCTAAAATGCTAGTCATTTTTTTATAGTCAGATATTCAGATTCTCTATCAGAAAGCATTAGAATTTCTAATATGGAAAGATTTAAAATATTTGTTATGTAAGGACTCTGCATCAATTAGCTATTGCCACTATAATACTGTATATCAAGCCTCTCCCCCAGATTCTGTGGCTTACAATATCTACTCTTGCTCTGTAGATAGACTGTCATTCAGCTGATCTAGGTCAGCTGAAACTGGTTGGCTTTAGGATGTAGATCAGTTGGTCTTGGTCCAGGCTATAGGTTTCATTCAGGTCTGCTCCACATTTTTCACTCTGGAGCCAGGCTGGAATGACAGACTTGGGCATGCTCTCATTGTGATCACAGAGAGTGAACCTGGCTATGCAAGCAGACCTGAAACCTCAGCTAACATTGCTTTGGCCTGAGAAAACTCACACAATGAAACCAAAATTAAAGGGTGGTAAAGTGCACTCTACCACAATGAGGCCAATAATTCAACCCAGTATAGTCTCTGGGTAAAAAAAAATCAGAAACTCAGTGAGCAGCTGAGAAAGAGAGGACTGGAGAGGTAGAGCCAAATGCACAGAGATACAATTGCACCTCTCTCCATCACCCACAGCCTCTTCATGTGCTCTGTAGCCATCTTCTTCCTTGAGTATAAGAACGTGAAAAGAACTCCAAGCTCGGCAGCCTCTGCCTTCTGTGGCCAGAGCACAGTCTCTTTGCATTGACAAGAGGTCACACTGTGTGCCCCTTCCTTGCATGCCATGCAATGACTTCTCACACTAACTACCCAGAGTGAGGCCAAACTTCACAAGTTAAGGGCATAGCTTCCTTAAGACTGTCCTTACTTCAGAACTCAGCCATAAGTTTGGGGGTCCCACTCACACTTCTGACTAGCCGGCTGCAAACTTGGGGATTCTCATTCTCCCCTCAGGTTCAGTAATTCATATCAACAATTCGCAGAATTCAGTGAAGTGCTATACATACGATTACAGTTTTATTAGAGTAAAGGGATACAAATCAGAACCAGCCAAAGGGAGAGACACACAGGGTGAGGTCTGGTGAAAGGATCCCATGGTGGGAGGATCTCAACACTTCCATTGTCCTCTTCCTGGGGAGTCAGTTTGCTTTACTTTCCTGGCACATCCATGGTGACAATATGCAGAGTATTGCCAAACAGTATTCACCTGAACTTTGGTGTCTTGTCTAGAGTTCTTATTGGGTTTTCCTTACGTAGACATGATTGGCTGAATCACTGGCCATGAAGTTGATCTCAATCTCTAGTTTTTTTGCAGCATGGCCAGCTCCATCCTGAGTCATCACTTTATCACCAACTTTCTTTGGGCCCACCATCTGTCATCTTGTTTGCATAAACCATCAGGGCTACCATGAATAAAAAGACACTTCTATCAACTCAAGAAATCCCAACAATTTAGAGAATACATCCCAGGAACTAGGAATAAAAGTCGGCCAAATTCTTTATTACATAACCCATCTGTGTTTTTCCATCAGAGTTCAAGCTTTTCAGGGCAGATGAGATGTCCTCCTCATCTCTGAATACCCCATGGCCTATAGCCTAGCATCCTCCTAGGGAAACATTGGTTAAATTGGTAAAGGTAAAGCCTTAGATAGTTATAGAGCTTTAGAGTAAATGAGTTGGAAGAGCCTTTGGAGACCACTTAGACATTCTTACCCATTCACTTTATACATGAGAAAATGAAGTACCAGAGAGTTCACGTGATTAGCCAAGAACCCACTGAGCAAACTGAAGACCTACTTTAGAGTGTTATCATCTCAAACTGGACACCTGCTCCTACTGCCTTGCCCCTACATGCATGAACACAAACCTAAGCATATGTACCCTACTTTCTTCCTTACTTCAAAGAAACCAGTGATCAGCTATAAAAGAGGAAAAGGCAATAGCTATAAAGACAAGAAACTGAAACCTGACTATAATGTAAACCTTTGAATGTATTGTATCTAATTCCTGACCTTTCCATGCTTCTTTCCTGTGCTGCCCTAAGAAGTAAAGTACATACCATTTTCATCAGCTTGTTAGAATATATGGCTTCTAAGAAGAATGCAGTCATCTTTTTTTGTAGTTGTTCTGTTTAATCTCCACCCATTGCCAATCCTTTAAGTTAAAAAAGAAAAAACAACTCTAGGATCAAAATTATAATACATTTTACCACTCTCATCTGGAAGCGAGATTATTTTATGAGCTATTTTTCCTGACCAGGTGTAATGTGCTCTAGCAGTTCTCCATTTATCACTTATTCAGGATGGAACAGAACACACTTCTAGCATCTATCTGGGTACACTGAAGTACTCAGAGAATGTTGGCTGAATGAATTATAAAATGAGTGCTTTTTAAAAAAAATCCCCAGCATATGAAGATTAGTCTAGCCTAATGTCTCTTACTCTCCTCTTCTTAACTCTCCACCTTCCCACCACCACTGAGAGATCATAGTATTGCTTATCCATGTAGAAGGCCACCTTTCTATTTTATACACCATTCCTGGTCAGTGTGGTTGTGAAGAAAATATTTGCACCATGAAATATGGCAAATGTATAATTAACAGAATTTTTAAACCTATTACTTTTCATTTCTGAAGGTGAAACAAAAGCATGGAAGAGGCAAAGGCTGGTAGCATTGGATATGCACCTAGGCAATGTGCTTACCTAGATGTAAACCCTCATTCGTGTTTGCTGCATCTGAACCCTAATGCAAGTCTTGAGATAATAGGCATCTCAATCTTTTACTGTCAATAATGAAATTGTAAGAGGGGAAAATGCATTTGTTTTTCAGTGAGTTCAACTCATGCCTACCCAAAGCTGGCTCCTTACCGACCAGCAGGACAGCTCCTCTCTCCACCTTTGCTGCTCTCAGTCTTTTTGAACACCTGTTTCACCTGCATTGTGCAAATCTGTGCATTTCTCTATGTGAAGCAGCAGCCCTGGTATTGTGAGGTCTACAGATACAGGTAAAGTTCAGTTTTTTAGTTTTCCTTTCTGAAGGTGATACAGTGAGTACCCAATGTCATTGTACAACTTGATTTGCACACATACCCTAAATTTTTAATTAACAAAAGTTTAGTCTCCACACTGCAAAATACCAATGACAGGATAGAACACAGAACACAGTTAATGGGTGGAGTCCTGGGGTGAGCCACGTGCAGTGGGTGGGAAAAGTCTTCACATTGGTTGTTGATGTGTAGATCCAACTGTTGGTTGACTGAATGAATGTATTAATTCCCTGGTGGTTTGGAGATCATATAGACCAAAGGTTAGCAAACATTTCTTCTGGAGGCCAGATAGTAACTATTTTAGGCTCTGACAATCTCTGTTGCAACTACTCAATGCTACTGTTGAAGTGAAAAGCAGCCATAGACGATACGTATAAAAGTAGGTGTGACCATGTTCCAATAAATTTTATTTACAAAAAGAGGTGTTGAGTTGGATTTGGCCTCTGGACTGTAGTCAGCTGACCCCTGATTTACAAGATAGATTTGCTTAAATTAGTTTGAGTTTTTCAAATGAATGTTAAAATTAAAATGTTAGTGATGGTACCATTTTTTTCTGATTGAATTGAACACTAGACTCAGGGCAAGTCTCTTTACCTCCCTGGGTTTTAACTTCTTCAACTATAAATTAAGGGTAAAATGTTGTGAACTATGCCACAGATATTAAAACTTTATTTTTTCTGACAAATCTTACCTGACCTCCAAAAGGAAAGGCAGAAAAGGAGCAGCTCTTTTTGAAGTAAGGCTTGTATAAACTCCTTTACACATGCTCCACTGTGATCCTGAAGACAGCAGAGCCCCAAGAATCAGTGAAAGATTAAAAACTATCAAATGATGTCTAAGATTGTCATTTAGATCCTAAATTCAGCAATTCAAATATTACTTGGGGTGAGAATTCATAACCAGATTTTTCTCAAAATCAGATTTTTCTCCTAATTGGAGTACATATACTCAGAGAAGTAAAATTCTGATTGAATCTGGGGGACAAGAAGGTATAACCCAAAGGGTGATGGATAGGTAGTCCTGCCTCTATCACTAACAGCTATGCCTTAACTTTCTTATCTGCAATGTAAGTATAACAGATTAGATACACTTTTATGTTAAACTCTATAATTCAGGCCTTCGGTCTATCTGTCCCCTTTATGCAAAAACACTTTGTGACTACTGACGATTTGTTTCATTAATGTACTCAGCAAATAGTAACTGAACATCTGCCATATGCAAAGCACATCCCAGGACCCTAGGGAACCAAGGATTAAAAGACTTAAGCCTATTTGTTGGGAACAGATTTCATCTATAACCAGTTATAAGAGTAAAAGTTTCAAGCTGAACAAGAAAGCTGATAGAAACTAATTTGTGAGTTTGATTATTAAAAAAATGAACATTGCAAATATCAGTCTGGACTGGGAAAACCCATCTCTTAAATATTTTTCTGAGCAAATATTCTGTGGCATTTCTGTGCTAGGTGCTAAGGATTTATAAATGAGTAAAACAATAACAAAATAAAACCAAAAAAGAAATTTCATATTCAAGGAACTCTCATCCCAGAGGCAGAAAATAAAAATATGCAAATGAAAAATTGCAAAACAATGAGCTAAATGCAACACTAGAAGCAAAAGCAGAGGACAGTAGTTACCCTTGCCAGTGAACTAAAGACAAAGACTTTCAGATAAAGGAGTGGAGAAGGAATAGAGTGCCTGACTCAGATGTGTGCAAACAGTGACATTTGGGGAACAGAAAATATTCCTATATGTTTGGAGTATAAGGAGTATAGGAAGACTGACAAAAGATAAGGGAAGGAAGGTAGATAGAGACCAGAGTACAAAGGTCTTCTGAGCTTGTCTTAGAAGTTGGAAATTAATTTATTAGCAAAAGAGAGCCATAGACACTCAGCAGCAGGAGAGGGTCATGTTTGGATCCTCAGGAAGAGAATGGATTAGAGTGGGCAGATTCAAACTCAGGGCCTAAGTTAGGGCTTACCTTAGTCCACAGAAGAGAAAACAACACACACACACACACACACACACACACACACACACACACTAATCCATACAGGCACACATGTGCATAACACACCCCACCATGCATGCAGACAGACAGACACACACACACCCACACACGGTTACCCATGGTTCATTCATTCTTAACTGAAAGGAATTCCATAGAAAATTATCATCCAAGCCCTTTCAAGACAGATCACTTGTTCTAAATGGAATGCGAGACAAAGAATAATTTTTCTATTTTTTAAAATTTTATTATGTTATGTTAATCACCATACATTACATCATTACTTTTTGATGTAGTGTTCCATGATTCATTGTTTGTGTATAACACCCAATGCTCCCTTCAGTACGTGCCCTCTTGAATACCCATCACCAGGCTAACCCATCCCCCCACCCCCTCCCCTCTAGAACCCTCAGTTTGTTTCTTGGAGTCCATAGTCTCTCATGGTTCATCTCCCCCTCCGATTTCCCCCCTTCATTTTACCCTTCCTACTATCTTCTTCTTTTTTTTTTTTTTAACATATAATGTATTATTTATTTCAGAGGTACAGGTCTGCGATTCATCAGTCTTACACAATTCACAGTGCTCACCATAGCACATAACCTCCCCAGTGTCTATCACCCAGCCACCCCATCCCTCCCACCCCCCACCACTCCAGCAACCCTCAGTTTGTTTCCTGAGATTAAGAATTCCTCATATCAGTGAGATCATATGATACATAGACAAAGAATAATTTTGACTTGTTTTAAATTTTATTTCTGCTTTGTCATTGCAAGAAGTGAACAAAATATGTCTTGGTAGTTACTGGCTGGAACAATTTGAAAGCTGAGATCCCATGGTAGTTATAAACTTTTTTTTTTCCACCACCTAGATAAAAATAGAATAAAAAGTCCCATAAATTCTGGTGATTCTCTTGTAGTAAGTGCTTTCTGGACAACCAAAGTAATTTCTCAATGAATGTGAGTTTGGAGAGAAATGGGACTGGAAATGCAACTCTGATTCCTGGTTCAATTTTAAGTTTTGAGAGTACCACACTGTGGCCCATCACCACCATCAACTGCATCACGGTGGCATTTATCTTTTCTAAGGGAAAGCCATTTCGAAAACCCATCTGCACAAACTGTGAGTATATGAAATTTAATTTTTCTTTTCACATTTTCTTTCCATTTCCCCACCCTTCCAAAGGTGCAGGTCAGTGGTGAAGGGATGGCTGAACTCCAAAATTGAGTACTGACATTTCTATTGGTTGTATAATGCTGTTTTGACTTGATCTCATTCTTCTAAGTTCCCTGTTAAGTTGTCCACCTTTTTCGTTATTTTGTTTAGTTTTCTCTATTTTCTCAGCTTTATCTTGTAATTAAAAATATAATTCTGTTTCAAATTTTTTTTTATTAGGGGCGCCTGGGTGGCTCAGTTGGTTAAGCGACTGCCTTCGGCTCAGGTCATGATCCTGGAGTCCCGGGATCGAGTCCCGCATCGGGCTCCCTGCTTGGCAGGGAGTCTGCTTCTCCCTCTGACCCTCCTCCCTCTCATGCTCTCTGTCTCTCATTCTCTCGCTCTCTCTCAAATAAATAAATAAAATCTTTAAAAAAAAAAAAAAAAAAATTTTTTTTTATTAAATTGAGTATTGAAGGAAAATTTTCATAGGTGGTAGAAACCTGGGCAGAAACCTCCTCATTGGCAGACATGCATTATTAAATGGTCACATGAGTCCCGTCCCATTGTGAGTCATCAAGAATGATTTTAAGCACATACATATATATCAAGGTACTTTGTAAGACCTTCTCTTTTTTTAAACTTATTTATTTTGGAGAGAATCCACAAGTGGGAGGGAGCACACGAGTGGGAGAGAGGATGGAGGAAGAGGGAGAGAGAGAAACAGACTCCCCACTGAGCAGGGAGTCCCATATGGGGCTCGATCCCAGGACCCTGGGAACATGACCTGAGCCCAAGGCAGACACTTAACTGACTGAGCCACCCAGGCGCCCATGTAAAAGATCTTCTAATCAATTCAGATACAACTTGACCTCTTTAGTAGCTTTACAATATTGGGCAAGTTACTTTAACCATTCTGTACATTTCTTTAGTCACCAGTGAAGATTAACATATTTTCTTATGATTAGCCATCTCTTCTCTGAATTTCTTATTTACATCTTTTATCCATTCTTTTTTAAATCTTATGTTAATATTGGCATATAGTTTGAGGTAGAGATCAAACTACTTTATCCAACTAGTCACTAGTTTTCCCAGCAAATTTTATTACTTAATATTTCTTTTGATCATTTATTTCTTAACTGAATATAATGCCACCATTAGCATACCTACATATTCATGTATATTTATAGCTTTATTATATACATAATTTATATTATGTGATTTTTTATATTATATTTAAATATTTTATTTTTATTTATTTATTTTAGGGAGAGAGTGTGGAGAGGGGAGGAGGAGCAGAGGGAGAGGGAGAGGGAAGGTGAAAGAATTTCAAGCAGACTCCCTGCTGAGTGCAGAGCTCCTATAGGGGCTGGATCCCACAACCCTGAGATCATGAACTGAGCTGAAACCAAGAGTTGACACTTAGCCAACTGAGCCACCCAGGCACACCTATATTATATTTATATATGTTATATACCTACAAATCAATTTTTTATATAATTAGTTAGTTCCTAGACTATCTTTTCTGTCTCATTAATATACGTCTCTTCTTGATCTACCACTATACTCTAAAAATTACAGTTTCATTCATTTAGCTATAGTTTTATAATAAGTTTTAATAAGTAAGATTGGTATATCTTCATTACTCTTCATTTTTCAAAAATCTCTTATTTTTTTTGCTTGTTCATCCTTCCAGATAAATTCTAGAACAAAGTGTAAGGCTTTTAAAAAAAAAAATTCCCTTTCCAAATTCTGATACATTGGGAAAAAATTGTTTACACAATTTAGTCTTCACATTTTAAAAACATGCCATCCTTCTCTATTTGTTCATGCTTTTTTTTACATCTTTTAGTAAATATTTATCACTTTCTCCATTATAGATCCTGAACATTTAAGAAACTTATTTAGTTTTTTTTTAATATTTTTGTTTATATTGTGAGTGACTTTTTCCCATTATATATATTTTTAATTACCATAATGTATTATTTGTTTCAGGGGTACAGATCTGTGATTCATCAGTCTTAACACAATTCACAGCGTTCACCATAGCACATACCCTCCCCAATGTCTATCACCCAGCCACCCCATCCCTCCCATCCCCCTCCAATCCAGCAACCCTCAGTTTGTTTCCTGAGATTAAGAGTCTCTTATGGTTTGTCTGCCCCTCCAGTTTCGTCTTGTTTCATTTTTCCCTCCCTTCCCCTACAATCCTCTGTCTTATTTCTCAAATTCCTCATATCAGTGAGATCATATGATAATTGTCTTTCTCTGATTGACTTATTTTGCTTAGGATAATACCTTCTAGTTCCATCCACGTCATTGCAAATGGCAATATTTCATTTTTTGATGGCTACATAATATTCCATTGTATATATATACCACATCTTCTTTATCCATTCATCTGTTGATGGACATCTAGGCACATGAAGAGACATTTCTGCAAAGAAGACATCCAAATGGCCAACAGACACATAAAAAAGTGCTCAACATCACTCGGCATCAGGGAAATACAAATCAAAACCTCAGTGAGACACCACCTCACACCAGTCAGAACGGCTAAAATTAAGTCAGGAAATGACAGATGTTGGTGAGGATGTGGAGAAAGGGGAACCTTCCTACACTCTTGGTGGGAATGCAAGCTGGTGCAGCCACTCTGGAAAACAGTATGGAGGTTCCTCAAAAAGTTGAAAATAGAGCTACCCTATGACCCAGCAATTGCACTACTGGGTATTTACCCCAAAGATACAAATGTAGTGACCCATTATATATTTTTTTAACTGTTTATCACTAATACCTGTAAAAGTTACAGTATTGTTTACATTTATTTTCTATCCAGAACTCTTTCTGGACTTTGCTATTACTCCTTGATTCTTGAGTGTTCTAGAAAGATAATTAATATCATCTGCAGGTAATAATGTTTCTTTTTCTTTTCCAATGACAAAATTGCTTATTTATATTTTCTGTCTTAGTGTACAGTCCAGAATTTCCAGGATACTATTAAATAATAGCAGTGGTAGCAAAGAATTCTACTCCTTAATAAAACTACTTCTAATAGTTTTCACCCATAAATATGATTTTGACTATTGGTTCAAGGTAGACTACCTCATGTAAAGAAAATACCTTTTTATTTCCATGAAATCAACAGTATGTTTTAAATCAAGAATGGGAGGTATATTTCATCAAATGCCTTCCCATCACCTACTGAGATGATTATGCCTTTTTTCCCTTTTGACCTGTTGCGAGAATCTGCTATATTAATAAGCTTACTATTAAATTATCTTCATGTTCTTGAGCAAACCCTACTTATTTGTGGTGGATTATACTCTCACTAAATTGAATTTTATAGTTTTTTAATGTGTGCATTTTATGTTGGATTGGTCTGATGTTTTTTGTGTAGTGTTTTGTTAGGTTTGAGTATTAGACTTGAAAACTCTTTGACTTTTTCTTTCACAGGAAAAATAATTTATAAATAGAAATAGCCTATTCCTTGGCAGTTTGCAAGAACTGATCTGGCTCTAAATCTTTCCTTTGAAAGATTTTTTTTATTTTTTATTTTTATTTTTTTTATTTATTTTTTTTAATATTTTATTTATTTATTTGACAGAGAGAGACACAGCGAGAGAGAGGGAACACAAGCAGGGGGAGTGGGGGAGGGAGAAGCAGGCTTCCCACCGAGCAGGGAGCCCGATGTGGGACTCGATCCCAGGACCCTGGGATCATGACCTGAGCTGAAGGCAGACGCTTAACAACTGAGCCACCCAGGCGCCCGAAAGATTTTTTTTAAAGGATTGATTTAAGTTATCTTCTTTTTAAACTGTTTTTTAAAATAACATTTTTTTCCCCAGATAATTCTATTTCATTGAGATTATCGAGGCTTAGTGTCAGATTTTGAGTGGTATTTCTTTATAATTTTAATGCCTTCTCTAACTTTTAATATCTCCTCATCCTATATGTCTTTTTTTTTTAAGATTTTATTTATTTATCAGAGAGAGAGAGAGACAGAGGCAGGCAGAGGGAGAAGCAGGCTCCTTGCTCAGCAAGGAGCCCGATGTGGGACCCGATCCCAGGACCCTGGGATCATGACCTGAGCCGAAGGCAGACGCTTAACCGACTGAGCCACCCAGGCGTCCCTCATCCTATATGTCTTATGTTTCATTTATTCTTAGCAGAAATGTATTTTTATTGGTTTTCTTTAAAATTTTAATAGTTCTGCCTTCTATTTTCTAACTTGTTAATTTTTGCTTTTCTCATTCTTTTCCCCTTTCTTACTTTCTCTGAAAAAACAATATAATGTTTGAAATGACTTTATAATGTATGTATTTTCTTTTACTCTTGTGAAATTAGAGAAACATTCAAGATCAATAATCATGGTTTGGGTTGCATTCTTTACATTTTCATGTGTCTTTAATTATGACTGAATTTCCTCTTTGACCCACAGTTTCCGAATAGCGATTTTTCATTTTCAAGTGGGAAGGGATTTTGTTTTCATTCTCCTACTACTCTTCTTATCAATAGCTTACAAATTAAATGGACTTGATTTCCTTTTTGACCAACAGATATTTAGAATTTTGTTTTAAATTTGTATGTTGGAAGGGATTTTTCATTTAAATTTGGTTAATAATTCCTACTTTTATTGTTATGATCAGAGAATCTAGCCTGTAAAATTTCTGCTTTGGAAAATTTACGACAGTTATGCCATCCCATGGCACAACCTGTAATCTCTAATTTTCTAAATAAGTTGTAGATATTAGAAAAGTAAGCCTCATTCCTCTTCTTAAATTAGAAACATACATTTACTACATTAAACTAGTTTTAGTAATTGTTTACATTCTGTTTTCACCCCCCCTTTTTTTGTATAGCTGTTTTGTCAAAGGTTTTGAGAGCATGCTAATATCTTCCTTTAATTTTATATTTTCTATAAACTTCTTCCTGAATTTCTTACGATAGTTCTTAATTTTGATTCAGTGTTTGGTAATGTCCTTGGCTTTTGTCACAACAAATCAAGATTTCACTTTATGTTTTAAGGTTAATCACTTAAAGCCCCTTTTTTTAAATTGCGAATATATTTTATAAGGAGGATATGATACATTGCATTGGCTAGTACTTTAATTTGAACAGTAGCTACAAAGTCATTTTGCATAAACTGAATTAAGCGAGAACTGGATTAGTTACATCATAGTGACTAAGAGCTTGTAGGTGAACTCAAGTCCTATGTCAAGTATAACTGATAATTTTAAATAAAAAAGTTTTATAAACATAGTTTAACAATATAATCTCATAATAAATCATAAACTCTCAAAAGTCTTGGAACTACTATTAAACTATCAAGCGATTTTATGTTGATATAACAGACAAGTCTGTACCTTTCTTTTTTTAAAAATTTTTTATTGTTGGGCGCCTGGGTGGCTCAGTTGGTTAAGCAACTGCCTTCGGCTCAGGTCATGATCCTGGAGTCCCGGGATCGAGTCCCACATCGGGCTCCCAGCTCAGCGGCGAGCCTGCTTCTCCCTCTGACCTTCTCCCCTCTCATGCTGTTTCTCTCTCTCTCGCTCTCTAATACATAAATAAATAAAATCTTTAAAAAAAAAAAATTTATTGTTATGTTAATCACCATACATTACATCATTAGTTTTTGATGTAGTGTTCCATGATTCATTGTTTGTGCATAACACCCAGTGCTCCATGCAGAACGTGCCCTCTTTAATACCCATTACCGGGCTAACCCATCCTCCCACACCCCTGCCCTCTAGAACCCTCAGTTTGTTTTTCAGAGTCCATCGTCTCTCATGGTTCGTCTCCCCCTCAGATATCCCCCCCTTCATTCTTCCCCTCCTGCTATCTTCTTCTTCTTTTTTTTTTTAACATATATTGTATTATTTGTTTCAGAGGTACAGATCTGTGATTCAAGTCTTGCACAATTCACAGCACTCACCATAGCACATACACTCCCCAAATGTCTATCACCCAGCCACCCCATCCCTCCCACCCCCCACCAATCCAGCAAACCTCAGTTTGTTTCCTGAGATTAAGAATTTCTCATATCAGTGAGGTCATATGATACATGTCTTTCTCTGATTGACTTATTTCGCTCAGCATAACACCCTCCAGTTCCATCCACATCGTTGCAAATGGCAAGATCTCATTCTTTTGATGGCTGCATAATATTCCATTGTGTATATATATATATATATATATATATATATATATATACCACTTCTTCTTTATCCATTCATCTATCGATGGACATCCTGGCTCTTTCCACAGTTTGGCTATTATGGACATTGCTGCTATTAACATTGGGGTGCACGTACCCCTTCGGACCCCTACATTTGTATCTTTGGGGTAAATACCCAGTAGTGCAATTGCTGGATCATATGGTAGCTCTATTTTCAACTTTTTGAGGAACCTCCATACTGTTTTCCAGAGTGGTTCACCAGCTTGCATTCCCACCAACAGTGTAGGAGGGTTCCCCTTTCTCCGCATCCCTGCCAACACTTGTCATTTCCTGACTTGTTAATTTTAGCCGTTCTGACTGGTGTGAGGTGGTATCTCATTGAGGTTTTGATTTGGATTTCCCTGATGCCGAGCAATGTTGAGCATTTTTTCATGTGTCTGTTGGACATTTGGATGTCTTCTTTGGAAAAATTTCTGTTCATGACTTTGGCCCATTTCTTGATTGGATCATTTGTACTTTGGGTGTTGAGTTTGGTAAGTTCTGTATAGATTTTGGATTCTAGCCCTTTCTCTGATATGTCATTTGCAAATATCTTCTCCCATTCTGTCGGTTGTCTTTTGGTTTTGTTGACTGTTTCTTTTGCTGTGCAAAAGCTTTTTATCTTGATGAAGTCCCAGTAGTTCATTTTTGCCTTGCTTCCCTTGCCTTTGGCAATGTCTCTAGGAAGAAGTTGCTGTAGCTGAGGTCGAAGAGGTTGCTGCGTGTGTTCTTCTCTAGGATTTTGATGGACTCCTGTCTCACATTTAGGTCTTTCAACCATTTGGAGTCTATTTTTGTGGGTGGTGTAAGGAAATGGTCCAGTTTCATTCTTCTGCATGTGGCTGTCCAATTTTCCCAACACCATTTGTTGAAGAGACTGTCTTTTTTCCATTGGACATTCTTTTCTGTTTTGTCAAAGATGAGTTGACCATAGAGTTGAGGGTCCATTTCTGGGCTCTCTATTCTGTTCCATTGATCTATGTGTCTGTTTTTGTGCTAGTACCATACTGTCTTGATGATGACAGCTTTGTAATAGAGCTGGAAGTCCGGAATTGTAATGCCGTCAGCTTTGCTTTTCTTTTTCAACATTCCTCTGGCTATTCGGGGTCTTCTCTGGTTCCATACAAATTTTAGGATTATTTGTTCCATTTCTTTGAAAAAAGTGGATGGTATTTTGATGGGGATTGCATTGAATGTGTAGATTGCTCTAGGTAGCATTGACATCTTCAGAGTATTTGTTCTTCCAATCCATGAGCATGGAACGTTTTTCCATTTCTTTGTGTCTTCCTCAATTTCTTTCATGAGTATTTTATAGTTTTCTGAGTACAGATCCTTTGCCTCTTTGGTTAGATTTATTCCTAGGTATCTTATGGTTTTGGGTGCAATTGTAAATGGGATCGACTCCTTAATTTCTCTTTCTTCTGTCTTGTTGTTGTTGTATAGGAATGCCACTGATTTCTGTGCATTGATTTTATATCCTGCCACTTTACTGAATTCCTGTATGAGTTCTAGCAGTTTTGGGGTGGCGTCTTTTGGGTTTTCCACATAAAGTATCATATCATCTGCAAAGAGTGAGAATTTGACTTTTTCTTTGCCAATTTGGATGTATTATTTCTTTTGGTTGTCTGATTGCTGTGGCTAGAACTTCTAATACTATGTTGAATAGCAGTGGTGATAGTGGACATCCCTGCTGTGTTCCTGACCTTAGGTGGAAAGCTCTCAGTTTTTCCCCATTGAGAATGATATTCGCTGTGGGTTTTTCATAGATGGCTTTTATGATATTGAGGTACATACCTTCTATGCATTTACTCTGAAGAGTTTTGATCAAGAAAGGATGCTGTACTTTGTCAAATGCTTTTTCTGCATCTATTGAGAGGATCATATGATTCTGTTCTTTCTTTTGTTAATGTATTGTATCACATTGATTGATTTGCGGATGTTGAACCAAACTTGCAGCCCTGGGATAAATCCGACTTGGTCGTGGTGAATAATCCTTTTAATGTACTGTTGGATCCTATTGGCTAGTATTTTGGTGAGAATTTTTGCATCTGTGTTCACCAAGGATATTGGTCTGTAATTCTCCTTTTTGATGGGGTCTTTGTCTGGTTTGGGGAACAACGTAATCGTGGCCTCATAAAACGAGTTTGGAAATTTTCCTTCCATTTCTATTTTTTGGAACAGTTTCAGAAGAATAGGTATTAATTCCTCTTTAAATGTTTGGTAGAATTCCCCTGGGAAGCCATCTGGCCCTGGGCTTTTGCTTGTTGGGAGATTTTTGATGACTGCTTCAATTTCCTTGGTGGTTATAGGTCTGTTCAGGTTGTCTATTTCTTCCTGGTTCAATTTTGGTAGTTGATACATCTCTAGGAATGCATCCATTTCTTCCAGGTTATCTAATTTACTGGCCTATAGTTGCTCATAATATGTTCCTATAATTGTTTGTATTTCTTTGGTGTTGGTTGTGATCTCTCCTCTTTCATTCATGATTTCGTTGATTTGGGTCATTTCTCTTTTCTTTTTGATAAGTCTGGCCAGTTGTTTATCAATCTTGTTAATTCTTTCAAAGAACCAGCTCCTAGTTTCATTGATCTGTTCTACTGTTCTTTTGGTTTCTATTTCATTGATCTCTGCTCTGATCTTTATTATTTCTCTTCTCCTGCTGGGTTTAGGCTTTATTTGCTGTTCTTTCTCCAGCTCCTTTAGGTGTAGAGTTAGGTTGTGTATTTGAGATCTTTCTTGTTTCTTGAGAAAGGCTTGTGTTGCCATATACTTTCCTCTTAGGACTGCCTTTGCTGTATCCCAAAGATTTGGAACAGTTGTGTTTTCTTTTTTTTTTTTTTTAAAGATTTTATGTATTTATTTGACAGAGACACAGCAAGAGAGGGATCACAAGCAGGGGGAGAGGGAGAGGGAGAAGCAGGCTTCCCGCCGAGCAGGGAGCCCGATGTGGGGCTTGATCCCAGGACCCTGGGACCATGACCTGAGCCGAAGGCAGACGCTTAACGACTGAGCCACCCAGGCGCCCCAGGAACAGTTGTGTTTTCATTTTCATTTGTTTCCATTACTTTTTATAATTCTTCTTTAATTTCCTGGTTGACCCATTCTTTCTTTAGTAGGATGCTCTTTAGCTTCCATGTATTTGAGTTCTTTCCGACTTTCCTCTTGTGATTGAGTTCTAGTTTCAAAGCATTGTGGTCTAAAAATATGCAGGGAATGATCCCAGTCTTTTGGTACTGGTTGAGACCTGATTTGTGACCTAAGATATGATCTATTCTGGAGAATGTTCCATGGGCACTAGAGAAAAATATGTATTCTGTTGCTTTGGGATGGAATATTCTGAATATATCGGTGAAGTCCATTTGGTCCAGTGTGTCATTTAAAGTCTTTATTTCCTTGTTGATCTTTTGCTTAGATGATCTCTCCATTTCAGTGAGGGGGCTGTTAAAGTCCCCCACTATTATTGTATTGTTGTCAATGTGTTTCTTTGCTTTTGTTATTCATTGGCTTATATAATTGGCTGCTCCCATGTTAGGGGCATAGATATTTACAATTGTTAGATCTTCTTGTTGGATAGACCCTTTAAGTAGGATATAGTGTCCTTCCTCATCTCTTATTACAGTCTTTGGTTTAAAATCTAATTTGTCGGGCGCCTGGGTGGCTCAGTTGGTTAAGCGACTGCCTTCGGCTCAGGTCATGATCCTGGAGTCCCTGGATCGAGTCCCGCATCGGGCTCCCTGCTCGGCAGGGAGTCTGCTTCTCCCTCTGACCCTCCCCCCTCTCATGTGCTTGCTCTCTTTCATTCTCTCTCTCTCAAATAAATAAATAAAAAATCTTTAAAAAAAAAAAAATCTAATTTGTCTGATATAAGGATTGCCACCTCAGCTTTCTTTTGATGTCCATTAGCATGGTAAATGGTTTTCCACCCCCTCACTTTAAATCTGGGGGTGTCTTTGGGTCTAAAATGAGTCTCTTGCAGACAGCATATCAATGGGTCTTGTTTTTTAATCCAATCTGATAGCCTGTGTCTTTTGATTGGGGCATTTAGCCCATTTACATTCAGGGTAACTATTGAAAGATAGGAATTTAGTGCCATTGTATTGCCTGTAAGGTGACTGTTACTGTATATTGTCTGTGTTCCTTTCTGGTCTATGTTGCTTTTAGGCTCTCTCTTTGCTTAGAGGAACCCTTTCAATATTTCTTGTAGGGCTAGTTTCGTGTTTGAAAATTCCTTTAGTTTTTGTTTTTCCTGGAAGCTTTTTATCTCTCCTTCTATTTTCAATGACAGCCTAGCTGGATATAGTATTCTTGGCTGCATATTTTTCTCATTTAGTGCTCTGAATATATCCTGCCAGTCCTTTCTGGCCTGCCAGGTCTCTGTGGATAGGTCTGTTGCCAATCTAATGTTTCTACCATTGTAGGTTACAGATCTCTTATCCCGAGCTGCTTTCAGGATTGTCTCTTTGTTTCTGAGACTCGTAAGTTTTAGTATTAGATGTTGGGGTGTTGACCTATTTTTTATTGCTTTTGAGAGGAGTTCTCTGTGCCTCCTGGATTTCGATGCCTGTTTCCTTCCCCAAATTATGGAAGTTCTCTGCTATAATTTGCTCCAATATACCTTCTGCCCCTCTCTCTCTTTCTTCTTCTTCTGGGATCTCAATTATTCTAATGTTGTTTCATCTTATGGTATCACTTATCTCTCGAATTCTGCCCTCGTGATCCAGTAGTTGTTTATCTCTCTTTTTCTCAGCTTCTTTATTTTCCATCATTTGGTTTTCTATATCGCTAATTCTCTCTTCTGCTTCATTTATCCTAGCAGTTAGCACCCCCATTTTTTATTGCACCTCATTAATAGCCTTTTTGATTTTGACTTGGTTAGATTTTAGTTCTTTTATTTCTCCAAGAAGGGTTTCTCTAATAACTTCCATGCTTTTTTCAAGCCCAGCTAGTATCTTTAAAATCATCATTCTGAACTCTAGATCCGACATCGTACTAATGTCCATATTGAGTAGGTCCCTGGCAGTCGGTCCTGCCTCTTGTTCTTTTTGTTGAGGTGATTTTTTCCATCTTGTCATTTTGTCCAGAGGAGAATAGATGAATGAGAGAACAAAATGCTAACAGGGTAACAACGTCCCCAGAAAATATACCCTAAACAAATCAGAAAAGACCTGAAACCGGGGGAAAAGACAGGGAAAGAAAGAAAAAAGAAAAAGATAAAAACAAACAAAAATAGAACAAAACAAATAAAAACAGAATATGATCAAATATGATCAGGCTGGTACATAGATCAGTGCCACACATTAGATTTTGGGTGTATTTTGGACTGTTAGAAGAAAGTGCCTCCCAAAATTTTAAAGAAAGAAAAACTTATATATGTACAAAAATAAGGGTTCATACAATGAAGGCATGGAATATGACTGTAAAGATGAAAATTATAAAAAATTTTATAAAAGGAATTGATATAAGAAGTTGTTTGAAAAAAAGAAAGAAGAGGGCTTAAAAAAAAAGAAAAAAAAAGGGGAGAGAATGTGATCGGGAAGGAGACTAGAACAAAGCCATACACCAGAGATTTATGGTATATTTTGATCTGTTAGAAGAAACTGTATCTCAAAATTTTAAGGAGAGAACAACTTATATATATATATGCCAAAAATAAGGGTAACTACTATGTAGGGAAAGAATATGACTCTAAAAATGAAAAATAAAAATGTTTTTTTAAAAAAAGGATTGATAAGATGTTGGTTGAAAAAGGGAAAAATAAAAATTCAAAAAAGAAAAAGACAGCTAAAATAAAAAATTAACTTTGAAAGACTAAAGAATCATGGTAAAAAAGCCATGAATTCTATGTGCAGTATTCCCCTAGTGCTGAAGTTCTGCCATTCTCATTGATCAGTAAACTTGGTCTTGGCTGGCTGTTCTCGCTGATCTTCTGGGGGAGGGGCCTGTTGCCGTGGTTCCCAAATGTCTTTGCCGGAGGCGGAATTTCCCCGCCCTTGCTGGTCCGGGCTAAGTCATCTGCTCGGGTTTGCTCTCGGGAGCTTTTGTTCCCTGCAAGCTTTTCGTACAGCTTTGGAGGCCGAGAGTGAAAATGGCAGCCCCCCAATCTCCACCCTGGAGGAGCCGAGAACTTGGGGCCCTGCTCCTCAGTGAGCCCCCAGAGAAAAGCCATCAGTCACTCCCGTCTCCCCGGTCTTCAGCCGCTCTCTGTGCTCACCTGGCCTGTGACCGAGCGTTTCTATCTCTGGCACTCGACCCCGTGTGGAGTCTCCAAACCCAGCAGATCCGTGCAATGCACTCCCGCACCCCTCCTCCCAGGGGGAGGAAGGGGAGTCTCCCCAGATCTGCTGCTTTTTGGGTCCCTGCTGGAGGAGCAGGGGCCCGACTGTGCTGCGGATCACAGTTTATGGAAACCCCAAGCTGAGAGCCCGCACCTCAGCTCCGTCTCTGCAGCCGGCTTCCCCACTCCGATACCTGGGAGCTCTGCCGCACTCAGGCACCCCCGGTCTTTCTGTGACCCCGAGGGTCCCGAGACCGCACTGTCCCAGCGAGTGTTCCATTCCCTGCTTAGCCACTGGAGCTACGTCCCTCAGCAGAGCGGACTTCTGAAAGTTCTGATTTTGTGCTCTGAGGCTCTATCACTTGCCAGAAGCAGCCAACGGAGGCCCCCTTCCCCGCCGTCTATCCTCCCGAATATCGCCTCGGATTCACTTCTCCGCACGTCCTACCTTCCAAAAAGTGGTCACTTTTCTGTTTAGAGAGTTGTTGCTATTCTTTTCTTCAATCTCCTGTTGAGTTTGTAGGTGTTCAGAATGGTTTGATCCCTATCCAGCTGAATTCCTGGGACCAGACGAAATCCAGGTCTCCTACTCCTCTGCCATCTTGCTCCACCCCCAAGTTTGTACCTTTCTTAATAGCCTTGGACAAGATATCAACTTTATGATAATGAGATATAGAAAAATACAAATTTAAGTTTTATGGAAATAGGTATGAATATTTGCGATCCCATCCCCTTCCTTGTCTGAAAACAACCTGTAGTGGTTTGCTCTGACTTGTCTTTCCAAATTACCTGTGCAAAGTCTCCCATGCTTTCAAGTTTCCTCATCAATAGCAATTGATCAGGGGAGGCAACATTCATCCAGTTCTTCATTGTGTTTTCCAATCAAAGCTAAATTAAATGAGGGCCTTAAGAGTTTGCTTCCACAGTGGTTATTTGTGCACCCACCTGGCCTACTTTTCAGATCATCAATCTAAGGACAGTGTGATGTGCACAGCACTCAGCTCGGTTGCTGTGATGACTGGGCCTTCATCAGCATTGTCATTTGGGGGCATCCTCTTCTTTCCAGCAGCTGGGTCCCTGGGACATGGAGATAATGAAATAAATGAAAACTCCACACAGCCACCTCCTGGGCTCTTCTTATCACCAAGCTGCTCAGATCACTTTATTTTGGGAAATAAGCAATCCTGCGGCGCCTGCTTTTCTTCTCTCTGCCTCACGCCCCTTCCAAGCAAGCCTGAGTATTCTTCTGGGAGGTGTTGCATCTTGTTGTGTATCTAAAGTGAAGCTTGGAAGAGTATGAGGGCACGTGTTGGTGCACAAAGGCAAAAACAGAACTCTGATGTCTTAAAAAAAAATAGGGCCAGTGATAGAGGGGCATTTACCTCTGATTTCTGGTTGGTAGAGATTTATATAGAGTTGGGGGCTGGCAGACCATAAACACTGGAATAAATGAGATAGAGAGAATATAAGAGAAAACCTAGTTTGTTTGTTTGTTTGTTTATAAACTTTAAGGCTTGTAAGAATCCTTTATATCATGGCAACACAGATTAAATGCTATTGTTTTGGCCTGAAGGTGCTAATCTTATCAAAAGCATTTATAAGGCTCCATCTACAAAGTGCCTAAGAGCTCTGAGGACACAGGTGTGGGTGGCGTTGGAGGAATAAGAACAGTGGTGTTGGCCCATTGCATCCTGGAAAGTTTAGATCCCTGAAAGCAAAGCCATTTGGGCCAGTTGGAGAGAAAGAACTCAGCAGATGTACAGGAGAGTTTCTCATTCTTTCAATTCAGAGTCCTAGAAAAGCACATACAAAGTCACTTTTAAGTAGATACATAAAGGAAGATCTTGCAAAGCAGAGTGGGACATAGCCATATGAAATAAAGCTTTGTAAGAGATGCCTGGGAAGTCTTTAAAAAGCAAGTGATATCTCAATGGGGCTTTTTAAGAAAAATTGGAACTTGCCAAGACAGGAAAAATATCACCTACACAGGGTATGTTGTCAACAAAGACCTCTATGGAGGTGGCAGGTATGTGATTTAACTTCCCTAAGACACATAAGGAGGAGCGATCAGAGAGCAGATCAGAAAGGCAGATTGAAATCAGATTGTGGAAGGCCTTGAATGTCAGTCGAAGACCCCTGGACCTTATTCTCTAGGCAACAACAAAGAATGAAGTGGTGCCAAGAGGACCGACTCTCTGTTCGTGCACGACTCACTAGCTAGGCAGTAATAAAGCATCAGGGCCTCTCTGGTGAGCATTTATGTAAGCTGGTCCTTGCAGAGTGTCCTGGCCCCCTTGGACTTCTCAGTTGATGTGACTCTTTTATGGAGTTTACTGTAGTTGGCAATTTTCTGCACCTCGCCTTTCAAAGAAAGATGTTACGATACCGCCTTTGTCTTGTAAGCTTAGAACATATTTTAAAGCATATGAGGATATATCAAAACATCTGAGGATGTATCCTGTATTTGCCCAACAGAAATCATTGATTCTGCAATGTGTGCCAAATTATATGAAACATTCGTTCAGCATCTAAAAATAATGTTTGGTGTTTCTTCAGATATATTTTCATTTCTGCTGATGTCTGCCTTGGGCCTCACAGTTTTCATTCTGTTTTCTGACTTTCAAGATATATACCGTGGAATGGAGGTAAGAGCTATTCAGTATCACATCTGCAGTGACTCATATGTATGATGAGACCATATCTGCACCATAATTTGCAAGTTAGTTATTACCATATTCTCTCTGATCATTTAATATTGTGGGGCTCTTCTATTTACTAGAGCAGCAAATAACTTACCTGGCTCTCCCATATGCGACCCTCTGATTGTTTTCAGATGATCTATATTATCAGTTGAGAACATTTATCCTATTCACACCTAAAATACTATGTGTGGATATTATATCCTTCCATGTTATACTAATATAATAAATTAATGTATTAACAAAATAACTAATTCTTCAAGTTTAATTATTTTAACATATAGTAGAAATCCTTTATAATGTAGTTGTAAGGAGCAAGAAAAAAGTAGACTTACAGGCCAATCATGTTCTGTCTGTCAAACATCGACTGCAGGGAGTTTTATTTCAGTGGACATCACTTAATCCAGGGCGCAGTGGATTAAAATAAAATTTATGAAGAGGTCATTGAACCCATTCTTGGAACCAGCATTGTGGGAGAAACAAAACAAAGAGAAGGATTGACTCTTGATTTGCAATCTATAGTTTTGTTGTGAAGATGAGCTCCACCCAAGAGAAATGATGACATGGCTATGTGAGACCACCCATGCTTGAAGAGGGTGTAACATAGAGAGAAGTGGGAAGAACACAGGAAAGAGGAGCTCTCACGGGGCCTGTGGTTGTCACGGGAGGCTTCATGGAGGAGGCACAACTTGATCTGTGTCCAGAGGATAGGCTAGATTTTGCTAGGTAGAAGGTAGGGATATTTCCAACCAGGAGAACAGCCTGAGCACAAGCAGAGGGCTGAAAGAATCTCTTTTGTCTTGGAAATGCAAAAGAATGTAGGGTGGCAGAGATAAAAATCAAAAGCCACACTTGTTTCACAGAATACCTGGGAGACTGGCAAAGGCAGAAGCAACATGCTGTGGAATGTGAGGAAGGCATGGCTGGATGAAGATGGCCAGGGAAGTTTGAGCTCTCTTCTGAGAGCAACAGGGAGTCATTGAAGATATCCCAGCAGGTGTGTCAGGAGGGATTTTAAGGACAGACTAATTAGATGATGGCAGGAAGGCTATATGCTAGAGCAGAGAGGCTGTGGACAGAGACACAGTTAGGAAGTGAAAACCTAGATCATTTAGTCACTTATAAGACATTATGAAGCTTTAGCCCATGCTTGGCACTGGGACTCCAAAGATGAGTAAGATGTGGGCACAGATCTCAAGTAGTTCAGGGGCTAGGAGGGAAGACCATCCCACAAGCGGATGATTTCAAAGCAGTGTGACAAGTGCCTTCCAGGCCAAGAGATGGAGAAGAGACCTCCCAGATGAGGGCAGGGACCACAGGGAAGGCAAGGGCCAAGCTCTCTGCTAGGATCTGACCCCCTACCACACCTTACAGCCTTCTCCAGACAGCCGTGCACCAAGGCTGTGTCTCACAACCCTAAGAAAGGCTGTCTCTACTTGGGGGAAAAAATAACAAAGTGTTACTTTGAAATACCCCATATCAGACTAGGGATGAGAATTGCAGGTGAGCATCTAGACACTGTGAAGGGTCTGTGGTAGTCCTAAAGGCAGCTCAGTCCCCATCCTTTACTTTGGGTCAGATCGGCGCTGTGTGAATAGTCTCTTGCTATTGATGAAGCATGGGAAGTTATAGTGTTTACACCTATTACTTAATTGTATTTGGTGGTCAGTATATACCCTTCAATCCTTAAAAGAAGGTGGGTTGGGTGGGTTCAAGTTTCATCAAGCCATTAGATTTAGGGTTGGGGCCATTTGTTCAGAAAATTTTCACCTAGTTTCAAAAGTAACTTGAACCTCTGTCCCCTTTATGTTTTACTCATACATCAGTTTTACTGAAAGAATGAACTCCAAGTAGATTTTACTTTGGGAGGATTAGAAGTAATAGTATTATTAGATGAATGACTTCATCTTGTATTCTCTTCCCTATATTTGAAAAGATAAAAATGAAGAGAGACGCACTGTTTCCAAAGTGTTTTGTCTCATGTCTGTGACCCAGAGCACATTTACTGAATGTCTCTTGTCCGCAGTGGAGGGAGCAAAGGCCCAGGGGCAGTCAATTCTCATTTGAATTCTGGCTCTGCCATTTATTGATTGGCTTTGAATCCTTGGACAAGGTACTGACCTCATCTGTGAAGTGGAGAAAGTAATGCCCACCATCCAAGCTCAGAGAGTTGTTACAAATATATAAATTAAACAAGATAATTAATACTTTTCAAAATGGAAGACATGCAAAGCATAAAGGTAGTATTTCTTTTTTAACAGCTCATCCCAACCCTGACATCATGGAGGGTTTCAATTTTGGTGGTAGTCCTCACCCAATTCTGTGTGGCCTTCTTTGTAGAGGTAAAGTGATTTCTATATGTCTCTTACTCTCTTTCTGGGGAAATAAATAAAGGGTCTCATTTTCAACACATGCCTGTTTTTTAGAGCAACATCTTTTGTCCCCAGAAGTGATAGTTATTAAGGGTTTGTAAAAACTGCACATGTTCTCTTTGGGGGAAATTACTTGGAGAGTGATTTAAAATTCTCTAAGGACTGCATAGAAGTGCTCTCTGGATCTGTAGCATAGAAAGCAAAACATCAAATTAACTCTAATTTTATCTCCCATGAAGGCATTGTATTGTACTTTTCTAGTATTCTCATAAGCTAGTAGAGACGAGACCAGGTGACCTACCAGCTCTAAAATTCAATGAGACCTTTCGAGTGAAGAACTATCTTCAGAAGGGTTTCCTTAATTAAGAGAGAAAGGAAGCCATTGCTCATTCTAGTCAATTCTTACCCTTGAAAGTCTTCCTCTATAGCATTTTTCTTCTACTCAGTGTCACTAAATGACTTCACTTACTCAGTGAAAGGCTCAGGCACTATTTTTTTTAAAGGGACAGTTAAAAAAAGATTCATGTAAGTGTTTTGGGAAAAGGGATCAACCAAATTTTAAAAAATACACACACACACACACACACACACACACACATATATATAAAATTGTATACAATGAGTGTGAAATTTCTCATACTCTTTAAGGAATTCCATTTTTGAGACTATATAAATTTTTAAATAATCCAAAAGGAGAGATAAAACTTACATGTATGAAGGTATTCATTATAGTATTATCTCTGGTGGTAAAATTTTAAATTCAACTCATGTGTTCAAAAATAGAGATGCTGTTTGTTTAAATAGTTATATAGCAATTTGAAAAAAATGGTATTTGATCATTAAAGGTGATTATTAAGAAGACCGTAGCTACAAATTGTACATGACAGGAAGTCTAGCATAACCAAAAGTGGAATGCAAAATTTGGCCATTTCTATTATAAAGAAAAAAAAGAACACCCCCCCCTCAAATGGAAAGCAAAACACATTTGATTTCTGGAGTTCATCCATTCATTCAGCAAACCATTGCGTGGCACCTCCTATGTGGCACGTGGCAGGTAGCAGTGATTTTTTTTTTCTTTCCTTGATTTTGAGAACATTATTTTGTTATCATTTCAGTCTGGCAGTAAAATAATTCTAAGTGAATCAGCAGCCAGGATTTAACTAGGAAATCTGTAGAAATGAAAGACTGTAAGCTTTGGGCAGATTTCTGTGAACACAAGCACTCTTCCTCCTCAAGGGAAAGAACCAGGGGAGCTGCTAGACGTCATGGGGACAGCAGGAAGGAGAAGCTGCCACAGAAGCAGTGGTACTAAGCACATCTCAGAGGAAGACCTGGGGGAACAGAGCGCAGTGGTGAGCAACCTGGCTGAAGGGGAAAGTGGAATCATAGTTTGATTGTTTTCTCCTCCTGATTTCTCAGGATGTCATCCTTCAAAATCGAAGGCTCTGGCTATGGATCAAAAAAGAATTTGGATTCTCTTCTAAAAGTCAATATAGGAACTGGCAAAAAAAGCTGGCAGAAGACTCCACCTGGCCTCCCACACACAGAACAGATTATTCAGGTGATGGCGAAAATGGATTCTATATCAACCTCGGCTTTGAGGACCCTGAACAGATTCCAAGAGCAAAACTCGAATTGAGAGGTCAAACCACAGAACAGCATTTTTGGACGAGGCTGTAATCAAAATCATTGTTGTACATGCTTCACACCATCTCCTTGTTCCCTGAAACTAAACCCATGTGGAGAAGTGATGATAGTCTATCCTTATCCTTTCTCTCTCCATCGGAGGATTCAAAGTGCATTATCAATGTATTGAACCTTGCAAAAGAGAACCTTAAATATGCCTATTTGGACTGTATCCTCTGCTATTGAGGAAAAAAAAATGTACGTCCTGGATTACCTTTTTTTTTTTTTTTTCTAATAAACTATTCACATTGCATAGCATTATCCTGGCTAAAATGCACAAGTTCTCTTGGTAGTGAAATTAAGAGTATGAACATAGGTAGAACAAAGGAAAATTGAAGAAGAGTTTGATGTTTGAAAGTTTCACCAATATATTTTTATTTTCATCTCCAGAAATAAAAGAATTTGGGGGGAAAGCCTTTCTCTCAATAAATCATCACAATTTACTTAACCTTATATTCACTTGCGAAGATCATTTATGTGCATATCTTTTCCCAAGGTCACAAAATTCCTCTTTTTGCTTCTTTTGTATGGCTTTAACAGAGAAACAAGAATTGACATTTACTTCAGAAAAGTCGACTCTAACTATAGTAAGTATGGGCGCGGGGACTGATGGAGATGTCTGTTAATTGCATATAATCTTGGCTTGGGCACAACTTATATCTAAGCAAACTCCACCAACGTTGGCATCTCCCACAGTATATTGTTTTGGGGTCAGAGAGCAAGAAAATCACAAAGATATTGGGATAACCTGTTAAAATGTATTTTTCACTTAAAGAAGCATGGCACTTCTACTTATTTTTTGCTACTGACAGATTAAACCTCAAGCTCTAGGTTGAAAAGTTGGTTCAATCGCAGCATTGCTCATCTTAAAAACAATCCTGGGGAAGGGACCCATAATGTTTGTATCTACAGCATAACAATCGTCAAGCTGCTAAACAACCTTAAGTTCCATTTCATCTTTTCATTATCTAAATCAATTATTAATGGCCACAAGAAAAGGTACATCCTCGGCAAATATATTCTGCACATTATTACCTTTAATATATATCAACGTCACTGTGACCCGGAGAGGACATATATCCCTAGTGAACATTTTAAATTAGCTACTAGGCTTTCCTTATAACAATAAATCTGATTTTGCCAATTTAACAGATCTTTAATGGCTCATAGGCGATTAGTTAGTCAGTTCCATCCCGTGAATGCCAATTATGTGCCTAATACTGTGATGTATGGATTCCATAATGCTTTTACAATTCTGGAATCTTTAGGATTGAAAAAAATGTTTTTAACATTTCAGCAATGCATTACCCTAAATATTATTATATACTATGTTATACAAGCCAGTAGCATAAATGCCAATTCCTTTAAGAATAAACCCTTTATATTTACATTTTATTTGCTTTTTAAAAAATTTTTATTATGTTATGTTAATCACCATACATTACATCATTAGTTTTTGATGTAGTGTTCCATGATTCATTGTTTGCTTATAACACCCAGTGCTCCATTCAGTACGTGCCCTCTTTAATACCCATCACCAGGCTAACCCATCCCCCCACACCCCTCCCCTCTAGAACCCTCAGTTTGTTTCTCAGAGTCCATAGTCTCTCATGGTTCATCTCCCCCTCTGATTTCCCCCCTTCATTTTTCCCTTCCTGCTATCTTCTTCTTCTTTTTTTTTTTTTTTTACATATAATGTATTATTTGTTTCAGAGGTACAGGTCTGTGATTCAACAGTCTTACACAATTCACAGCACTCACAATAGCACATACCCTCCCCAATGTCTATCACCCAGCCACCCCATCCCTCCCACCCCCACCACTCCAGCAACCCTCGGTTTTTAACTTTTTCTTGGGTGCACAGCTTTGGAAAATGATAATTTTTAAATGTGTTTAATTTAGTAACTACTAATGAAAGATCAAAAGATGAAAAAGATTTTTAGATTATGATTAAGGAATGTATGTCAACCTAAAATATATGACAGCTCGGGTTCCTTGAAATGGCATATCTGTATTTAGTAATTTGACCTTTAGAATCAGAGATTCAATTGATACAGCATGACATTTAGATAATATAAAAAGATTTTTAAAAAACGCTTTATTCAATAAATGTACAGCTTCTCCCACCCAATTTTTCCAATAACCTATTTGTTATCTGGTAGATGATGATATTTTTTTCATACACCTTTTTGTGTGTGGAGGGTTACATAATAAAGTTGAACTCTACACTTGACTTTGCTAAAAGTACTTAATAGTCTTGGAATAAATGTTTGATAAAAGCACAATGAGCATGACCACATATCAATGATTACCTATAGGAAACGTAAACAAATAGTCTTAAGCTGCCCATCATCAAGACTGGCCATTTTTATGGGAAGACTGATGACTAACTTTGTGAGCTTTCCTCTCAGGGTGAAAACCAATGGAGTCTGTACCTATGTGAAAAAGGTATCCTCAAATTCAATTTAAAAGTGCATTTGTGACATAGCATAGCTGGGACTGTCTTCTGGAGTGGATATGTCTAGAGTTCTCTAGAAAGGTTTGACTTGAGAATCCTTGGAGGTCCTCTCTGCTCCAGTTCCACTCCCTCTCCTCTCCGATTGGCTGGCATGGTAATTCCACCACACTCGAGTCTCCTGCCTTGGGTAAGATTTGCCCTCTGCAGTCATCTTTTATTAAAAGGTAAGTACACCTTGGGAAAGGTAACACATTAAACCGCTACCAATCTCACCCTTATTTGACAATCTTAGAAAATCTTTTTTGTTTTTTGGGGGTTTTTATTTGTTTTTTTTACTATTACTTGAATGCAGAACATAAAAGGAACAGGAAACTTAATTTAGAATAAAAATGAAGGGGTCATTTTGGACCACGGTATCTGGTAGAAGACACTCACACCTCCCAGTGGACCAGTGGAGGAAGAGGGAATTTGGGGGTTATCTGGAGACAGAATTGGTATCATAAGAAAGAAAAGAGATTAGTCAGGGAACAAGGAAGAAAGATAGGGTCTCTATTGGCCCTGACTGTAGCACATTACCCCTTCTGTCATCATTACTCTTAATGCTGCAATTAGACCATAGAATATTTCTGTCCCTTGGGTAAAATCTACATCAGCTTAATAGGTCCAAGACTTTCATTGAGTCTTCTGTTTACTTTATCTACCACATTCCTAGTTCCCTGATCATACCCTCCCAGCCCCACTTACTTGAACTTTTCCTTTATTTAATGCCATGTTTTTAATTATGGCACAAGAAGGATGGCATTGGCTAGTTGTGTGGTTTGTAGGGTAATGTTGTAATGTCTGATACAATCCTAGGGTATAGAGACCTGCATTCACTTTTCTCCACCTGCTGCCAACAAGAATTCCACTGGGAACGTATTAAAAAGGAATTTGTTTCATTCAACATATAATCAATAAAATACAAGAATAAAATCATGACACTCCTTAACTTACAGTAAAAGCCTTAAACAGTAACATGGGATATTGTTTTCTAAATATGGCACTTTAAACCTGCATTAAATGATCTCTTGCTAAGGTTAAAAGGGTCAAACCCTTGAAATACTTCAAAATCCAAAGGGAATAATGTAGCTCTGTAGAAGTAACAGCCCACTCTTGCTTGTCACATACTCCTGACAAATGAGTCACTCCCAGGGAAATCACTGGATCTAAAACGACAGGAGAAAAGAATGCTGTCTCCCATCTACTCCACCTGCATCTACACAGGAACTAGGAGGAGATGGGAGTGCACTCTCAAATGGACTGTTAATCAGAGCTCCTCAAACTGCCTAACAAAATGCTCAATTTCCCAGTTTCTTTTCTGACCAGAAAAGGAATATGAAGTTAGATGTCAATGTCAACAATTTGGGGCTCTTAACATTTCTTTTAAAATCACATATAGACGTTCTTCATTCCTCTGGCAAGTACAAAATAGCCACCCTCAGGAAAAAGGAAAACAACATTTATGGTAGAAGATAAAATATGATGTGATTTTGTTAAAATCCTCTGCTGGCTTGCTCAAAAGGCTACTGCTTCTTGTTTAAGCTGCCACAGCAAATCTTTGCTAGTAGGGAGAAAAATTTCCATGGCTCAATGATGAGATAATATCAGTAAGCAATTTATTAAAGAGCCGGCCATCCATCACTGGAATTTGGAACAATAATGATGCATTGAAAGTATTCATCCCAGTTTTTTTTCCCCTCCTCACAAATTCCTTCAGTTCCAATATCTCTTCAGTAAATCATTAATAGTATTTTGCTCTTTGTCTTTTTGGAAACAAGCCCAGGAGTGAAAAGGCACCAGCAGCAGCTGCCACAAACCCAATGGTACTTATTGCTTGGTTGGCCTATAAAGAAATGAGAAACAAACAAAAAACACATCTTATTCTAAAGGCATCTCTGTCCTAAACCCAAATTTTAGCTTGTTTCCTAAACTGAAGACCTTTTTAATGTACAAAGGATAAATTTAAAGCTTCATGCAAAATTGAATTGTGTAAGCATAAATAAATTTATAATTTTTATAATTACGACAAAGATATAGTTAAATACACATAAATATATATTCCTCATATTTTTATGGCCCCCAACAATTTATAACTCATTATGGCACAATTCCTAATAATCATGGTAGTACATCTGGGAGGTAGTATTATTCCTACAGTGTAGGCAGTTGTTTTGCAAAACTTGGTGAGTTAAGTGATTTGCCTGAGGTCATACCAGCAAGATGTTTAGATATAGGTTGAGTCGTGAACCATGTATTTCCCCTCTAAACAATCCCTACCTCCTAAACACACACTGGTTTGGTTGGGTCTATACCAGGGTGAAAAATTTGTGTGTGTGTGTGTGTGTGTATGTGTGTGTGTTTCCTGACTTGAGAATGTCTACTAGCAAAATAATTCAGAGATGTAATCTAAGCTAAATACCTAGAAGCTCTTATTTGGTAGATAAAATTTCTATTTTGATAAACAAACTTCAAAAGAAGTCGATAGTGATGTTAACTATTGTGTCAAAAATTAATTTCTCATGTAGACAAACTAAAATAAACCACTCTCAAGCTCAACTGTCCATAAAGGAGCTCAGACATTTATAGCTTTAAAGGTATTAATCATCCTCATGATGAGGGATCTAATGAATATTCATGATTTTCATGGCACTCAGCTAATATTGCCTTCCATCTGCATGAGTTTGAGTGCAATTTTATGACCCAAAGTTCACATTCAGTTGCTTCAGAGTCACCAGGTACTCTGAAAACAACCGTTGTTCTCCGGGATTTAAGAATCAGGCTTTCAAATAAAGCAAAACATTTCTCCCAAATGATTCTAGGGACCCACCCAAACGCTGGAAATCCTGACCCAGCTCACATTTGAGCATGCCTTCTGTCTAACCCACAGGCCTCCCCCACATAGCCTGCCACCCCCACAAGACTGCCACATAGTGGTACCTCCCGAACTGCAGCTTCCCTGGTGGAAACAGACCACAAAGGCCTGGCCAAGAAAGAAGCACAATGACAGGAGTATTCATTCCATTACACCATCCTGTGGTCTGTAGGTACAAGGCCTGTCATTGTAGCTCCCTGCTCTGCCACCATCCGCAGTTGCCAGGGAGAATGGCTTTGGCAAACAACTGACAAATCCTATTTTAGTTTACAATTCTAACTCTGTTTGGTTATTTTATTCATACTTTTTAATGAGTCACCACCTAAGTTATTTCCCAGGAAAGAGTCAGAATTTGCTGCAGCATAGAGCTACCCACTTAGCACATGGGGAGCCAAAGGGACAGGAAGATATAAGATACAGGACAAAATTCCAAAGAGGGACAAAATCAATAATCAGACAGGGATCAAGGATTATAAATCAAGCCTAACCCTCATATAATTTCAGGCAGATGCTGAGATCCCAAGAAGGTCTGATATGGGCAAATGTGGCATGAAATGAACAAAGAGGAAGGTGCAATGGGTGTCTGTAGAAAGAGGAGTCAAATGACAGTCTGGGAAAGTGGCAGGATCCTGTGGGTAGGGTGGCCCCAGCTAAATGCAAACCTAACCCACTGGGTCTCCTTCAGCCACTAGAAACACAAGAGGTGAGAGAAATCCCACAGATCTAAGAGGCCTGGGGAGAGAAATGTAATCCTAAACCAAAATCCCCTGAGAGCACAGAGGCCAGATACGATGACAAGGAAGCTACTTCCTACAGTGTAGGCAGTTTCCCAAATCCCAAACACTTATTACAAGTTCTAATCTAGATGGCAAAATTCTGAGTAATTCAGACAATCTCTTGGAGTTATGTGTAATGGGACTTGACCTGCAAGAATATAATATCCCAGAATGTTCTCAGTGAACTATTATGAACAAGAGCTTTTATTTCACAACTTACTTAGGATTATAAAATCACCTAAGCTGACTCTTCACACTTTATCCTTTACAGGGTTTTCCGACTGTGGGATAATAAAGGACTCATTCTGAGGATCTATACCTGCCCAGTGAAACATTAACTGAATCTGGAGTGCTATGTCCTGACATAGTGTAGCTGGGTCACAGATGACTGCAGGGCTTATCAAAATTCTTCTTCCCCTGAGACTCTAAGGCCACAGTGCTATGCACTGAAGCACAGTCAGGGTGTATCATAGGTCAGCTTGTCTAGGCCTATTCAAGGTCACTGCCATCTTCCACAAAGATAAGCACATTTTAATACCTTGTTAAGACTGTAACAGTGGAAAATGTCTATTTAAATTTTTTAAAAGACAAGCCAGACTAGAAAAAAACATTTCCAACAGACAGATCTGATAAAGAACTGTTATTCAAAATATGCAAAAGCTCTTAAAACTCAACAAAAAGAAAATGAGCAAGGAACCCAGTTTAAAAATGGACAAAAGATCTCAAGAGACACATCATCAAATATGGTATGCAGATGACAAAGAAGCATATGAAAGGATGATTAACTTCATACGTTTAGGGAATTGCAAACTAAGACAATGAGATACCACTATGTACCTAGTAGAAGGGTTAAACCCCAAAATGATCACAACACCAAATGGTGAAGAAGATGTGGAAAAACAGGAACTCTCATTCACTGTTGGTGGGAATGCAAAAGGGTACAGCCGCTTTGTAAGACACTCTGGTGGTTTCTTACAAAACTAAACATACTCTTACCATAAAATCCAGTAATCATGCTCCTTGGTATTTACCCATAGGAGCTGAAAATCCATATCCACACAAAAACCTTCACACAAATGTTTCTAGCAGTTTTATTCATAATTACCAAAACTTGAAATCAACCAAGATGTTTTTTAGTAAGTGAATGTACATCCAGACAATGGAATGTTATTGAGTGATAAAGAAAAATGAGCTACCAAACCATGAAAAGACATGGAGGAATTTTACATGCATATTGCTTAGTATGCATACTGCTCAATGGTTGCCAGAGGTTTAGAGGGAAGGAAAGATGAATAGACAAGCAAAACACAGAGGAATTTTAGGGCAGGAAAATTATTCTGTATGAAACTGTAATGATGGATATATGTCACTATACATTTGTCAAAATTTATAGAATGTACAACACTAAGAGTGAACCCTAATGTAAACTATTTTAGGAGAGGCAAAATTTTTCCTGTATCCACCTTAGTTTCTCAGCTGAGGCTTGCTAATAAAAGACAACTTTACAGAAGAAAACCAAGAAGTTTATTAACATGTTCATCTCATATATATATATACATGGGAGAAACTCAGGGAAGAGTAACTCAAAGAGGTGGATTAGAATTCAGGGTTATATAGCATCTTCAAAAAAGAACAATAGATTTGTAATGACAGGACAAAAGAAAGCAGCTTTAGGCTTCCCCGGGGCAGCAGACCATGGGAAGGTAAATATATGGGAAACTAATGACAAAGGCTAGTTAGTTAAGGTTGTCATTTAGATTCCTCTGATGTCCTCTCCACTGGTTGTCCTGGATGATTTACTTTTGTCCTTCCTGCTAGAGAAGGGAAGAGGGACACCTTTGAAAATGTATGGCCCGCTTTTAGGGTCTGCTTCTCAACTGCCTACAGCTCGAAATAATCCTTATGCTACATATTTTGGGGTGACATATTCTGGCTTCTTCACTACGGACTCTGGTGGGTAATGTGTCAGTGTTGGTTAATCTTTTGTAACAAGTATACCACGCTGATGTGGACTCTTGATGGTGGGGGAGGCTGTGTACATGGCTGATGGGGAAGCTACGAGGGAACTCTCCAAACTTCCAGTTCAATTTTGCTGTGAACTGTATACTGCTCTAAAATGTAAGCTCTATTATTGTTTTTTAAATACAGAAAAGCACAAAGAAGAAAAAGATGAGGCCACAATCCTTCCACCTTTCTAATCTTTTTAAATGCATCTGCAGTTTTTTAAATTGGGAGAAATACATAGCCATTCCCCTGCAAAAAAACAGTTCTGTGCTCAAGACCCCAAAGCCATGAGGAGATCCAAAATGAATCCAATATTAGCTATTATTAGTAATAATACTATTAATTATTGATAGTAATGAAAATAATAATACAAGTGCTATAGTTTCTATCAGAAGATTTTATTGAAGAGTACCAACAAAGATGTATAAAATTCTTAAAATATTGTAATTAAAAATAATACTCATCTAAGTCTTACTGGCTCGGGAATGGATAATATGTAATACAGTGTGCTAACGGACCTCAAACATCTCCAAAATCCTCCAAACCTCAGTTTATAGATTAGGAAACTGATAAACAATGTTCCCTAAACCACCCAGCTAACACCTGGGGAAGAGGAGGTTCTAGCTCCAGTCAGCAGAATTCCAAAGTTTAGATGGCTTCTAAAGCCTGTCACTGTCTTCAACAGAACCTGCTAGAGAACAGTTCTGGTTGTTGAGGAATGATTAATTTTTCATGGGTCTTGATTCTGGGTATGAAAGGTGAAAAGATGAGGGATTGTAAATTAGAGTCAAAGCAAAAAGATGGTTCTAATCCTTTTTTTTAAGCCACATTAAAAAAAAATTGCTTGTTGAACACAGTGGACAACTTTACCATTTACAAAGGAGAGGGATGGACTCCATTTCCTAGCTCTACCACTAGTTTTCAATGCGAAGGTGAGCAGGAATTTGTGTGGATATCCTCTGTTCTGGTTCAGAAGCAATTTATTGTTACATGTGAATAGAACATTCATTATGTTAATGTATTTCCTAGTAAAAATGAATTTCTAATTAAATTATTTCCTAATGAAAACAAATGTATCCTTTCATTATGTTCCCTTTCCTATCTTCCCAAGCTTCCGTGAGAAGAATTGTAAACTCACTCCTTAGAATAGACGTTTACATAATGGATTCAAACGTTTCAAGATACCGGGAACCTTTATTCATTCTTTTATATCACTTTAATAAATCTTTAGTTTAAAACATCAATGTTGGAATTGGATTTGTGGTATGATAGGTAGAAAGAAGGCAAATGAATCAAGCATGGTTTTAGTTAGGAATCTGCCATGCTACAAAATAGTGTGAGAAATGACAACATTGCATGCTATTTTAAAAATAATCGATCCATTTTTTTAAAAAAAATCATCCAAAAGCTCAATGAATCAAAGGATCTGCTTAAAAGCACAAAATTCCTTTGAAACTAGCGTTGCAAGGAGACAGAAATCATTTTCAAACCCACCAAAATATGTCATTAGTTGGCCTCTCTCAGCTAATGGAAAAGAATCCCAGAGTTACCATCTATGTTTTTGGCGAATGAACTCCCACTTAAAAACGTCAACATTCCTTTCAGAATGTTTCTTTCAGTGTGTGAGGTTACTGATTTGAGACAGCTGTATGGCAGGGAAATGGGAAAAGAAAAGAAAACAAAACAAAACAAAACAAAACCAAACCCCGAAGGACCACAGGCACTAAGACTGACAGAAAAACTATGGTCTTGATTCTGCTTCAAGTCCCTTCCAGTCCCAAATTCATGATGTCCACGTTCTAGCTTTAATTTGGCCATTAACTTGCTACATGACCCTGGACAACTTGATTCTTTCCTTTATCCTTTGGAGTTCTCATATTTTCTTGTCCTTTTCATTTTGTTTGCAGCCTGGGAATCTTATAGTCAGTAGTTACTGTTTTTCCAATGTAAGAAGCTTTTTATATATCTTCTAAAGAAAACTCACCTGCTCTGAAACTCCTTCTCCATAACGAAGCAAAGTCACAAAATGCTCACAGTTGTTGACAAGTATGTCATATTCCACCTCCTGTCCAATAACCGTCTCTGACCGTTGCATGACTTCTTCCACAGGGAGAGGGGAGTAGGTCCCATCATATTTATTGTTTATTCTGTATGTGTCATTTCCCACAACATCCCTCAGCAGCTGCATCTTCACCAGGGCCTTCCTGCTGAATACAGACTTGGCGCTTGTAAATGATGCAGAAATGCCATCCTCTATAAGGAGAATTCTGGTTAGCAAGATCGAGTGACACAACCCAGTGAACCCCAACGCCATAAAATTGCAATGCCTCACCCTTGGAAGTGATGGAGTCACTGAAGCCACTGAAGGAAGCTCTGTTCCTAACTTATCACCAAACCAGAGGCCACTTAGTCTTGCCAGACTGAACAACTCATTCTGTAGTTTATCAATAACACTTAATACAATATGAGTGAGAATATAAGGAAACCCTTTGAAAATTTGTATCTGCCCATAGAGCAGACTGGGTGAGAAAAGTAACCACTCTTGAGGAATAAGATCTCTATCAGTTGGCATTATTGTTAGTGATCTTGGTATATATACCTAGCATAGCACACCTAAGATCACTGTCCACCTTTTTCTATAAAACATGCTCTTTTTCAGCATCTGAACCCTTCCAAACTAATATCTCTGGACCTCGACAGTTGTGCATTATGATTAGTAAGCTCATCCCAGTGTCAAATCTGTGCTCCTTACCCCTTCCTCTGCTTTTTATACCTGTCCTTTCAACTTGGCTTCAACTTGGGTCCAAATTTGCATGGTATCTCAGTCCTCTAAAGGGTCAGCTAGGGTCAACTGGGGCCCTGCTTTTGTCTTGACAGTTCCTTTTGGCCAAGAAAGTAAGTCCTGAAACTGAACCTAACCTAGTGGCTGCTGTCCACTAGATGTGGCCCCAGGCTATGCCCACCTGTTACATGCCCCACCTCCTGCCACTCTGTTTTAGCTACCTCAATTGGCAAGCATTTGCCTAGACTGCCAGGGATCATTGTCTTCTGGCAGCCACTGTCAGTATCTGAGCCTGGACAGATGATTGTTCAGTGTTCAGCTCTAACATCAGGCCCTGGTCCCTCTCCATCTGCTCGAGACTGCTATGCTTGGCTATTTGTTCAAGTAAATCATGAGAGGGGGAGTCTCCATATAACTGGTGTTTAGACACTCTTCCTTTTTCTACTCATTTTTTCCTACCTTCCAAGCTCCTGTTCATTCAAGCAGCATTTCCAGTTAATATCTTACACATTGAAAGTTCTCAAAGCATATATCTCCTAGTTAGAATTACTAAAATTTAAAAAAACTAGTCTGATGCAATCAATTTGCAGATGAGGATACTGAAGCTTGGAGAGGTAAACTGGGTTGCAAAATATGATGTGAGTAGTTAACAACAGAACCAGGAACTGGATTTCAGTCTACAGGATCAAAGCTCCATGCTAGAACCACATTAATATGGAGCTTAATGCATGAAAATAAGAACAGAAGAATCTCTTTATTATTTTTTAGATGTTAAAACTGCAGAAATAATGTAGCATTGCTTAATGTTAATCACTAGACTCCGCAGAAACTAATGGCTCTTTATCATAAATGTCACTTTATTTGCCATTTCTATCTCCAATACTCTAGAACAAGAGGCAAATATCTCAAAATGTTGCAAAACCCACTTCATTAAAAATTCTCGGATGTTTCCAAAATAGTAAGACTAGGATTATTAACACTTCTTTTTAAAGGTATCTTGAAGAAAAAAATGTTCCAGTCTAATTTAATTGCATACATTTTTTCTTAAAAAAATTAATTTGTGCTTATTTCTAAACATTTAGGAAATACAGAAAAACTACATAAATATGTAGATATAAATCACCCATTATCTACCCACCCAGAATTAACTGTTATTATTTTGATGTACTTCTATTATGTCTGTTATTAACACATGTATACAGATGCGTGTGTATGTGTGCATTCACGTGTATATATTATTTCTTTGCAAACTAGGTATCATATTACATACTGCATTTTTAATCTGGAATTTTCAAATAAATATCATGCAAGATTATTTCTCATGCAATTAAATGTGGCCAGAAATAAGGTTTTTTAATGGTCGTTAGAGTAGCTGTTGGCCTATCTAGCACCCCATCCCACAACTGTCTCCTTCTTTCTGGAAAAGATTTTGTGTGGGTCAATTATAGTATCTCACTCTCCTGGGCACAGGGATGATCCAGTGATGGGCATGGGATCCACATTAGACCAATTAGGATTATTCTCCATGCTATTTCCTACTGGAACAGGCAGGGATTAGCTCTCTCCTACTGTGTCACAGGAGTGTAAGAATGAGAGCCTGAGGATATTCATGGTTATTGGTTCAGCTTCCTAGAGAGACATTGTCTGAGAGAATTAAGACAACATATAGAAAGAAAATGCAGATGTGAGGCTTGATAATCATGTTCAAACCCCTACATGCAGGCATCCCTGAGGTCAGTACCATCTTTATCCTTTTTTGTAGTTTCCCTCAGTGAAGCAATGAATTTGCCTTTTTGCTTAAGCTAATTTGTGTTTGTTTTCTGTTACTTGCAACTAAAGAATTCTGTCAAGCACAGAATATTCTAATCTGTGGCAAAGTCATAATTCATTTAACTAGTCCCCTATTGAACATTAATCCACTGTTGATTTCTTTTTTGTACCTCTTAATCCCTCTCACATATTTCACCCATCCCCCTATCCCTCCCCTCTGGCAACTACTCATTCACTCTCTGTATTTATGAGTTTGTTTCTGGCTTGTTTGTTTGCTTATTTTTGTGAGTTTTTTTTTTTTTTAAATTCCACATGTAAGTGAAATCATATGGTATTTGTCTCTCTCTGTCTGACTTATTTCACTTAGCACAATACCCTCTAGGTCCATCCACGTTGTTGCAAATGGCAAGAACTCATTCTTTTTTATGGCTGAGTAATATTCCATTGTGTATATACCACATCCTCTTTATCCATTCATCTATCGATGGACACCTAGGTTGCTTCCCTGTGTTGGCCATTGTAAATAATGCTGCAATAAACATAGGGGTACATATATCCTTTCAAATTAGTGTTTTCATTTTCTTTAGGTAAATATATAGTAGTGGAATTACTGGATCATAGGAATTTCTATTTTTAATTTTTTTTTTTTTTTTATTTGAGAGAGAGAGAGAGTGAGAGAGAGCGCAAGAGGGGGTAGGGTTAGAGGGAGAAGCAGACTCCCCGCCGAGCAGGGAGCCCGATGTGGGACTTGATCCCGGGACTCCAGGATCATGACCTGAGCCGAAGGCAGTCGCTTAACCAACTGAGCCACCCAGGCGCCCTCTATTTTTAATTTTTTGAGGAACCTCCATATTATTTTCCACAATGGCTGCACCAGTTTGCATTCCCACCAACAGTGCAGGAGGGTTCCCTTTTTCTCCGCATCCTCACCAAACTTGTTATTTTGTTATTGTCTATTTTTTAAACTGTTATAAATGAGATAGAAGTAAACACTTATAAAGAATGTTATTCTACATCTCTATAAATATTTCTGAAGAATAAACTCATAGAAGTACAATTACAGGGTCAGAGCACATGAACTCTTTTAAGACTTTTAATACATATTATTAGACTGTTTTCAGGAATGATGTTAGCGAATTTCATTTCTTTCAACAGTATCCTTGTTTTGATTTCATTATAGCCTTATCCACACTGACTGCTATCATTTTTAAATATTTGCTAATGTGATAGTCATAAAATCTGTTATTTTATTATACAATTCCTAGATTACTACCTTTAAAGATAGGTATTGGCTTCTGCTTTTCTTCTCCTACAAACTGTTCATAGTTCTTTACCCATTTGTTTGTTGGGATTTTGGTGTTTATATATCCCCAGCATCTAGAGTAGCATTTGGCATATACTGGGTAATCTATAAATAAATGTTGAACAAATTGAAATAATTTGTGTGATATATAAAGACAATGACTCTTATTATGTTTGTGACAAATATTTTCCCCAGTGGATTATTTACTTTTTAATTGTGTTTTTATTTTCCAATCCAGAGGTTTTAAATCTTAATGTTAATTGGTCTTTGTGATTTATCCAATGCCACTTTGGTCTTAGTATGTCCTTCCCTAAACCTTTTTCAGATAGATTTATCTACTTTCTATATTTTGTTTCTATTTTGTTTTATTGCATGATTTCATTCATGATTCCTTCTTTTTTTTTTAAGATACCCCAATCAAATTTTTTTAATTAGCACATGATGTATTATTTGTTTCAGGGGTACAGGTCTGTGATTCATCAGTCTTACACAATTCACATCGCTCACCATAGCACGTACCCTCCCCAGTGTCCATCACCCAGCCACCCCATCGCTCCCACCCCCCTCCACTCCAGCAACCCTCAGGTTGTTTCCTGAGATTAAGAGTCTCTTATGGTTTGTCTCCCTCTGGCTTCATCCTGTTTCATTTCAAGAAAACTCAAAAGCTCTCAGGAGTTGCTGGAAACAAACCTTACCTAGAGGTGCTACGTTGATAACATAACCATCACCCAAGTACAGTGCCCAGTGCTGATAGCCAGAACGAAATACTTCAATCAAGTCCCCTGGCTGGGGGTTACCAGGATAGCTCAAACTAAAACAATCATTAAACGCCATCTGCAATGACAGACACAAAGAAGATCTAGCTGACATGACTTGCCAAAAGAAAATCCGTTTAAGACTACAATAGAAGTATACGGATACAGAATTTATTGGGATTGCATTCCTTATTAAAGACTTTAAACTCACACCACTGTCCTTTTCTTTGAATGATTCCATTATGTGCGCACAAGTGAAAAAGACGTGAGAAAGAATTTTATCTGTTAATTGCTTAATTTTCTACAGCAATGCTTCTCATCCTGATCAACCCCAGGGCTCCTTTACAATACTAAGCATTTTGTAGTTCTCTCTTTAGATCCAGAAATTCATACATAATATAATTTACCTATATACAAAATTTCAAAAGTATTAATAGGGTGCCCTATTTGGAATAGAAAGGGGAAATAAATTTATAATAATACCCATTTTATGTAAACACTAAGTCCGTGACTGTACCAAAAGCTATAATAAAGTGTCCATATGCTTGCACTTACTTAGCATGAAAAAGTCAGCATTCAGAAGCAGAAGATGAGAAGTCTTTCAGCCTTTCATATATCATCACAGTAAAATCAACAAACGGGGAGTGAGTGGATACTGATATTCTGTGCAAAAAAATACCTTATATTGCAAACTTACTCTATCATTTAACTTAACCAGAGATAAGTTCCAGGCTCAGATGAGTGGCCAGCCAGATATTCAGTCATACTGTAGGAAACAGGACACTTCTTCCTTGTGTCAAACTCTACTGCGCAGGAGTAGACTCTTCAGTCTCTACCCACTAAACATCAGTAAATACTCTTTGTCATGTGACAACCACAAACATCCCACAGATTTCCACCACTCCTCTACTGCTTCACTCACTGTCTGATTCTTTACTTACTGATTCCAGAAACAGGGTAAGGGAGCCATTGTAGAAGTGAGACAACTTGGAAGGTTGGGGAGTTCACCATGCTGATGAATATGTCTGAAAATTCTAAGTTTGGTGAAGTTTTTCTTTTTCCTTTTAAGTCAATACTTTTCAGAAAGAACATATAAATCTCTGACGGTTGATTTTTATGGAAGGTTACATTTTCTCTGTATGTATGGCACGGAAGTAGAATGACTCAGCAGGCGGAAGCCAGAGACATTCATCAATAGTCAAAAGGAGATTTAGTGCTATATCCATGTTGAATCTCTAATTGACAGCAGAGTTTCTCATCATCTCTCACTCTAATATAGATATGTATGCTCATTTACAAAATAAATCCAAGTGCCAGAAAGGGAAATTTCCAAACCATCTAAATTATAATCATAATAGCATAGGCTAAGGACTTGGGAATACAGACTATCATTTTTCTGGCACTCTAAAAGTCTTTTTTACAACACTTAATATTGGGAGGGTGTTTTCCCAAGTATTTGTGTGCCATCTGTTGAAAACTTCAATCATCACACTGTCACAGAAATGCAGCCAAATGTAAGCTGTCCATCTGCTGAAAAATAACTATTAAAACAACTTTATGGAAACCATTAAGTCTAACCACTCTGTCAAATATGTTTGAGTCTTATTAAGATGGAGTTCAGAATTTGGCCACATGGGCACTAAAAGGAAAAATAGATAATATACTATGAAATAAACAAACACATTTCCCATGAATAGGATTCAGCAAGCACACACAGCTGCCTACTAGAATTCAGGGACCTAGCCAAGCTTACAATAATAATCATCCTTTGAACAGAGAGCACTTTGTAGTGTAACACTTTTTTTTTCTTCCAAATGCACTATCTCAATTAACCCTATTTAACTTTTTAAACAACTATTTGAGCTTATTATGTTGTTATTCCATTTTATAGAAAAAAATATACAGTAGCTAATGCCAACTTTTGGAAAATTCCCATTGAAACCTTCATACAGATCACTTACATTGGGTTCCATCCCCATAAACCCATTGTTAGTTGAGAATATCATAAGTCAAAATGCATTTTATTCATCTAACCTACCGAACATCGTAACTTAGCCTAGCCTACCTTATACATGCTCAGAACACTTCCATTAGCTTACAGTTGGCAAAATCATCTAACACGAAGCCTGTTTTATAACAAAGTGTTGAACATCTCATGTAATTTATTGAGTGTTGTACTGAAAATGAAGAATGTGGTTGTACGGCTGCGTGAGTACAGAACGGTTCCTGATGCGGGGGGAGCGGTGGTGAGCTGCAGTGACCAGGCTTTGTGGACTGGCCGGAGCTAGACAGCCGACTGGTAAAACAGAGGTGGCTGTTTGTCAATGTTGAGAAAGTGGCTCATGGCTTTTGTGTGATTTTAGTTTCTTATCCTTTCAGCCACAATAATTCTGGGAAACGGATATTCCACTGCATGACTTTAATATACTTAACACATTTTCAATTCTGACATATAGTTTGTAAACTGATTTATGAAGTGTAAGTTAATTGATTTCATGAAGCTTATCATATTTATAATAAAGGATGGTAGGATAACAAGGGAAACATTTCATATGAGTAACCACTCAAGAAACTAAGGGAGGAGATTGGAGGCTAATATGTAAGGGAAAAGTGAGTTCCGGCACCAAGCGCTAAGAATCACAGCAATTTACTGCAGAAAAACACCTCAGACATTACCTAACCCACTGCTCTCCAAACTTGTTCTTAGCAGCAGGGCCTTGAATTAAATCAAATATCAGATGAACCCACAAAAATATAAAACACAAAAGGAGCTCTGCCCTGGATGAAGTCAGGAAGGAGCATGGCAGTCCATCTGCTTCTCATTGCTGCTGCTACTGAGCTTCTCTGGGGCCCCAGAAATTCTAGGAATGGAGTTTGAATAACACCCATCTAGTCCTAACACAGCCCCTCATTTTCAAGATAGAGGAAATAGTAACAGGTGGATAATTTGACTTGCCAAAGGTCATATGCTATTTTCAAAAGATTTTCAACAAATAGTGTGAGAGCAATTGAATATTCATTGCAAAAAAACAACAGACAAAACAAAATACAAACCTCTACCTAAGTCTCATGTCTTATGCAAAAAAATATTTCAAAACAGATCATGGAATTAAATGTAAAACTATAAAACATAGGGGGGGAAAGCACATAAAAGAAACTCTCCAGGATCTAGGGTAGACATGTTCTTAGTCTTGATACCAAAAGTACTATCCATAAAAGGAAAAACTGACAAGTTGACGTCCTCAAAATGTAAAACTTTTGCACTACAGAAGATCCTGTTAAAAGTTCAAGAAGACAAACTACAGAATGGGAGAAAATATTTGCAAACCACATATCTGAGAAAGGCCTAGTATTGAGAACATATAAAGAACTCTCAAAACTCAAGGGTAAAAGAGCAAAGAATGCAATTAGAACATGACCAAAAGACACAAAGACATTTCACCAAAGAGACACAGATGTCAAGTAAGCCATGTTAAACATCATTAACCATTTGGAAAATGCAGATTAACACCACAATGGGATAGCATCACACACTTATCTGAAGAACTAAAATAAAAAATACAGACCACAGAAAATGCTTGCAAGGATGCACAGTAACTATATCACTCATTTGCTGGTGAGAATATAAAATGACATAGCCACTCTTGAAGCAATACAGCAATTTCTTTAAAAACTTGTAACTACCATATGATCCAGCAATGTACTCCTGGACATTTACCCCAGAGACTGAAGACAATGAAGACTTATATTTACACAAAAACCTGTACATGAGTGTTCACAGCAGCTTATTCATAATAGTCAAAAACTGGAAACAGCCCAGGTGACCTTATAAAAAGGTGATCTATAAAAAGGTCACCTGCTCTAAATTGTGGTATAGCCATACCATGGAATACTACTAAGGAATAAAAAGGAACAAACTATTGATAAATGCAACAACCTGGATGAATCTCCACAGAATCATGCTGAGTGAAAAAAGCCAATGCCAAAAAGTTAGATACTGTATGATTCTATCTATAGAACATTCTTGAAATGACAAAATTATAGAAATAGAGAACAAATAGTGGTTGCCAGGATTAAGGAAGTGGTAAGAGGGAAATGGGTGTAGCTATAAAAGGGCAACATGAGAGATTCTAGAGATGATGGAAATGTTCTGCATCTCGATCACGTCAATGCAATAACCTGCCTGTGGTATCACACTACAATTTGCAAGATGTTACCACTGGGGGAACTGGGTAAAAGTACAAGGGATCTCTCTGTGTTATTTCTTACAATTGCATTTGAATCCACAGTTACCTAAAAACAAAAATATTAGTAAAAAAAGAGACCAAAGCTTTTTTTAGATATAGGACATAGAAGAGGACAAATATTGAGGCAGATTTCAGCTGTGTATGAGGAAAACTTCATTGAAAGTGATCCAACAATGGAACAGAGCATCTTGAGCAGATAGCAGTCTGTCACTGGGAATGTTTAAATACAGTCAGGGTTGATAAAAATTACATTCCCACAGTGGTGGTGGAAGGCGAGGGTGATTAGGGTAGGAGACCTTGTAAGGTCCCTTTCAGCTCTAATGTTCTCTCCTTCTGTTTCCCGGGAACGGTGTTAAGTGTAATCCTCAAATCAACACCATGAAGTAGAGATAATTATTTCCCCCATTTTAAAGATGAGGCTTATGATGTTCACAAGCAGTTCAGGAACTTACCCAAAGTCACACAGTGAGAAAGGGCAGAACCCACACCTGGCCCCAGATTAGCCTACCTCCAAGATCAGGCCCCTGCTCCTAACTGCTTCTCCTCATTCACACTGTACTGTCTCCATTACTGACTTTTCTGCAGCACTTCTAGCACACTGTTGGACCAGTTAGCAACTGTGAGCTGGTCATTATGATCACCATCTTACAGATGATGATTATGGTCATTATGATCACCATCTTACAGAGGAACCTGAGGCTCCAATGAGTTACCTATCAGACCTAAAGTCACAAAAGTAGTAAATGGCAGAGATAGAATTCAATTCCAGGTATGTCTTCTTATTCCAGCCTGCACGCTCCTTCTTTATTACTACTGATTAACATCATTAACCAAAGGAATTGCTACTAAACAACATTTCATATTTTCCCTCTTCTCAGAAACCCATCACATGGAGAAGCTGCGAAAGCACACAGAATGTATATTTCATGTAACAACACAGAAAGTTTTTAAACATTTATATGCAGAACCAGAGAGTAATGGGAAATGGACCTTGGGGAATCCCTAATCTTCTTCAGGAGAGATGTCAAGGTGGGGCTAGAAGCATCTAGAAGGTGCCTAGACTCAGACCTTAGATAGACAGCTATAACCTGTCTGCTTGGGTAATTTGATTTACATGGACCACATCTACCCATTTCATTTGGGCACAAGAAAATGTGCTTCATAAACATGGGATGACACAGAACCAATGAAAGACACATTTATAAAGGCCTCTATTACAATCTGTGTGTGTCACCGTTAAGATAAAAAATACTTGGTTTTAACAGTTCATCTGCAGAGAATTGTTTGTCTAGTTCATAATAAGGAGTGGCATGAAGGTAAATTTGTAATCTTTGTACAAGAAATTTCTTGTTTCAACTGCCAAAACAGGCTACCTTGTTTAAAGCTCCTTGTTGGTCCCCCTAGATTCATCTAAAGATATAACTGTCCCCTGCACAGATAGGGACAGGCTGATGACCTGCTGCTCATGTCCATGAGGCCACCTGTGTTACAGGAATACTAAGAGCACTTTTCCCATAAACTACTCCCAAGAATGCAATGCTGTTGGAAGTCTGAAACACTACCACAGACCATCCCCAGTCCAACAGTCTTCCAATTCGATTTGGACCTTTTCCCACTTCAGCTGCATTTTTAAAATTTTTTAATAGATTTTATTTATTTATTTTGCAGAGGGAGGAGATGATAAGAGTGAGAGCACAGGCAGGGGGAGGGGCAGAGGGAGAGAGAGAAGCAGGCTCCCCGCTGAGCAAGGAGCCCAACGCGGGACTCAATCTCAGGACCCTGGGATCATGACCTGAGCAGAAGGCAGGCGCTTAACCAACTGAGCCACCCAGGTGCCCTCAGCTGCATTTTTTCATCCATGGTCCCACTACACTGAGATGGCTCCATGAAGCCCCGCACTCCCAGAATGGCTACTTCACAGCTCCTCAGAGCTGCAAGGCTCTTTGGTCCCACATCCTCACTCGACAGCTGAGGAGATGAGCCATCCTCCCTACCAGATGAATCATCTTCCCTACCAGATGAACCATCCTCCCCACCAGATGAACCATCCTCACTCAGCCACTGCTTGGAATCCCCCCAAGGCTCCCCACTACTGACTTCCATCTTGCCCGCATATGTTCATCCCTACATTCTAGGAAAACCAAACTATTCTTTATTCCTCACACTCACCTGGAATTTTGTTGCTAACACCGAACCTTCTACCTGGAATGCTCTGCCCCTTTCCAAATACCCCCCAAAGTCCCACTCTTAGAGATCCAGGTCAGATGCCACCCCTCCCCAAGGTCTTCTTGCAGTCAGCCGGAAATGACATCTCCTTGGGAGTTTCCACTGTGCGTTAGCAAACCCCTATTGCGTCTCCCACACCTGCATCAGTTACTCGTGTCCAGGGAATAATCTCTTCGGCTCAGTATGGAGGGCTGGTTCTTGTTTGTCTCTACACCTTCAGTTTCTAGCAGAGCGCCTGACACAGATAACTGCTGAGCAAATATTTAATGAATGAGGGAATGAGCAGCCCAAGCCCAGGGAGGACAGAGTGGCTGGGTTTTTCCAGCACATAAATCATATTAATAGTTCAGAATGCCAAAGTAACATCACCATCCCCCAAATCTAATATTTTATAATACTAATTACTTGTTTTATTATCCCTATTCATTCAGTGAGAACGATAGGTTTAAAAAACCTCCTAAGCAAGACCAGTTTTCTAGTCTTGGTGCTGCTACTTAATAGCTGTGCGACTTGGGGACTGAGTCTCTCCCTGTGGACTCGGTTCCTCCATTTGTAACAAAGAAGGGTATGGATGCTCTCTACTGGTCCTTTGAGTTTTTCACATCTGACAGGTGGTGCAAACAAGGTTGTCTGGGAGCCTAGAGGTCCTCCCCGCCATCCCCAGCACACCTCGCTCAAGCCCGGGGGCGTCTTTCCCACCGGTGGCAGCTGCCGGGGTCCTGGGGTCGCCCTGGCCTCGCAGCTGCAGTCCCTCTGGCTAGCGGCCACGGGCCCACTTCACCTGCTCTCGGGAGAGGTCAAAGCGCAGCAGCCCACCACCGCTCAGCGCCAACGCCAGCCCCGCCGCGCGCCCCGGCGCCCCCTGACGCCGCCGCACACGCTCGCGGCTCCCGCCCTGGCCCGCGCCCCCGCCGGGGTTCACAGCCCTCACTCGGAGGAGCCCCGACAAGGCACCTGCCCTGTGCGCGCGCGCGCGCGCGCGCACACACACACACACACACACACACGCAGCGGTCAAAGCGCAGCCCCAGCGCAGAACCTGACCGATGACGGCGGCCCCCCGCCCCTAGCCACTGGGACACTCTTGCATCAGACTTTCTATGGTATCAAGGATTGTGCTAGGCGCAGCAATTTCTAAGTTTACATGTCTTGTCGAGCCCGGAAATGTTCGTGGACATTCGTCACGAATGCACAGTGCACCGCTAGAAGTATACACCCTTCTAGCGCTGCACAAATTCCTTTACCCAGGAAAGGACCCTCAGTGCCTGTGTCCCAGGAAAGCATCTCGGTCTTTAGCTCAGCAAAGGTGGAAGGAGGGAGTGGCCTTAGAAAATTTCCCTGCTTCCCACCACACACACCCCTACACAGTGAGGGCTTATGAACCTGATCCAGAGCCCAAGGGCTATGAGGACACACATGGACCCCTGCTCCCTTTGGACCCCTCCCTATCACAACCCTCTAGCCTAAGATCAACTTCAGAACGGGAAGAGGAGAGAAAAGAGAAAGGAGAGAGGAAGGACTGCCAACACCTCCACAGCCAGGTACTAGTTTCTCCCAGTGCAAGTTTACCTGGCTCCTGATGGAATGGGGCCTTCTTTAAAGACAAGCCACTCTCCGGCAGCCCGTTCCCCCCCTCACCTCTTCTGCCCTTCCCCTACCAAAGGTCGGTTCTGCAGGTCCCTTATTCAGCATGACTTAGGTGCATGTGACAGAGCAGGGCCTAACTGACCCTCTTTTAGGCCAGATAGGCCGGCAGAGGCTTCCAGGAATAAAGCCATGCAAATTTAAAAATAAAGCTGGGCATGAAGAGTATCCCTTTTCTTACTGCTAAAAAAGGGAGGCCAGGAAGACTAGCCAGCTAAGTAAGGAAAGCCTGGTGCACTGCTAAGTGAACTTTTTGGAGCTCTGTACAGGACTCTCCTTCAAACAAGTCGTAACCTAGATTTTTACTCTGATTTAAATGGAATCTCAGCTAAAAGGAAGGATTTAAAGGCTGAAATAGCTTGCTAATTTTATGTGTTTTGCCACAGTGGGATAAGAATTATGTAAAGATGCAGCTGCCTTTATAAAGGAATCAGGTTCTGTTATGAAAATTAAGGGTGAATCTGCATGGTTTGAAACTGGGTCTGGTTTTGGCAACTTTGGAGACATAGAGAACGTAGAAAGACATGGAAAGCATGAGGGATCTAGATATAATCACTGGCAAAGTGGAAATTAGAACACTTGAGAGATTGTAGCTTTGGGTGATTTTTTTTTTTTTTGAGCTTATATTTTTATTACATATTTCCTATGTAATATATTTTTAGAGTTCTAAGCTGAATCAGATATGCCTTTTAATACCCGTTGAATGTCTCAAAGAGAAAGCCATAAACATGGATTTGCTTTATGTTCCCTAGCTATTTCAATTGAGTCATCACTGAAGGAAGTGGTTCATGATTTTCTACAGGAGAGTTATTGTGAGCATTTATAAAGCCATCCTGCTTATGAGTTAAATTTATTATGTTTGCCAGGTTAATCTGTTTTCTCTAATCAGACACTTAATCATCCAGGCTCCTCTCTGTATTATGGATTCATGAATGTGAACGAAGGAGGATTGCTCAGTCAGGACAGAATGATAAATTATCATTTCTTTTTGGGGGTATTTGTGATTAAATGCATCATAATAGAATTAAAATGAAATAAATCTTATAATTTTACTTCTAGATCCCTGCCAGGTATAGATAAAATACATTCAGTTTAAGAGTAAATTCAATTTGATGCCTGAGTGAAATTTGTAGGAAAAACAGAGAGAGGTTTGTAGTTCAGGAGAACCCTGAGTTCTCTCTTCCTTTCTACAGACTGGAGTGACAGTTAATCAATCAGTGGTATTCTATGGATGAGCAGTCCAGAATTCAAATTTCTAGTCAGAAAGAATGAGGAATTAACCTTGGGCAGTTATAACCAAACTTTACCTGAATCCAGCGTTGTAATCCTGGGATCTCATGGGCTGCACATGGTATACAATGGGAGCTGATGTCAGCTTATCACCAAATCACCGTTTTCCATTACTTTGGCTATTCTATTAACTGAAGCACCACGTGCATGGCACCCTCAGTTATTGTCTACTTGGGTTGAAACAGTTGAAACACGTTGAAATAAGCCTAATGGAGATGATTTCATCATGTTTGTTGTTAAATGAATAAAGTCCACATTCTAGCAAAAGCCTGGTGATTTAACAAATCATTATTTGCCTTATTAATACATGGAGACTAAAACCAATTGGCATTGTGTGATGTCAGCGTGCTCAAGACAACTTTTTTGTGTGTGGATATTTACACACACACACACACACACACACACACACAATCGGCAAAGTACTTTCATATCCGTGGTCTCATTTGATCCTCACAACAAACCCATGACTCTTCAGGTCCTGGCAGTTGCCCTTGAGGCCTGAGCCATGAAGCTCCTCACTCATTGTCTGTGGGGATTGGACCAAGACCAGGCCTCTTAGTGGAGAGTTCTTCCTCTACCCAGACTCTCTTTTGTATTGGACAGTGAAAGCGAAGCCTTCCTTCTAAATTAAACAAACAAATAAAACAAACAAAACTAGAAAGACACCCACGTGCAAAACACCACAAAAACAAAAGGCCTGTACAAATATGAGATAAATGAGGTCTAGAGCAAAAAACGGTCTTAAAAAATCTCCTAGCCTCGGCTGAGATATTTGCTGAGGTGACACAGAGTCTGTGGGCTAGGTGAGCATAGTGAGAGTTGAGACAGCCACTCAAATAGTCCCACTCCTGCACCCCGAAATCCATGTTATTAAAGTAAAAGCTTTTTTCTTGACTGCAATATCCAGGCTCATGTCTGTTCAGACTAGATTTTTATACAAAGTGCTCGAGCCTCTCATTCTGTCTGCTTTGTATAGTCTCAGTCAGTATGATCGGATCTAGAACCTGTTTCCCTAAAGCGTCCTCATGCAGTGCACATCCGGGCTGTGCGATCTCTCTAGGATTACTGCTTCTGAAGGGTCATGTGCTTTTGAAATTACTGAGCTTGGTAAATTAGGCTGAACGAAGTCTCTGGGGCCACCAAGAGGATAGGTAGAGAAAAGAGCAATTTAATGAAGCCCAGGTCAGAGGCACACAGAAGGAAGGAAAGGGGTGTACTTTCTGTAGAAGAAGTTGCCTGCATTCCACCAAAAAAACACAAAACAAAACAAAAAAAAAACAACAGAAAAGCCCTGACCAGTGAGTTAAGAGTCTTGGGTTCTAATCCCAGTTCTACCACTTGCTAGCTGTGTGACATGGCACGTGTTCCTTGTGTGAAATAGGAAAAATAACACATAGCCTGCCATTCTCATAGATCTGTGGAAAGGTCTTTAAAATATACAAAAAGCTTATTATGAGTAAGAAAGAATAAATTCAAATTATGCTTGGTCAATAGATACAACACAGGATAACCTTGGAAATGACACTTAAATTTCACCATATTCAGGGAGAGAAATGGCTCAATATTATATTCCTAGTCCTACTTTCCCTATTTGCCTCTTCCCATTTTAAATTCAGAGCCAGTTGTCTTATTTATTAATTGTAACATTTACATAGTATAAATATCTCTCACTTAAAAGTGATACTGACAATGTAGTTAAGCCTTTATTGTCTTTTATTAGTCTAATAAATGAAAGCACATCACCAAAAAGAGGCCACAGATATAAATGATTTCAGGGACTTTGCCCTAAGGGAAAATCATACAATACATCTGGGAAAAGGTAATTCTGACTTGGTCCTCTATAAAATGCTAAATTTCTGCATAAAATCTTACAACACAAGTGTTTACAGGACTCTCGGTGACAAGAAAAGCGATAGTAAATGCGTCTCAGCACTAAAATTCCTGTATCCATGGAAACCTGTGAAGTTCTCTAAGCACACACACGCAGCCTACGGATTTATTGAAGGGCTGAGGCAGCGATCAGGAGGTTACTACGCCGTGCAAAGCTGACAGATTGCTGGGAGCTGCTCAGCCAGCACAGGCGTGGATGTTTTTCTCCTGCTAAGTGTAATTACAGAGAAATTCAGAAATCTCAGCCATGATGCAGGAAAAAAAACATGTTTATATATTTATAGGTACTTCTATCTCTCAGAATATGGTGTCCTTAAGCCAGATATTTGACCAGAAAAGACTTGAGAAACCATCAGCGTTTTCTCCCCTCCCCCTCAAATTTTTAGCTACGTTCAGAAAGTCTTTAGATTTTCCATGTGGGCAGATTCAGATATTTCTTGATTGGTGGGAGAAAATGCCATGAGTCTTTATCAGACTGATTATTTCTGGGAATTTGAATATGTTCCTGGTCAGTGCTTCCAAATGTATAATTGCTTTAAAGGCAAAGAGCATAAAAACTTGGGAAAGAAAGAATCTTCTACAGATATTTGAAGTGTTTACATAGCCAAGGACCAATATTCTGATAAAATAAAAGGAATAATATTCTGATAAAATAAAAGGAATAGAGGCATATTCACACAGTGTTCTATTTTTTAAAACATACATATCATCTCATTTAGGGCCAACATCAGTCTTAATGGGTGCTGTTCTCCCATTTTCCCTTTCATTACCAAGTCCTGGATTCTTTCTCAAATATTATTCTAGATTTTAATGACTTAGAAATGGTGTGTGTTTTGGTTGAAATACACTGAAACAGGTAACACTGTTGAGTTCTTAAAAAGATGTTGTGTTTTGGGGCGCCTCTGTAGGTTAGGTGCCCGACTCTTGATTTCCGCTGGGATGGTGATCTCTGGGTCGAGTGACTGAGCCCCACGTCGGGCTCCATGTGCTCCGCATGGAGTCTACTTGAGATTCTCTCTCTCCCTCTGCCCTTCCCCCAACTCACATGTTCTAAATAAATAAATAAATAAAATCTTAAAAAAGAAGAAAGACTGTGTTTTATCCTCACGGAAGTTTTCTCTTTAAAAATATTTTCATGTTTAGTTCTCTGAAAATGTGCTGTCCAATATGGTAGCCATTAGCCGCATGTGACGACTGAGCATTTGAAATGTGGCTTGTCTCATTCTGAAATGATAATATTTGAATATATTGAGGTAAACTAACTATATGACTTTAATTCACCTGTTTCTTCTTACTTTTTAAATGCGCTTACTAAAATATTTAAAATGATATATGTGGCTAGCATTCTATTTCTATTGGACAGCTGTGCTCTAATGAAGCTGTCTCCAGCCTCCAAAAGGGGTCTTTTCCTCATCATTTCCTGTGTACCAAATTGGCTCATTCCTGCAATTAGCCTGCCATACTTTTCACCACAATAAAGAGATTAACAGCACTGATTGCTTTCACCTAAAAAAAAAAAAGTGCTTTACATTAGCCTTTTTCTGAGCCAGGTTTCTCTCCTTTTCTCCCATCCAGGTCTCCCTGGCAAAATTCCAGTAAGCAAATTGACCCCGTTCCTTTTCTTTGCTTCCAGAGAGGCAATGAGGCAGAGCACCTGCCCTGGGAGACCCAGGAAACCCTGCCCTTGCAGGATGCACAGTTTGCCAGGGAAAGAACACTGGATGCGAGACAAAATCTGTTGAGTACCTCGCAGGAGAGGGCCACTCCGTGTTGAAATTGGCTCAGCCACTTCCAACTGTACTGGAAAAATAGCTGAAGCGATTTTATATTATTATCTTCTTTACTTACTGTAATCCGAATGCTGATTGCAACCTGAGTTGTAATATCAATACTCATGAACTGGCTGTGTGACTTTTGTCAAATCACGTAAGCTCTCCGGGCCTCGGTTTTCTTTTATTCTATTCTATTTCTAATGGACTTTAATAATTAAGAAAATGTTACAGGTAAACTCTGGCCTAAGAGTACATAATGGTTCAGGACTCTAATGACTCTGTTGGAATTTGTAAAATGGGGAAGAAAAGAACATCTGAAGAAATAGCAGTTTTGCTTCTAGGTCTATCAGGAATACTTTCCCTTCTAAGTAGGAGGACACCACATTAATAGTGGCTTAAACAGGAGGAGTTTAGTATTTCTCATGTATTAAGTCTGAAGATAGGCCCTTGTTGGACTAACACCCTGCATGGAACCCCATCAACAAATCTTGGTGATTCGACCTTCAAAACATATCTAGAATCTAACCTTTCTCTCTCCCTCACCACCCCCACCTATGGCCAGGCACCATCATCTCTCGCAATATTTTTCTGTCTCCCTGTTTCCTCCCTTGCTCTTTTTTTTTTAACATTTCTATATCCAATGGCCAAAAACTCTTTTTTTTAAACACCAGAAAGGAAGATTTAAGTACTATGTTGTTTTCCTGCACAAAATCTTCCAAAGATTTCCTTATGTCCTTCAGAATGAAACCTAAAAGCCTTACCATGCTTTTCCAGCCTCTAAATGATCTGGATGCCTGCTATCTCTCTTATCTCATTCCTCTATCTTCCCTGTTGCTCACTCAGTTCTGGCCTCTCTGACCTTCCTGCTGCTCAGGGCCTTTGCATATGCTATTCCCTTCTCCTGAAGCACTCCTTCCTATGCCCCAAATATCTGCATAATTAGCTCCCTCACTTCCTTTGTGTCTCTCAAATGTCACTTTATCAGACTTCCCTTTATCAACCTATATAAAATGTCACCCCATCACTCTCCAGATCTCTTATTCTTCTTACTATTTTACATAGCTCTTAACTCTAGCTGGTATATATTTATTATTGACTGTGTTTCCTCCTACTAAAATGTAAGTTCCCTGTAAACAGAGACTTGATTTATTTTGTACATATGAACATATGAATTCCCAGCACGAGTACAGTGCCTGGTACAAAATAAGCATTCAGTATATGGTGGTTGAATGAACACTTGAGCAAGTGAATGATATCAAGCCCCTCTGTCAGTGTCTTTGCAATCCCCTTGGTGTTCTCCTCCTTGCTGCAAGATGGCTGCAGCTCTCCATCCATCATGTCCTCACACAACCACCTTCAGAGGTAGGAAGCAGTGGGGACAGAACTTTTTCTTTCTGCATTTCTCTCTTAACAGGGAGACAAGTACCTCCCCTAGAATCTTCCAGGAGACTTTTGTTTAACTTTTACTGACTAGAACTGGGTCAAAGGCTACCCCAGTCTGAAAGAGAGGTGAGAAAGTATTTGTTTGTTTGTTTTTTTAACCTTGAGAGAGAGAGAGAGAGAGAGACGGGCAAGGGAGAAAATTATGATTAATAAAATCACCAGGTCAGTAAAATGCCATGCTTACTATTACCCCGGGTTATATCACATGGTTGATTGATAAGCCGTGAGATCCAGAGGTGAGAGTGCTTTCACCTTGTAATGCTCCTACTATTTCCACCCTTCACATCTTGAAAGTGTAGCCATTTATATGACTTATCTTTCCAATGTAATTACTGTTTCATTAAACAAAAACATTTTCAAATAATTATGTGGGGAAAAAATACTTAGGTAATTCTACTAGAGAAGGTTGATAGAAGAGTATATTGAAGGGAGAGCTGGATAGACAGATGAAGGAAAATGACCAAAGACATGCATACCTTAGAACAGGACAAAAGGAGAAAAGCTGAGGAAAGTTCGCTCTGCTGAGAGATTGACACAATCATACTGGTAAAGGAGCTGGAGGGTGAGACTGGGGGGGTGAGGCCAGGAGCCAGAGGTGATACTTTCCTACTTGATTTCACGTCCTTATTCATGCTTTGCAAAAGAACCAAGACCAGCTTTTTAAGTAATGTTGTAAATCACACCCTCAGAGTGTTGCATAGGAATTCATTTTTCCTTTTAAATAACTTCCCAAAGCTCAGTTCTGGGCAGGTTAATGCTGTGACTCATGACGGTATCCTCCTAGTTCTAAGGGAATCTGGAAGAGACACTAGGATTGCTGTACCCAAATAAACTCTCTTCACATCTTTCATGAGCTATCAATGGCTTAATATCTCAACTGCAGCATGAAGAAGTGTAGTTCAGGTCTGACGTGTGGGACAATAGATGAGAAAGCAACCTGTACGGGACTCCAGATCAGGAGAGGAGAGGCCAGGAGAGCCTCCTTACCTTTTCATCTCAAGCATTCTGGCACAGAAGAAAATAATGGCTCAGAGTCCCAGAAGCCTGGAATCAGAAGGTCTGAAAGGTACGGATGTCAGCACTACCAGAGTTTTGCCTCAACCCCACCTGATGCGATCATGCAGACATTATGTGATCCTGCTCTTCCTGCCTATAGCCATTCAAGGAAGAAGAGCTTTTCACGTTTCGTCATGACATTTAGGATGACATGTGAGGTAGACATTTTAAAATAAATGACATAGGAATGCCTAGCCACTTAGATATCTTTTGCAACAAAGAATGGATGAGAAACAGGTGAAATAGAATTAATGAAAATCACCGCTGGCTGTGAAATCTTTTGTCAAATGTGACGTCTGGGATAAGGACACAGGCTCATTGCCCTTCATTCACACATAGTGCATCTTAATATCAAACTGGCGCTTTCTCCAATCTATTAAAAACTGGCTTTCAGTTGAATTATCAAAAAGAAAATAAAAAGAGACTGGACAATAAAGGTCAACACATTGCCCTTGAGATCATTGATTCTCCACCAATTTCTAGTGCTTGTCATATATGAACCCTTGGCCAGGCTGTGCTGTGAGAGGTCAGAAGAAGAGATTGCCTGGTTTTCTATGGCAGCTTAGCCACGCATAGCACTGTGGCTGTGGCAGATCACTTCACCTCTCTGTTCCCCAATTTTCCTATTTTCTATGAAAACCTCCTTTTTTTGGTTAATGCAAGGATTAAATAAATTAATAAGTAATAAATACTTAGAATAATGCTTGGTAAATGCTATGTAGGTGTTAGCTATTCTTATTATTACTGCTGCTACCCAAAGTAGATATGTGGTCAGTGAGTGGACACTTGAAAAATATGGTGGAAACTTTGACGAAGTAGATTTAAGGACAGAAGAAACATAAATATTTTCTAAGTAAAAAAGAATGGCAAAACCCATTAATAAGACATTGTAGAATGTGATTTATTTCAAAAGATATAAAAAACATTGCCTTGCATAAAATGGATCACAGGTGCCCATTTCTCTCTGGTTTGGACTGTACATAAAACTTGACTCATCACTGAATTGGCTGGAAAATTGGGTCAGAAATTAATCGTTCAATCCAGGACACTAAATCATTGAAACCAAGTTTTTAGGTCAAACTGACCTTGTTTCTTTCTCTGCCCAAACTGATTGATTCCATTGGGCTGTAGAACCAGTTGAACAGGTATCTTTTATCCTCTAGGCTGCTTGGAACAGCCTCTTTTTTGGGGGGGGGGGGGCAGATAACTAATCTTTACTCTTCCCAGGGCACCATGAAGTATAGATTGTTAATATTAAACTTTAAACAGTGATTCTCTGTTGCTTATTGCTATAAGAAATGCCAAGAATCCTTGGGCTACTGATTCTCAATATCTGTCTTAACCCAGCTAATACTGTCAGCTTAGTGGCCAGAGCCTAGGATTTTGCACATAAAGCACAGCGAGGTTATCTGCGGTAAATTGGCTGGCGATGGGCCCAGGGGCGCACACATACTAGAGAGTGCCGTGGCTCCATGACATGGCAGCTGCGGAGCAGTCCCCCCGTGCACACATGAGCGACTCTGTAGTGCATGGCCCAGTATGCTTGGACTGATGTTTAATAGGCATAGTCCCTCATGAATATCCAGGTTAACCATTGGACATAACTCCTGGCCTGGTTAGAAAGAGCACTAATATCTCCAGAATGCCTGGAAACTACTGGAAAAAAAAAAAAGTAAGTAAATAAGTAGAAGCAAATTGAAGGGAAAGGAAGTACAAAAAGAACTCTGCTACCAAGGAAGCATCCACTTTTTTTGCAGTTACTTTTCTTGTCCACCCCAGACCACCCACCTCAGGTTGACTTCCACAGGGCCACCAGAATTGTTTCTGACGTAGATGTGATCACGTCCCTCCCCTGATTAAACCCTTCTATACCACCTGCAAGCTAAAGTGTAAATTCCTCAGCCCTTCATTTTGGCCTTGATATTAGATCCCATTACACCTTCCAGACTTCACCTCCCATTTCTACCTCCCTCTCCCACCCAGCCCCCTCCAGTCATACATCATATGTTCTGCTGCATTTGAACTACTTAAAATTCCCTGACCATGACAGATGTCATCTTATCTCCATGTCCATTATGCCCTTTTGCCTCCTGTTTCAATGGAAAAAGCTCCTCGTATTTCGAGGCCCGGTTCAAATGTTATCACTCTGAAAATGAGCAGCGTTTCCCCCCTTCTTTCATTGCATTTTATTCTAGAACAATGCCTGACATAGGTGCTTTCCTCTCTTCTGTGACGTCCTCAGCGTCAAAACCATTGATAGTTTTGTGACCTATGATTCACATTTGTGTCCCTAATAGCTAACTCAGGATTGCAGTTGTAGGGTGGTTAAATAATATTAGAGGAATGAAAGAGTGAATGAGCTTGCCTTTGCTTTATTTTCTGTCTCCCTACAATCATTTGGCACTCTCACCAGGGAGTCATTTTGCTAATCACAAGTGCCAATTCTCACTGCTCGGATACCGTGTCCCTGCAAGACCTCAGACATGAATGAAAGGAAGGTGCATCTCACTAACTCCTCCAGGGTAAATGAAGGATGGTCTATGGATGCTTCTGACACAAAATTGTAATCTGATAAAAACAGCTGCCCTGTGTCACCTGCTGTCACCAGGACTGCTTCTGAAGCCACTTGCAAATTCTGCTTTCTGACAACTCAGAAGCTGTTCAGCAGCCTCCCCGCTGATTTGCTTTCTGGCAGAGCTGAAGAGGCACTGGCTTGTAGTCAGGAGACCTGAATTCTGGTCTTGGCTCTGTAGCTTGAAATCCATACGACTTAATGTCGGCCACTTAGAGCCGAGTCTGTTTCCTCATGTGCAGAACAAGGAAAATTATCCTTTCCCCAGCCCTGCTGACCTTGTTGGATTCTTATGAAGTTCAGAGGCTGTAAAGAATTTGAAATCACTTTACAAAATAAAAATTCATCAGGGGGATGGAGGGTAGTGATCTAGCATGATTTATTCTTTAATCCTGGCTGTCTGAGGTTTTCTACAACTGTTTTTTTTTTTTTTTTTTTCCTTCAGGAAGATCAAATTAAACACAGTGCCTAAAATAGAGGAATTTCTTCAGGAAGATCAAACTAAATACAGTGCCTGAGACATATTCTGTTATCCAGGTGAAAGATCAACCTCTACACCAGTAACCTGGGACATTTCTAAGCTAGGCTGCAAAGCATATTGACCAGTTGTCACCAGTGGTACCATTTATAAGTGAGACCACATGTCTGGACTCCATTTAGCTGCATGAGAATTACTGAGGATTGACTACAGGCTGAATATTACTGAGGAATGATTATAGGCCAAATAAAAGCCATGTCCTAGAAATGTGTGTACACCTCCCTGAGAAGTGATTGACTAACCTGCATGGACATTTCTGGTTATATCCCTTGAGCAATGCAGTGGCTTTATGTCATCAGACACAGAATAGGACACAGTCTTGTTCTGCTTAGATTAGGATTCTACATCTATTTTGATTAAAGTCATTAAAAGCCAAGTGGGATAAATGATGAAGAAAACTGTAGTGGACAATAACAGTAGCTAACACTTCCAACATGCTCACCCTGTACTAGGCACAGTCCTCAGGGATTATCCTACATTCTCTTCACCCACAACAGTTTTTTGAGAGGTAGGTTCCCTTGATAGCCCTATTTTACATTGAGGAAAATTAACTCATACACCTACAGAGTGTAAACAGAGGACACAAACCGAACTCCACCTGACTCGACAGCCTGGGTGCTTAATTCTCCGTTGGGCCCTGACTTATGTGAGGTCCACCAGCAGCTAAAATTTCCTTGAGGTTTATTGAGAGAGTTTGGGTAAACTCTCTCTTTTGGGGTAAAAGGTCTGAGGTGTAAATATTCTGCATGGTTTGTCTGTAGAGTCAACTTCAATAAATTCAGGTGGGAGGAAATTCAGAGGTATGGATGATTGTCTATTTTGTCAGATTGTTGTACAGTTGTTAATTGCCTACCCAAAAACCTTTACTTCTTTTTCAATAGAAGAATCCAACTTTTATTTGGACTCATAATATGTCCATTTGAAACTTATATTTCCCAGCCTCCCCTGATGCTATGTGTAGCTATGTAACTATGTTGTGCGCAATATGATGATAATGGAAGTAGTACCCTATCACAAATTTTGTGGTATTTCCAGAAAAGGGAGTTCACACAGCTAGCAGGTGCACCTATCTTTCATTCTGCTTTTTTCTTTCCCTTATGTGAGTTATAGACATGGTTAGGGCTCCGGTAGTTGTGCTGGATCATGAATGGCCTTGAGAATGAAAACCATATGCAGAGAGAGAAAGAGAGAGAGAGAAGGAACAAGAGATTCTAATTATTTTTTGGAGCATTCATGTCAACACCAGACAGCCTCCTCAACCTCCTTTTATAAATAAATCCTGAGTGTTTAAGGAGATGTTATTTTGGTTTTCCTCTTACATGCAGCCAAAACTAATCCTAACCAATAGGAAGATTACTTGGAAATTTTTTGGTTTCATCTGTGTTTCATAGACATTTCACTCTAGATTAGTGCCCCAACTGCAGAAAATTATATCATTAATTACATTCACTTTGCTTGATTTTTAAAAATTTTTATTTGTTTATTTTGAAACAGAGAGAGAGAGAGAGAACACATGTGCCTGAGAGCAGGGAGGGGCGTGGTGGTGAGGAGGAGCAGAGGGAGGGGGAGACAGAGAATCTTAAACAGGCTCCACACCCAGCGCAGAGCCCAACACAGGGCGCAATCTCACGACCCTGATATCATAACCCGAGCCAAAACCAAGAATCAGATTGACGCTCAACTGACTGAGCCACCCAGGTGCCCCTCGCTTTGTTTGATTTTTAATAAAACTCAGAAAAATAAATTTTAAGTAGAAAAAAAGTTGAATTTATTGATTAAAATGAAATCTGGAGATTTAATTTTTTTCTAGCTCTGATTAAAATGAACTAGTCAAGAGCAATTGGATTTGAATCCAACAAAAAGACAGAGAAGCAACCCATTTTCATTTTTAGTGCTCTCCAAGATAGGCACACAGTGGGAGATTTGTGTTATTGTAATAAATGACCTGAATCACCCACACTGAGCCTGATTGTGTAGATTGATTACTGAAGACCAAAAAATCCAGCTGGAATTTGTCTATGTTTGGAATAAATCATGAAATTTACAAAGCCCTAGTATATTTCTTTCTTTCTTTTTTTTTTTTTTGGTTAAGAATTTATTTGTTTATTTGACAGAAAGAGACAGTGAGAGAGGGAATACAAGCGGGGGAGTGGGAGAGGGAGAAGCAGGCTTCCCACCAAGCAGGGAGTCCGATGCGGGGCTCGATCCCAGGACCCTGGGATCATGACTTGAGCCAAAGGCAGACGCTTAACGACCGAGCCACCTAGGCGCCCCAACCCTAGTGTATTTCTTAAACACCTTCAACTTTTGTATGTCTCAGAACATTGTGAAACATAGCTGACCCTTGAACAACACGGGTTTGAACTGCTTGGGTCCACATACATGCAAATTTTTTCTTTTTTTTTAAATTAAATTAAATTTTATTATATTATGTTAGTCACCATACAATACATCATTAGTTTTTGATGTAGTGATCCACAATTCATTGTTTTTGTATAACACACAGTGCTCCATGCAGTACGTGCCCTCCTTAATACCCATCACCAGGCTAACCCATCCCTGCACCCCCCTCCCCTCTAAAACCCTCAGTTTGTTTCTCGGAGACCATAGTCTCTCATGGTTCGTCTCCCCCTCCGATTCCCCCCCTTCATTTTTCCCTTCCTTCTCCTAATGTCCTCCATGCTATTCCTTATGTTCCACAAATAAGTGAAACCATATGATAATTGACTTTCTCTGCTTGACTTATTTCACTTAGCATAATCTCCTCCAGTCCCATCCATGTTGATGTAAAAGTTGGGTATTCATCCTTTCTGATGGCTGAGTAATATTCCCTTGTATATATGGACCACATCTTCTATATCCATTCATCTGTTGAAGGGCATCTCGGCTCTTTACAGTTTGGCTATTGCGGACATTGCTGCTATGAATATTGGGGTGCAAATGGCCCTTCTTTTCACTACATCTGCATCTTTGGAGTAAATACCCAGTAGCTCAATTGCTGGGTCATAGGGTAGCTCTATTTTTAATTTTTTGAGGCACCTCCACACTGTTTTCCAAAGTGGCAGTACCAACTTGCATTCCCACCAACAGTGTAAGAGGGTTCCCCTTTCTCCAAAACCTCTCCAACACTTGTTGTTTCTTGCCTTGTCAATTTTTGCCACTCTAACTGGTGTAAGGTGGTATCTCAATGTGGTTTTGATTTGAATTTCCCTGAAGGCTAATGATAATGAACATTTTTTCATGTGTCTGCTAGCCATTTGTATGTCTTCTTTGGAGAAGTGTCTGTTCATGTCTTCTGCCTATTTTTTGACTTGATTATTTGTTTTTTGGGTGTTGAGTTTGATAAGTTCTTTATAGACCTTGGAAATCAGTGCTTTGTCTGTAGTGTCATTTGCAAATATCTTCTCCCATTCTGTGGGTTGCCTCTTTGTTTTGTTGACTGTTTCCTTTGCCGTGCAGAAGCTTTTTATCTCGATGAAGTCCCAAAAGTTCATTTTTGCTTTTGTATCACTAGCCTTTGGAGATGTATCTTGAAAGAAGTTGCTATGGTCGATGTCGAAAAGGTTACTGCTTATGTTCTCCTCTAGGATTTTGATGGATTCCTGTCTCACATTGAGGTCTTTCATCCATTTTGAGTTTATCTTTGTGTATGGTGTTAGAGAATGGTTGAGTTTCATTCTTCTGTATATAGCTGTCCAATTTTCCCAGCACCATTTATTGCAGAGACTGTCTTTTTTCCATTGCATATTTTTTCCTGCTTTGTTGAAGATTATTTGACCATAGAGTTGAGGGTCCATATCTGGGCTCTCTATTCTATTCCATTGGTCTATATGTCTGTTTTTGTGCCAGTACCATGCTGTCTTGGTGATCACTGCTTTGTAATATTGCTTGAAATCGGGCAACATGATGACCCCAGCTTTGTTTTTCTTTTTCAACATTTCCTTGGCGATTCGGGGTCTTTTCTGATTCCATACAAATTTTAGGATTGTTTGTTCCAGCACTTTGAAAAATGAATTTTGATCGGGATGGCGTTGATGGTATAGATTGCTCTGGGTAGCATAGACATTTTAACAATGTTTATTCTTCTGATCCATGAGCATGGAATATTTTTCCATCTTTTTGTATCTTCTTCAATTTCTTTCATGGGTGTTCTGTAGTTCCTAGAGTATAGATCCTTTACCTCTTCTGTTAGGTTTATTTCGAGATATCTTATGGTTTTTGGTGCTATTGTAAATGGAATCATTTCTTTAATTTCTCTTTCTACAGTTGCATTGTTAGTGTATAAGAAAGCAACTGATTTCTGTGCATTGATTTTGTATCCTGCCATATTACTGAATTGCTGGATGAGTTCTAGTAATTTGGGAGTGGAGTCTTTTGGATTTTCCACATAAAGTATCATGTCATCTGCAAAGAGAGAGAGTTTGACTTCTTCTTTGCCAATTTGAATACCTTTTATTTCTTTTTGTTGTCTGATTGCTGTTGATAGTACTATGTTGAACAATAGTGGTGAGAGTGGGCATCCTTGTCGTGTTCCTGATGTTAAGGGAAAGGCTCTCAGTTTTTCCCCATTGAGAATGGTACTCGCTGTGGATTTTTCATAAATGGATTTTATGAACTTGAGGAATGTTCCCTCTATCCCTATACTCTAAAGAGTTTTAATCAGGAAAAGGATGCTGTATTTTGTCAAATGCTTTTTCTGCATCAGTTGAGAGGACCATATGGTTCTTCTCTTTCCTCTTATTAATGTGTTCTATCACAATGATTGATTTATGAATGTTGAACCACCCTCCATACAAGGAATAAATCCCACTTGGTCGTGGTGGATGATCCTTTTAATGTATTGTTGGATCCTATTAGCTAGGATTTTGTTAAGGATTTTGGAATCCATATTCATCAGGGATATTGGTCTGAAATTCTCCTTTTTGATTGGGTCTTTGCCTGGTTTGGGGATTAAGGTAATGCTGGCCTCAGAATGAGTCTAGAAGCTTTCCTTCTGTTTCTATTTTTTGAAACAGCTTCAGGAGAATAGGTATTATTCCTTCTTTGAATGTTTGGTAGAATTCCCCAGGGAGTCCATCAGGCCCTGGACTCTTGATTTTTGGGAGGTTTTTGATCACTGCTTCAATCTTGTTCCTGGTTATTGGCCTATTCAGGTTATCAATTTCTTCCTGTTTCAGTCTTGGCAGTATATAGGTTTCCAGGAAAGCATCCATTTCTTCCAGGTTGCTCAATTTATTGGCATATAGTTGTTGATAATAATTTCTAATAATTGTTTCTATTTCCTTGGTGTTAGTCATGATCGCTCCCCTTTCATTCATAATTTTATTAATTTGGGTCCTTTCTCTTTTCTTTTGGATAAGTCTGGCCAGTGGTTTATCGATCTTATTAATTTTTTCAAAGAACCACCTTCTAGTTTCATTGATCTGATCTACTGTTTCTGGTTTCTAATTCATTGATCTCTGCTCTAATCTTAATTATTTCTCTTCTAATGCGTGGCTTAGGCATCATTCATTGCTTTTTCTCTAGTTCTTTAAGGTGTAAAGTTAGTTGGTAAACTTGGGATTTTTCTATTTTTTTGAGTGAGGCTTGGATGGCTTTGTATTTCCCCCTTAGGACCGCCTTTGCCGTATCCCATAGGTTTTGGACTGATGTGTTTTCATTCTTATTGGTTTCCATGAATTGTTTAAGTTCTTCATTGATTTCTTGGTTGACCCAAACATTCTTGAGCAGAGTGGTCTTTGGCTTCCAAGTGTTTGAATTTCTTCCAATTTTTTCTTGTGACTGAGTTCCAGTTTTAAAGCATTGTGGTCTGAGAATATGTAGGGAATAATCTCAGTCTTTTGGTATAGGTTGAGACCTGATTTGTGACCCAGTATGTGGTCTATTCTGGAGAAAGTTCCATGTGCGCTCGAGAAGAATGAGTATTCTGTTGTTTTAGGGTGGAATGTTCTGTATATATCTATGAGGTCCATCTGGTCCAGTGTGTCATTCAAAGCTCTTGTTTCTTTGTTGATTTTCTGCTTAGATGATCTGTCTATTGCTGAGAGTGGAATGTTGAAGTCTCCTACAATTAATGTATTATTATCAATATGACTCTTTATTTTGGTTAACAGTTGGCTTATGTAGACGGCTGCTCCCATGTTGGGGGCAAAGATGTTTACAATTGTTAGATCTTCTTGTAGTATAGACCCTTTAAGAATGATATAGTGTCCTTCTGTGTCTCTAATTAGTCTTTAGTTTAAAATCTAATTTGTCTGATATAAAAATTGCTACCCCAGCTTTTTTTGAGGTCCCCTGGCATGGAAGATGGATTTCCATCTCTTCACTTTCAGTTTGGATGTATCTTTAGGTTCAAAATGAGTCTCTTGTAGACAGCATATGGATGGGTCCTGTCTTTTTATCCAATCTGCAACCATGTGCCGTTTTATGGGAGCATTTAGGCCATTCACGTTGAGAGTGATTATTGAAAGATATGAATTTATTGTCATCATGTTGCCTGTGAAGACCTTGTTTGTATAGATTGTGTAAATTTCTGTTCTATATCACTTTTGGGGTCTTTCTCCTTTTATAGAACCCGCCTTAATATTTCTTGCAGGGCTGGCTTAGTGGGTCACATATTCTTTCAGTTTCTGCCGGTCTTGGAAGCTCTGTATCTCTCCATCCATTCTAAATGACAGCCTTGCCAGATAAAGTATTCTTGGCTGCATATTCTTTTCATTTAGTACCCTGAATATATCTTGCCAGGCCTTTCTAGCTTGCCAGGTGTCTGTGGATAGGTCTGACGTTATTCTGATGTTCCTCCCTCTGTATGTAAGGAATCTCTTCCCCCTAACTTCCCTTAAGGTGGTTTCCTTGGTTCTAAGATTTGCGAGTTTTACTATTACATGCTGATGCGTTGGCCTGTTTTCCTTGATCTTGGGAGGGGTCCTCTCTGCCTCTAGGACAAGAATGTTTGTTTCATTCCCCAGATTAGGGAAGTTCTCAGCTATGATTTGCTCAAATATATCTTCTAGTCCTCTCTCTCTCTCCACCCCTCAGGGATCCCAATAATTCTGACATTGGAACACCTCATGGTGTCACTTATTTCTCTGATTCTATTTTCATGGATTTTGAGTTGTTTTTCCCCTCCTCTTTTTCCTTCTTGTCTATTAATTGGTCTTCTAGGTCACTAATTCGTTCTTCTGCCTTGCTTACCCTAGCTGTTAGATTATCTAGATTAGATTGGATCTCATTGATAGCATTTTTAAATTCTGCCAGTTCAGCTTTCATTTCTGCCCTTAGAGACTCTATGTTGCCATTAATCGATTTGTCCATTCTAGTTATTGTCTTCACAGTTGCTACCCTGAATTCCATCTCTGACATCTTGGTTATATTTGTATCCATTTGTAAGTCTGTGGCAGAAGTCATAGTCTCTGAGTCTTTCCTATTTTGGGGGTTCCTCCTCCTAGTCATTCTGTTGAGGGGTGGTTGAGAGAATGTACAGAGTCCAAATTATTGACCACAACCCAAACAAGATGCACCTGTTTTATAAGGACCTTAGGGTTTTTGGCCTCTTGTTCTCCTAGCCTGTCTTCTGGGGGAGAGGCCTGCCATGCTGTTACTCAGGTTACCACAGAGTTGCCCTGCCCCTGTGGCAGGGGATGGGCTCAGTGAAAACCAGTTTTGGGGGGCTTTTGTTCTCTGGTGGCTTTCCCCCGTGGCTTTCCACATATCTTCCAAAAGTCAGAGCAGAAGAGATCGTTTCCAACCCTCTGCCTCAGAATGTAGAGATCACAGTCTGTTCTTCATCGAGCTCTCCAGGCCACATTATCTCTGTTTCTGTCTGTGCTGCTATAAACTGCAGCATCTTGGGTTGTGCACCGCTCAGCAGCACTCCCAGTCTTCGCCTCCAGGTCGGGGCACTTCTCTGTCCTTTATGCTTCTAAAACCACCAGCTGCCCCCAGTTTACTCCCACAGCCCCGCCGCTCAGGGTTTCAGTCCGGGGGACTGCCCTAAAGACCTTTCCCTTTCACTACCAGTCTCTGAGTCTGTGCCCTGTCTCCAGTGTGGGAGGCTTTCGTTCACTGGCAGTGCAGGATCACCATGGCTCCCTCCCCTTTCTGCTTATCTTCCAATATGTGCCCATGGAATCATGTCTCCCCACTTCATACCTCGAAACCAACTGCCTATGATATTCTGTTTGTAGAGATCCAGATCTATCTTCTTACCTCTCAGGCTGATTTCATGGGTGTTCAGAGTGGTCTGGTAGATATCCAGCTCAATTCTGGAGACCAGTTGGAATAGGGTCCCCTACTCCTCTGCCATCTTTTCCTCTCCCACAAATTTTTTTTCAATAAATACGCTACTATAAATGTATTTTCTCTTCCTTATGATCTTCTTACAACATTTTCTTTTCTTTGGTTTACTTTATTGTAAGAATATAGTATATAATACATATAACATGCAAAAATATGTGTTAATTGATTGTTCATGTTATCAGTAACCTACTGGTCAACTGTTGGTTATTAGTAAAATTTTGAGGAAGTCAAAAGTTATATGCATGGGGGTTTGGTGGCCCTTACCCCTGCATTGTTTAAGGGTCAACTGTATAGCCATTAAAAAGTGTTCTGAGGAGATTGACTTCTGGCATGACAGCATGAGGAACTCCAGTGATACACTTCCCAGTGAAACTTGTAAAAATTTTTAAGAAACAAAAAAATTAAAGCTCCTGGAAATGATTGTAAGGCCAAACAGGAAATGGAGAAATACCTATTCAAGAATATCTATGAAAATTCAGTAATAAAGATGAGAGTGTGGTATTTGAATCACATTTAGGCAGATTGTTCCTTGCCACAAATTCCAATTCTGTTTTTAAATTTCTAAATTATATTCACCTTTGGCCTAGTTCATTTCCTTCCTTTGACCTGGATACAAGAATCTTAGAGCTTAATAAATGTAATGTTCAAATGTAGTAAGCCCCTTTGAGGTAAAATTCCTGGCACCATGATTAGCCATAGTAAGCAACTAAAAAATAATAGCCACCATCCCCATGAGTACACACCTTTATCCCTTCCACTACCACTCAGGTTCTTGACACCTCATCTTTGCCCTCTTCTATCTGGTACTTCCTGGTGTTTTTAGCTTCTCCATGTTATTTGTGTTTGCATGTTCATACATGTGAGTGCTTGTGTTTGTCTTTCTGTGTGTGTTTGTGTATAAACTGAAAACTTCTTAAATCTTTTAAAGAAGTAGTTAAATATAGTTAAATAATCTCATTGAGGAATATTACAGAGGCCTGTGATTAACTACCAAAAGTTATAATAACTTCACTAAGGAGCTCAAATATGTTCTTACCTCTTATAGCTGTCAAGTGTAATGGCTGCAAATGTCCACCTTTCTGCTCCTTTTATTCCCAATTATGTTAGGTGTGTCTGTTAGGCCTTAGAGTGATTTTCAGCTCCCTGTTAAAAGGAGAAGTGTAGGTAAGAGGGAAGTTTATAGCAATAAAGGCCGCCCTCCCAAAGCAAGAAAAATCTCAAATAAACAACCTAACCTTACATCTAAAGGAGCTAGAAAAAGAACAACAAAGTCTAAAGTCAGCAGAAGGAAGGAAATAATAAAAATTAAAGCAGAAATAAATTACATGGAAAGTAAAAAAAAAAGAACAGATCAATGAAACCAGGAACTAGTTCTTGGAAAAAAATCAATAAAATTGATAAACCTCTAGCCAAACTTATCAAGAAAAAAGAGAAAAGACTCAAATAAAATTACAAGTGAGAAAGGACATATAACAACCAAAATCAGAAAAATACAAACAATTATAAGAGAATATTATGAAAAACTATGTCAACAAATTGGACAACCTAGAAGAAATAGCTAAATTCCTAGAAACATACAAACTACCAAAACTGAAACAGGAAGAAATAAAAAATTTGAGCAGACTGATAACCAGCAAATAAATTGAATCAGTAATCAAAAAACTCCCAGCAAACAAAAGTCCTGGGCCAGATGGCTTCACAGGCAAATTCTATCAGACATCTAAAGAACAGTTAATATTTATTCTTCTCAAAAAATGCCCCCCAAAAATGCCAAAAAATAGAAAAGGAAGGAAAATATCCAAATTCATTCTCTGAGGCCAGCATTATTATCCTGATACCAAAACCAGATAAAGACACCACTAAAAAAGAGAACTACAGGCCAATATCCCTGATGAATATAGATGCAAAAATCCTAACAAAATACTAGCAAACCAAATCCAACAATACATTAAAAAAAATTCACCACAATCACGTGGGATTTATTCCTGGGTTTCAAGAATGATTCAATATTTGCAAATCAACCAATGTGATACATCACATTAATAAGAGAAAGGATAAGAACCATATGATCATTTCAATAGATGCAGAAAAAGCATTTGACAAAATACAACATCAACTCATGATAAAAACCTTCAACAAAGTAAGTTTACATAATAAAGGCCATATATGAAAAACCCACAGCTAACATCATATTCAGTGGTGAAAAATGGAGAGCTTTTCCCCTAAGGTTGGGACCAAGACAAAGATGTCCACTCTCACCACTTTTATTCAGCATAGTACTGGAAGCCCTCACCAAAGCAATCAGACCACAAATAGAAATAAAAGGCATCCAAATTGGTAAGAAAGAAGTAAAACTTCCACTATTTGCAGATGACATGATACTCTGTATAGAAAACCCGAAAGACTCCACCAAAAAACTGCCAATGCCTATAAACAAAATCAGGAAAGTAGTGGGATACATCAATGCACAGAAATCTGTTGCATTTTTATACACCAATAATGAAGCAGCAGAAAGAGAAATTAAGAAAGCAATCCCATTTACAATTGCACCAAGGATAATGAGATACCTAGGAATAATCCTAACCAAAGAGGTAAAAGATCTGTACTCTGAAGACTATAAAACACTGATGAAAGAAATTGAAAATGACACAAAGAAATGGAAAGATATTCCATGCTCATGGATTGGAAGAACAAATATTAGTAAAGTGTCTATACTAAGCAAAGCAATCTACATATTTAATGCAATCCCTATCAAAATGTCAACAGCATTTTTCACAGAACTAGAACAAACAATTCTAAAATTTGTATGGAACCACAAAAGACTTCAAATAGCCAATGCAATCTTGAAAAAGAATAGCAAAGCTGGAGGCATCACAGTTCTGGACTTTAAGTTATATTACAAAGCCGTAGTAATCAAACAATATGGTACTGGCACCAAAAAAAGTGCATAGATCAATGGAACAGAATAGAAAACTCAGTAATAAACCCACAACTATATGGTCAGTTAATCTTTGACAAAGCAGGAAAGAATATCCAATGGGAAAAAGACAGTCTCTTCAACAAATGGTGTTAGGAAAATTTGACAGCTACATGGAAAAGAAAGAAACTCGACCACTTTTTTATACCACACACAAAAAAATAAATTCAAAATGGATTAAGTATCTAAACGTGCGACCTGAAACTATAAAAATCCTAGAAGAAAACACAAGCAGTGACTTCTATGACATCAGCCACAGCAACTTCTTTCTAGATAATGTCACCTGAGGCAAGGGAAACAAAAGCAAACATAAACTACTGGGACTGCATCAAAATAAAATCTTCTGCACAGTGAAGGAAGCAATCAACAAAACTAAAAGGCAACCTACAGAATGGGGGAAGATATTTGCAAATGACATATCTGATAAAGGGGTAGTATCCAAAATATATAAAGAACTTATAAAATAAGTAATCCAATTTAAAAAGGGACCAAAGACATGAACAGACATTTCTCCAAAGACATACAGATGGCTAACAGACACATGAAAAGCTGCTCATCCTTACTTACCATCAGGAAAATGCAAATCACAACCACAGTGAGATATCGCCTCACACCTGTCAGAATGGCTAAAATCAACAACACAAGAAATAACAGGTGTTGGTGAAGATGCGGAGAAAAAGGAACTCTCCTGCACTGTTGGTGGGAATGCAAACTGGTGCAGCCACTGTGGAAAACAGTATGGAGGTTTCACAAAAAGTTAAAAATAGAGCTACCCTAGGATCCAGCATTCACACTACTAGGTATTTACCCAAAGAATACAAAAACACTACTTCAAAGGGATATATGCACCCTTATGTTTATAGCAGCATTATTTACAATACCCAAGACATGGAAGCAACACAAGTGTCCCTCGACTGATGAATGGATAAATTAGATGTGGTGCGTATATACAGTGGAATATTACTCAGCCATAAAAAAGAATGAAATCTTGCCATTTGCAAAGACATGGATGGAGCTATAGAGTATAATGCTAAGCAAAATAAGTCAGTCAGAGAAAGACAAATACTATATGATTTCACTCATATGTGGAATTTAAGAAACAGAATGAGCAAAGGGGAAAAAACGAGAGAAAAATAATGAAACACACTCTTTATTATAGAGAACAATATGATGGTTATCACAGGGGAGGGGGTGGGGGGGAATGGGTGAAATAAGTGATGGGGATGAAGGGGTGCGTTTGTCTTGATGAGCCCCAGGTGATGCATTATTAAATTCTACACCTGAAACTAATATAACACTGTATGTTAACTAATTAGAATTTTTTTTTTACAAGATTTTATTTATTTATTTCACAGAGAGAGACACAGCGAGAGAGGGAACACAAGCAGGGGGAGTGGGAGAGGGAGAAGCAGGCTTCCCACTGTGCAGGGAGCCCGATGTGGGGCTCGATCCCAGGACCCTGGGATCATGACCTGAGCCGAAGGCAGACGCTTAGCGACTGAGCCACCCAGGCACCCCTAGATTTTTTTTAAGAAAAGGAGAAAAATAGAGAATTTGTTTTCTCCTTATTAGATATATGAAATTTAGGTGAGTTAGGATTGTCCATTTTGGAATATGGTACCAGTGAGACCATTTCATGGTCTACCCAAAATATCAAAGTAAGTGTGTATATGTATATGTATATTCTGGGCCTTCCTCAACTATATATATAAAAGCCACTAATTGAGGAAGACCTAGAATTTCTCAGATCAAAGAATAAAGGTTGAAACAAACTCTTTTATTTTTCTCACCTGATAATAGTCCCTCCTTCCCTCCTCTGATTTTCCAAAACAAATATAATGAAAACTTAATTGAATGTTACCATTAGATAAGTTTAGTTAAACAGGATTTTGTTGTACCTGAATACCATTGTACCCTTAACTCAAACATCGAATATTTTCTATTTTTGTTACTCAGTTAAGTGTGACTAACTTCACACTGAATTAATCATTAAAGCAAAGCTCATTAAATGCTGATATAAAATATGTTTTGTTTTGATTGCTTTTTGAACAGTAGGAAAAATTATATTTATTCATTAAGTATTCAAAAGAGAAGGTAGTATGTAAATTTGCATGAAGAAATTCAACCAACCTTAATGTGCCAAAATAAATATCTCTACTTAATAAATATCAGAATCTTTTATAGGGAGGTAAAGAGAAAAGCATTCCATTCTTAAGATTAATGGATGTTGCATTTTACTAAACTTAAATAGTGTACTAATAATTGACCCTATTATTCTGTTACTTGTAAGTGAAGAATAATAGCAAAGAAGTACCTTACATTTAAGTAGTAGTTTTTACTTCTTAAATCCCCAAATATTATTAGTTTTGCTTTCAACTATACTGTAAAAAGAAATAGAGAAGACATTGTTCTACCTTATTTAGATTTCATATTGAAATATGAAACTAGAAGTTACATACCTTTATTTAACTTTAAAAGTTAAAGTGCTATACTATGAATCATCCAAGTGTTGTTTCATTATGATTTCACCATGAATTTGCTGCTTTTCTTGAATAAATCAATTAAATGTTCTGTACCCTGGATTTTTATCTGAAAGACTGACTGAACATGTTCACCAAACTCTCCAGACTGTTTTAAAAATTAGCAATTCTAAATGGCTTCTTTTTGAGCTAGAAGGAAAAGTAATGTGTTTTTTAATTTGACCTCAACCACCTCTACATCCTAGGGAAATTGCAGAATTTATCTTAGGTTAATAAATCGCTTTTTCATTTATGAAAAACACATTAATGGACCTTTAGTTACAAAAGAAGGCCCCAGGCTAGTCTTGGGACAAAAAGTCTGTAAATTACTGTGCGTAAAGGAGCAAAAGACCGCAAGGTTTTCCCAGTGGTAGTGGTAGGGTACGGTGGGGATGGAATTGGGGGGAAGTAATCCCCTGATGAAAGGCACAGCTAAAGAACTTCAGAATGACAATAACCAATAGTCAAGTTTCAGCAGGACTCATTCTAACCAAACCTTCAATGAAAATTGGCTACACAGAAGAATATTCCATTTGTTGTTCTTTGGGGAGCAAAGGAGATGGGACTGTGGCCACTTTTTGGGAACAAAAGAAGCCAGAGAGGGCTAGAGAATGTGGAAGGAGACATTTAAGTAATAGAGAATTGAACAGGAACAGGACTTTAGAGTAATGCATAACAGACAATCCCCAGGAATCCTTCGCAGGACTTCTACGGTTACATGAGATCATGCCCAAGTTTCCTTTCTTTTGAAGGGGAGGGGAAAATAATACTAATAAATAATAGCAACAAGAACTACAATGACTGAGTGCTTAAAATATGGCAGACACCCTTCTAAGTTCTTTTCTAATAGAATCTCATTACATTCTCACAGCAACCCTGTTGTTAAGATTTTTAGTTACCCCCTTTCACAGATGAATAAACTGTACACATAGAGGTACTGGGAGACAGCTCTCCATGGGTCTCTCATGTTTCTGTACATCTTGTGAAGAGAAGTACTGGCTACCATGTTTCCAGACTGTTTTTTCAAGGATGTTTGTATAGCAAACAGGCTTGGAAAATAGAGATATTTTCTCCCTCAGGTGCAAAGGCAGGTTTGTTTATTCTCCAGTATAACAAAGGTAACATCTCCTTTCAGGGCAAAGGCTAGGCCAGGCTTACTGCCCCTTATAAAAGATTTGGGTTCTCTACACTGGAGGTTCCTCTCCTATAACAACCCACAGCACATGCAAGCATCTCTTGTCCTCTTTGCATCATCACCCCATAAGGACTGGGGCTCAGGTACCTGGCACAAAAACTGAGGCTCTGACTACTGCTGTTGCCGAGAGTAATGAAGTCCTTTGTCTCTGATTCATGGGTCTCATGTCTTCTGCTAGAATCTAAGAAACTGTGGCAGACTAACTTGTTAACTTGCATATAGGTAAATTTGCAGACTCCTCACAATTCTGATAAGAGATTAGCAACATGTTCAAGGCCTCTCAGCTAAAAAGTAGGGAAACCAGGAAGGGGACCAGCCCAGGAAGTTCTACTCCCTAACACATATTCCCCTCCACCATGCTGCAGTAAAACAAACAAAACAAAACAAAACAAAAAAATGGTGGCTCCAAGTGGCCAGAAGACAGAAGGCTACAACTCAAATATGTGTTATATAAAAGTTCATAAAATATATATGTATCCTTAATAAGTCAATCCAGCTTTGTTTGATACAGGCTGCTTCCATTGTAGTTATGGTCAAATTCAGAGTGAATAAAATGTATACAAAATCATTGGCATAATTGAAAGTCAGACAGAAATGCTCTCCATCCTGTCCTAATTCTTACAAACTTCCAAGTCTTTACTTTCATAATTCTTCAAAGACATAATTTAGAATACCGTATCTTGCATGAAGCCATTCCTATTCCTTCAGTAAAAAAATAATATTATGTTTCTCTGAACTCAGGAGGATTTTGTATTTCTTTCTGGAGTCAATATGGCAGAGTGATTAAGAGCATGGGCTCTGGAGCCAGACTGCCCTGATTCTAATCTAGTCTCTGCCACATCTTAGCTCTATAACCTTAAGTAATTCACTTAAGCCTGTTGGGTCTCAGATTCTTCACCAGTAAAATGGAGATTTTTTTTTAAAGATTTTATTTATTTATTTTGACAGAGAGAGAGACACAGTGAGAGAGGGAACACAAGCAGGGGGAGTGGGAGAGGGAGAAGCAGGCTCTCCGCTGAGCAGGGAGCCCGATGCGGGGCTCGATCCTAGGACCCTGGGATCATGACCTGAGCCGAAGGCAGACGCTTAAAGACTGAGCCACCAAGGCACCCCAAAATGGAGGTAATTTTGACAGCAACTCACAGTTACAGTCATGATAAAGTGAATACATCTCTGTGTTACTACATCCCCAAAGTTTAAGAAGAAAAACACATACTTTCTATGAGGATACTTGAGTGTTTTTTTGTTTTTTTGTTTTTTGGCTTTTGCAACCCATAATATAAAAGCCCTGTGTTATGAGACCAAATGAGTTCATCCATTTTAAGCACTCTGAATACTACCTGACACATCATTAAGTTCTCAGTAAATGTTTGCTATCATTATCCATCTCTTACAGCTCTTTTTAATTCTACCTGGCTTTATGACTACTTGTGTGTGTTACCTGAATGTCTCAGGCTTCAGCATCCAGTGAGTATAAATGTAGTCCCATCTATTCCACCAAATATCAGTGACTCTGACCCTCTCCTTGATTGTTTTAGAAACACAACAGGAACATCACAGTCCCTTTTCAATCACCCTTAAGGCTGTTTTCATGCTTCCATAATCAAATCCTGATAAGAAATCATCCCCTTAACAAGCCTGAGCACAAGAGTTCCTTAGTGGTGTCCCTTGGAGTTGGAACTCTGCACCTACCAACACCACTGCCGTCACATGGGACCTGGCAAAACTGGGAAACTACCATGCCCAATGTTGGTGGAATGGGAAAAACTCAACCACAGAGATCCCTGATATCACTCTTATGAAGTGAAAAAGACAACACATCTTTTGTGTGATATTTGGGCAGAGAGACCCTTAACAAGGTGCTTGCATACTTTAGTACTGCAGGCTTCAGGGATGCAATAACTCTCTCCCCTGTGCATATGCATAATGCTAGCAAAACTGGAATAAGATTAGTTCTGTTCTCACCAACACACGGTCCTCAGGATTGCCAGTCTCCTCCGTCTTTGTTGCTAAATCTGGTTTCTTGTGAAGCAGTCTTTTTTCTTTTATGATACGCTTATTTCAGCCCCACCCCATGCGCATTTTATTTCTCTCTGCAGGGTCAGGCATATATTTCTGAAAACAAATGGTAGATGGGATTCAAGGTTTTTTCCAAAGAGTCTACCAGCCTTTCTGTAAATCAGTGGATGTAAATGGATAATTTTAGAAAAGCTGAAATTAAAAAGACTGACCATATCAAGTGTTGGCAAGTATGTGGAGCAACTGGAACTCTCATACATTGCTGGTGAAAATGCAAAATTGTATAGGTATTCTGGAAAACAGTTTGGCAGTTTCTTAAAAAATTAAACATCCACTTACCATATGACCCAGACACTCCATTCCCTGGTATAAACTCAAGATAAATGAAAGCATATATCTATATAAATAAAGACTTGCACATGAAAGTTCATAGTTTTATTTGTAAAAGCCAAAAACTGGAAACTGCCCAAATTTCCAATAGCAGATGAATGGATAAACAATTTATGGTGGACACAGGCATAGATATATAGTATCATTCCACTGAATAATTTTACAATATTATATATAATAATATAAATATATTTATATATATTCAGTGGAATATTAGTGATAAAAATGAATGACCTGTTGATACACACAACCATATAGGTGGATCTCAAAAAAAAATTATGCTGAATGACAAAAGCCAAACAAAAAAAGAATTTGATGATTCCATTTATATAAAATCATAGAAAATGCAACTTAATCTATAGTAAACTATAGTGAAGCAGTCAGGATTTTCCTGGGCTTGGGGGTGGGGTCAAGGAAGGGTGAAAGGGAGGGATTGCAAAAATGCATTAGCAAATTTTGCAAGGTTATGAATGTGTTCTTCATCTTGACTATGGTGATGTTTTCATGGATGCCTACATATGTCAAAGTGTATCAAATTGTTTGCTGTAAAAATATATGTAGTTTATTGTCTGATAATCACACCATAATAAAGCTATTTTTTAAATAGATACATAGGGGAAACATGCCAGCTAAACTTTTTCTCCAGAAACATCAAAGTTTTCTCTCCTCCTACATAATCAAAATACCATGTCTAATATCCATTACTTAGTTCTTAACAGACGGGAAGCTAGTTTGTTCAAAGCAGACATAGGCCTATTTGCTTTTGTGCTCCCCATGAACTTTAGCACAATATTTTGCAAACATCACAGGCACTAAATATATAAATACAGAATGAGTGAAGAATGAGATAACTAATGGAATAATTATCAACCTTAACAGTCTTCACTGTCATTTATGTGTAGCTCTATAATTACTATATCCCTCTCTCCAGGATAAATTCCTTCTTTTGACAAGCTAATACTTCTCACTCCAGATTATCAGGCAACAAATCTTTGTTTGAGGAAGATCTGTGAGTATAAAGGATGCAATTCTTAATGGAATTCAGGAGCACTGTTTGCTTCTCTTCAAACAGAGCATGGAGGTTGCCTCTTATGTCTTTTCAGCAGTGTTAAAATTTAGAATTGTAGTTAATACCTACTGGATTCAGTTGATAAAATGTCTACCAACATTCAGGAATCTGAATGTGAATGGAAAACTGTTTGTAAACAAAAGAAAAGCTCTAGCCCAGGAGATGGGAGCCTGGGGACCTAATCCTGAGTCCCGTATTTATTAGCTATTTGAACGTGGATAAATTGTTTCACCATTCTTAGGCTTAGTTTTCCAGTACTTACAAAAGGGGATGAAGGGAAATTGCTTATGGAGCTTTCCTATCCCAGCGTTCTGTGATTTTGCGACTCCAGGAAGGATCTAGATTGGGCCAAGGTTTAAATGAATCCTTTGGGGGAGGGGACTAAATGAGGTAGGCAGTTGAGGGATGATGTGTAGGAGGAGAGGGTTAAATTTGTAAAAATCCTTATCCTCTAAGAAAAATCTTGTACATGGGTGGGGCATTCAGGACCTAATTCTTTGTCACTGAACTATCTCCTTGGAGAACACCTCTCATACCCTAATACTCCTCCTCCAGAGAACATATAGCTCTAGTTTTGTGTTCCATGTACTTGTTGTGGATAAGTTCTATAATTAAAAAACAAAAAAACAAAAAAACAAAACCAGGGCAATCTTGTTCTGAAGGAAGCATGAGACATGCATTCAGCAACTTTTCTGTGCATGTTTCATGTCCAGGGATACCAGGCGAAGTTTTCGCATATCTACGTTCAATCACTGTCAGAGATTGGAATTGCGTTTTCTGCCCCTGCTTCTACCTGGCAAGAGTCCTTTTTGTGCTGATGCCTAATGGGATGCCGTCTCCAGAAGAGTGATTGATTGCCAGGTGCAGTCATGATTAAGCCAGCGTAACTGTGGATCACCCCGTCCCCACAGTGGAAGAAAAGCATGCATTTTCTATAAAGACACTGTAGCTTTCTTTGGCTTTGTAGCTCATGGCATAAATACCCCAGAGTTAAAAATAAATAACAATCTATGTATATACTGATTAAACTGGATTCCTTCATGGAAGCAGGAAATGGGGGAAAAAAATCAGTTACTATTAGGATTCAGAGTCAAATCTTAATTGTAAGATATTATAGCATAATACTCATTTAAGAAGACTGTTTTACTAGTGGTGTCTTTCCTAGGCTGTGCTTAGTTAGACAAAAAAATAAAAATGTGATGTGTTTATCTTAGTTTATCTCAAACTATTGCTCCTGCCTTAAAATCTACCTGTGTTTGGAGAAGAAAATAAAAATAAAAACAAATAAAAACAAATTCATCTCTGAAAGTTTTGAAAAATATTCTAAGTGTTTGCTGAAGACCTGAAGAAGAGAAAAAGTAGGAATGAATGGGACATACGGAGCAAAACTTCCTAAAATCTTTACCCATCTGTTCCCCAAAGTTCCACTTGCCTTATTCCCAAAGGGAGACAATCCAAAGTCCCATCTTACCATCTCCAAGGCCAGGATCCCTTGGTGATATGTAATCCTTTCCATCCATTCTGGATATGGCACCTTGTGGTTGGGAATATGGGAAAGACAAATTCCTGCCACCATGTCCAGGGATAGGCCTGGACATGACATCCAAACAAAAGCTCCCCTTTGGAATAAGGAAGTATGGCCAACTCCAGAGTCAGTGGTCCAAGGCAGTGGTCCAAGGTAAGGATGAGACACTGGTGGATGGGTCTTGTGAAGAACTCTTGTTTTGTTTTGTTTTTAAGATTTTATTTATTTGAGAGAGAGAGTGTGAGTGAAAGAGAGAGTGAGTACAGGAGCAGGGGCAGAGGGAGAGAGAGAAGCAGACTCAGAGAGCCTGATGCGGGGCTTGATCCCAGGACTACAGGACCATGACCCGAGCCAAAGGCAGACACTTAACCAACTAAGCCACCAAGGCACCTTGAACTCCTGTTCTTTAGTAGAGGAAACTCTTAATAAACCTTGGACCTGGTTTCTGGGAAGAACTCCCTAGTCTATTGTTTCTATGCCCCTAGCTTTGCTGTCTGGGAAGTTGGAGGCTCAAAGATTTCTAGCCAAGAGTTTTTAAAACCAGCCTTATCATTTCTTTTAGCAAAACATTTCCCTAAAAAACAGTAAGTTTCTTTCTGATCTGTTTGTTTCCTGTTAATTCTATGTGCCAAGGACCATACCCCAACAATTTTCCCTCCAGTTGACTGTGTTACTTTACTTCCTCAGTCCCAGCTACTGAAGCATTTTGTTTGGAGATATGAATGGCCCCCAGTCTATTCCATCCGTTTCCCATGGCTTCCCCCTTTCTCACTTGTATTAACCATATGTCTTTTTTTCCCCCTGTATTTTGGTGTTTTGTGACATCTGGGACCTTGCTGATACTGGAGGGACTGCTATTCCCATAGTTAGCCAATTCTTAGAGACAGTCAACCACTCAAATCCATACCTTCAAATGCAAACCAACCATCCCAGAGCCCACATCCCCTCCCACCTTCTTTATTGACTTCTCACACTGCTGGGCACTGTCCATCTGCCCCAATCACCCAAGGTCCAGGAAATTAGACTTCTCCAGAAACAGAAGCAAAATGTGTTACAGAGAGAGAGAGAGAGAAGAAGAGAGACATATTTTGTTTTAAAGTATTGGCTCATGTGATTATAGAGGCTTGGTAATCCAAATCTGCAGGGCAGGCTGACAAGCTGAACACTTAGGGAAGAGTTGCAGTTTTAGTCCAAAAGCAGTCTTCTGGCAAAATTCCTTCTTATTCAGGGGAGGTCAATCTTTGTGCTAGTCAAGCCTTCAACTAGTTAGATGAGGCCCACCTATGTTATGGAGGATAATCTGCTATACTCAAGATCCAGTGATGTAAAAGTCAATCTCACCAAAAACAAAAACAAAAACAAAAAACAAACAAACAAAAACACACCTCCACAGAAACATCCAGAATGATGTTTGACCAAATATCTGGGTACCACAACCCAGCCAAGTTGACACATAAAATAACTATCACAGTGAGGTACCAAATGACTAGAAACAGCCCCTAAACCCCAGAGCCCACTGAAATTACTCAAACTAGCCAAACCTAAGCCAACTTACCCTCACTCACCTATTTCTTCCCACAGAAATCACACTAAAATATGTTGCCTGCATTTGCCCCTCACTCCCTCTGCCTCCTGATTGATCCTGGTGCTTCTCCCTGTGGCCCCCCTGCATGGCACTCTGAGTGTTCTGTTCTAGGGATCTATGAATATAACAAATTTCCTCCTTCATGATAATCATTTCCATGTCTGTGTTTCTTACCATATCTGATTAAAAACAAATCCCAGCTATCCCTAAAACATCACTAAATAAGATGCTCTGGTATTTTTCCCACAGTGAAAGTTTTGTTCCTCAAAAACCATCTCAGATCTGGAATTAAAAATCTTCATCATTTCTATCATAGCTTAACAGCTTTTCCCCCTTCTCCTAATGTGTTATCTCTTGCCCCTGAGCCTCTCATATCTTTAACTAGCAACACAGTGGTACCTGATACCCCAAATACAAGGGCAAAACAAACCACTATGTGCTTCTTTCTCTAAGGCCTAACCATACTCCTATTCAATCTTGAAGCCATATTGAAGCCTCCATCCCCTTCACCTTTCAAATATAATCAACTAATTCTTTCAATGGCCTAGATTTTCAAAAGAAAGAACTTCATGGAGATAGTATTTAGACTTCACCTTCACCCCAAAGCTTATGTTTTAAAAATTCCATTGGGTTGGCAGAACAATGTTGGTCATACATTTGAACCTGAATAATTGACCCTTACCAACTCAGATCATCAATTCTCTGTACCTTTTCATCCCTTTATGACAACTCAGGATACATGATTTGTCCTTCCACAGTATCTACACCCATGGTTTATAAATTGACTTATGTCATGGTCATTCCTTGCTCACCCCAATCCACCTTACTCTCTCTTAATACAGAAACTCTTCCAGTTATTTTCTACTTTCCATCCCCACCTCCACAGTGATTGTCTGCTCTTTTCTGCCTGCCACATGCTCTAGGAAGCTCTGACTTCGTAATCTAGGCTCCTCTTCAGACCAGCTCTTGTTTGTGCAGTGGTAGGCATTAGCAGGAGAGATAAAAGTTGGATATTTCTTCCCCCAGCCCTCCTGCTTCACCAAAGCATTTCTGACAGTTGCTTCATGTCTCCAAAACTCTATGTTTTAGGGGGCAGCCCCTCCTCTGGGGTTCCAGTTCTCACTGGGTTTCAGTATAAGTGACTACTCCCGTTATCCGTCAACTCTGAAGAAGGGTGGTGGTGGTAGTGGTGGTGGAAATGGATTGCCATTGTTGCTGATCTCCAGGTGCCTAATTGGTTTTTTTAAGATTTTATTTATTTATTTGAGAAAGAGAGAGAGTGTGTGTTTGTGTGAGCAGGGGGAGGGTAAGAGAGACAGAGAATCTCAAGCAGACTCCACACTGAGTGTGGGGCAGACACAGGGCTCAATCTCATGACCCATGAGATTAGGACCTGGGCCAAAGTCAAGAGTCAGAGAGTTAACTGACTGAGTCACCCAGGTGCCCCTCTTGGTGCCTAAATTTTACTTGACTTTTTCCTTAACCTGGCCACACCTCTGGCAGTAACTTCATTAAGGTGTCTTCATTGGAAATACCAGAGTGAATTATGCTCCCTGACTCAAACAAGGCCAAACAAAGCAACATTGTGACAAGCCTGGTGAGAAAGAGAAAAACAGCCCCTGACACGGGGATGCCCCTGACATGGGGACTTGACCTGACAAAGTACGGTCTCAGTGTTATTAGAAGCTGGCTAACTGCTCACGGCTAGGCCATGTGTTCTCCCATTGGATGCAATCTCACAGAAAGCCAACATCAGACAGGGTCACTCTGTGACCATGATCAAGTGAGACTAAACAAGGCCACTTCGTAATTTTTTCTGGGCACAGACAAAAAGCAAAGTCACTGTGCAAACCACAAAATATCAAACATCCCCCTCTCCTGGCTAATGCAAGTGAATGTTGCTTCTTTGCCAATTATAGCTATAGCCTTGCTTTACTTAGCCCTGCCTCCATCTAGATAAGGTGTATTAAGAGACCCAATCATAGAAATCGTGCCCACCTCTGACAGCACACAATCCAGAGCAAACCCTCATTTCCTTGGACCCTCTCCAAAATTGCTTAACCAAAGCCCAAATCCTCTATGTCCTTCCTGGCACCTTCTAACTGAGATATCTCACAGTTCCCCATGGTCTTCCTCACTTCAAGTGATAAACCCAACTTGTTCAACTACAGGTGTGCTTCTGGTGGTCTTTGACTACAGGGCATTGACAATGGAAATGACCTATACTAGGAAGTCCAACTTCTTTGATTCAAATTCTCCATGATCTTTGTTCCAAGCAAAACTGATGGGCAGAAACCCTATTACAAAAGCTCTCAAACTAGAAGGTGGTTAAGATTGCCACACCTAGAAAAATCATTCTTTCTAGAAAACTCTGTGTTCATCTATCCCACCTCAGTTCTAAGAAGCAAGACAATCCAAACTAGACAACCACTGATATATATGTACAACAATACTTGAAGTAAATGCATAGCTGCTAGAGGCAACTCCAGGGAATGGTGTACAGGAGAGATTGGCAATAAGAGATATCCCCACCTAGAAACCCCAAACCTAGAGTTGTGGGACTGAGCTCCGCATCAGGCTCTGTGCTCAGCTCAGAGTCTGCTTCAGATTCTCTCTCCCACTCCCTGTCCCTCCAGCTCATGCTCTCTCTCTCTCTCTCAAATAAATAAATAAAATCTTAAAAATAAAGTTTCCTGGAGTAGCCTGAGAGTATTTAAGATGATATAAAAAATACTCTCCCTTGCCCTGTAGAACAGAGAATGAGCCAGCAAAGAATCTCAGATGGGAGATGATACACAAGAAATCCTTGCACCTGTTAAATATTGAAGGACTGTGACCTCGAGTCTTTCAATTTAATACACATAATCAACCTTATGGTTTTGCAGTTTGCAACTCTAACCACAGTCCTATATTATTTTTGTCCATCTGTTCTTATCACTTTCTGCTCCATCTATCCAGTTAAAACTCTGTTCTGTACATCTCTCAGATCCCAGAACCTAACATGGGTGATCTGAATATATTGTCAAAGACCCTCTGGACTCTTGCCAAAGTCATGTTCAGCCTTAGAACTTAGCAGTGAGAATGTATGGGATGGAGCATGTGCTCTGAAATTTGGTGGCCCCCACACCCCCCCCAAAACCTGGGATGAATCTGAAGGATAGTTCTGGGAATGAGAGTGTCTCCCTCATACCTGACTCTGTAAAAAAGATCCAGTCCTCTCATAAGCCCTAAGATAGACACATCAAATCTAAGGAGACAACAATATCTTTTTCCAGTAAGTCCACTTTTTTTTTTTTAAGATACAGCTTCTAATTCCAGGTTTAGATGTTGATTCTGGTTCCTGGGTGGTGATATATTTGGCCCATTTTCTCTATCCTACTGAATTCAGCCTCCTGATGGAAAGTTATGCCTCTCTCCATCCCCAGGGGAGAGGTTCCCTCGGTCGCAATCTAGGCAGACTTTGAACCTGGTGCCAACCCTAGAAAGTACTAGGTGTATTGGATACTTTGAGAGCTCCTACTCAATTATCTCTGCTCTTCTCCCTCTCTCTTATAATCTGGTCATCCATCCATCCAAACATCCATCTACTCATCTAATCCCCCATTCAAAATTTTTAAGAATTACTATGCTCCAAAGGCTGTTAGACTCTTGGAATAAGACAGGGTCTACATCATCAAGTCTACAATATAGTGTTGGAGAACAACTTCTAAAAAAGGTAAATCGCATAAGATGTGGTGTGTACTATAATAAGAAATTGGAACAGCATGTTGTGGGAGCTTGCTGGTGACTAGCTGCCTTCCTCCCACCTCCTTCATTTCTGTGACTCCTCTGATCCTGTACATTATTCTCCCTCAACACAGTCTTTGGCTTCCGAGCCTGCTGTTCACCCTACCACCAACATGTCTCCTTTTATTCACCCACCTTTTCTCACTTTTCCTTGCATATGAAGTGAGACCCCACAAGAGATCTATTAAAATGTGTTAGTCATTCCATGGGAAGGGCTTTAAACCAGATTTTGAGAGGCTGAATCTCAGGGTGGAAAATGTGTGTCAGGATAATGAGTTGTCTGTGTACATATACTATCTATTATAGAAAAGCGGATGAAGTGAAATGCCTGTTGTAATTGCTCTCTTTGGGGAATGATATGGGAGACAGGACAAAGTGATATTACTACTCTATTGACCCAGCACCACGAATTTAAAAAGTTTATGTGAAAATACCAAAAAGGGATACATGCTACACTCCCACACACATATAAAGAAGATTTAAACCAAAGTGCTGGAGACGGTAACAAAAAGCAAAGAAATTTGCCTACATCACCAGAGCCATAGAATATGAATGTTCACTGATATGAGGAATTCTTAATCTCAGGAAACAAACTGAGGGTTGCTGGAGTGGTGGGGGGTGGGAGGGATGGCGTGGCTGGGTGATAGACACTGGGGAGGGTATGTGCTATGGTGAGTGCTGTGAATTGTGTAAGACTGATGAATCGCAGACCTGTACCTCTGAAACAAATAATACATTATACGTTAAAAAAAGAAGATAGTAGGGGGGCACCTGGGTGGCTCAGTCGTTAAGCGTCTGCCTTCGGCTCAGGTCATGATCCCAGGGTCCTGGGATCGAGCCCCGCATCGGGCTCCCTGCTCAGCGGGAAGCCTGCTTCTCCCTCTCCCACTCCCCCTGCTTGTGTTCCCTCTCTCGCTGTGTCTCTTTCTGTCAAATAAATAAATAAAATCTTTAAAAAAACATAATACGTTAAAAAAAGAAGATAGTAGGAAGGGTAAAATGAAGGGGGGGAAATCGGAGGGGGAGATGAACCATGAGAGACTATGGACTCTGAGAAACAAACTGAGGGTTCTAGAGGGGAGGGGGGTGGGGGGATGGGTTAGCCTCCTGATGGGTATTAAAGAGGGCACATACTGCATGGAGCACTGGGTGTTATACGAGCAATGAATCAGGGAACACTACATCAAAAACTAATGATGTAATGTACGGTGATTATCATAACATAATTTAAAAAATGAAAAAAAAAAGAATGTAAATGTTCAGGCCTGTGTCAGAGTCCCTGGCCAAACTGGGCAGGGTCAGAGCCCTTCCCCTTGGAGTGTCCTGGTGCTTGGTGGCTGCATGACCCTCCTTCACAGAGACAGAGGCAGACTGTTGGGGAGTGCTCGTCAGAAATTCTTTTATTTGTTTATTCCTTTACTCATGTAACAAATATTCAGGAAGGGCTTCCTGTATGCCAGGCATGCTGCTGGGCTGGAGAGGCAGGTGTGAACCTGAAGGCAGTGATCTGCACCCTCTTGGAGCTTATATCCCAATTTCTAAGGACAGCTGGAAGCCGGCAAAGCTCCAAGGAGCAGGATGGAATCATAGTGTCTCTAACGTTTAACTTCTATGTGCCGGGTGCTAAGTGCCTTCCTTTTATTCATTCATTTAATACTCATCACCACCCTACGGTTAAGGTTATTATCCTCACCTCTTTGATTTTTATTAAATGTATTATATTCATCTTATAGCAGAGAAAACCAAAGTTCAAAGGCATGAAGCAACTTGCCCCAGATCATAGAGTTAGTAAGGGGCAGTCTTTGCCATGTCTGTGTGCTGAGCCCTTGTGCTCTATAAAATTTCCACAACAAGAAAGCTGCACCCCATTGCCCAGCAAAGGCAAAGCACATTGCTGCCTCTCCTTCTAAGGCCAGGTAAGGGGTAGGCGAGTAAGGAATGGAAGGAATGGTGGGTGGTCCCACTTCAGCCCCATGACTAGTCAGCCAGGGCAATATATAAAAATGGGCATCACGCCCCTGCTTCTTCCTCCCAGTGTCCTTCCCTCACCCCCTTCATGTTCCACTTTCCACTCTGTTCCTCATCTTCCTTGCTTTAGATCTTAGGTCTCCTTTCCCCTTTATGGATTTGCCTTGCCCTTAGGCCTAACTCTACTGCTGTATCTCCACCTACGAATCCAACTCTCCCATCTGGACCTCCTTCTGGTACTGCTTTCCATAGCTCTAGGCGAACGCATTGCCTAAGGTAGTACAACCCACAGTTCTCCGGGTTCACCTGGCCCTTGGGTAGGAACAAGAACACAAAGCCTCCCAGGGGTGATATGTAATGGTCCTATAGATGGATGCACTACTGGATGCATTTGAAGCTCGAGGGAAAACAAAGACTTTGATCTTTGATTCTTCCCTTCTGCTATAATCTAAATCAATAAGGCAATTGAAGATAATGTAGAGCTGTACCAGGAAATCCTTTTTCATTTTGTGGTGAGCTTGGCTTATGGAGAAGTAACATAGCAACTGTTTTTTTTTTTTTCTTTTTCTGCCTTTGTTAGCAACTAAAATCAGAATGACTTATTTTTTTTCTCCTGGTTTCATTTAGAGATTCGAAAACATTTTGTTCTGGTTTTCTGCAAAATTCCATTGTCTCTTTGGGGAGAAAGTCTCTCTCCTGCCTTACAATCTTCTCCTATTCGTAGGAAACTAACACAGAATAAAGTTCCAGGAGAAAAGCCATCACTTTTGTCACTGAACAAGAACTAAAATGTGAGACTTTGACAGATTACAAATTGATTGTGATTAGGGGAACGATTTAAGCCATGAAGGCCAAATTTGAAGGGTAAGAATTTTTGGGTTTACAGGCCTAAAGCTAAAATAAACCTACAAATTGCTTGACAGCCATATTTTCCATTGCTTTTCAGAACACATCTCTTCTTCTTCCAGCCCAGAAAGGCAATATTCTACAGAAATGACATTCTTATAACTTTTTTAGTTAATGGGGTGCTATTCAACAAGATCTGTAGAATGTAGGAACTGAGCCAGAAGGAAACTGAAATCACTCTGTGCAAAGAACTCATTGTCCTGTTGGAGAAACCAAGGTCCAGAGAGGGGAGCTGCTGGGCAGAGATTAATGAAAGAACCCAATGGCAGCCTGTGCCCAGAGTCTCACTCAGTCAATTGTCTTCCCTTCTGTTGCCTTTCTGCTGGTTCCCCATAATTCCTAGACATGTGGCAGCAGGCAGTTGCCCCCAGCCAGCTGCACCCAGAGCTTTGTGTGAGTGTGCTGAAGGAGGAGGACTGCTCATAAGAAACCTTTAAAATAATTGAATTATTAGTGGTAAAGGCAAGATCCAGGAGCTGCTGCTGTTACTGACAGCTCATCATCCTCGCATCCTTAGTGACATCTCATTTATCAAACAGCATGATAGGATGATAACTTCACAGAATGAAAAATGCTGACTTTATTTTACAGGGTCTTAAAAAAATGCCTTTTTCTTTTGGGAAAAAAAAAGTCAAAATGAAATACATGTTTCCATAAAGTAAAAAGTTTCACTTCTCCGTTTAAAATTATTTTCTCCTCTTTTCATATTACATAAAATATAGAAGGGCCCACTGTAAACTCGCCATTGGGAACCTACGTATATGTACACATAGATTGCCATTCATTTCCTGAGGACTTCCTGAAATAATTTTGGATGGAAGGATATTAGAAGAGGAAGGAGAAGCTAAGCTTACTTTCCATCTAAAAATTAATTTAAAAGATAGTTGTAACCATGATTGCTTTTTAATTAGGCATATAAATTTTTAATAAAATTAATAAATAGCAACTGCCGAGCAGCATTACCCAAAAGTGGTCCATTGTCTAGTACTCCCATAGGACAATCTGTTAAAAATGGATTCTGTGGTCAAATGAATTTGAAAAATGCAAATAATATAGTCCCTTGAAAATTTACAATCCATATTAGCTTTTTATGCTTCTGCGATGTCCTGCTGTCAAGACAAGTGCATTCCCAAGCTATTTTAACACAGAGTCTTTTTAATTTTTCATGGAACACATTTTGGAAAACAATGCCATAGATAATACATTTTAAAAGATCAATAATAAGTATTGAAAAAAATATGAATACATTTAAAACAGTGGAGTAAAGGCAAGAAAGCTAGTCTTTGCTACTGATACTGATAGACTCCTACTTTCTTTTTTTTTTTTTTTTAAAGATTTTATTTATTTATTTGAGACAGAGAGAATGAGAGAGAGAGAGAGAGAGCACATGAGAGGGGGGAGGGTCAGAGGGAGAAGCAGGCTCCCTGCCGAGCAGGGAGCCCGATGCGGGACTCGATCCAGGGACTCCAGGATCATGACCTGAGCCGAAGGCAGTCGCTTAACCAACTGAGCCACCCAGGCGCCCTAGACTCCTACTTTCAACAGATACGAAAGTGAGCATAATACAGGAGGTAACTGTTTTTAACACTGGACAACAGGCAGCTCGGAGTGTGACCCTTATAAGAAGAAAAACGCTTTAAGTGAGCCCCAGGGCTGGCTGTCCTTTAGCCTGGGGCCCTGCCCAGACGGGGTGCAGGGAGGGGAACCCAAATGGAGCAGTTTCACTCAGCTGAGGAGTAGAGGTCAGACTTGGGGGTGAGGCAGCTGGGACTGTGTGGGAGGGTACCAGAAAGAGGGGTCACACAAAGAAGGAACTCCAGAAATCTACCCAGTGGTCGGTCCTCTTGTTGTTGGCCGAATACAACACTCATAAACGGGAGCTCAGTGCCACCCGGCAGAAAACAGCCATGGGGTGGCTGGGGTAGCTGTGAGCTCCTGGGAGGATTGGGACTTCCCACAATGCTGGGAGACATAGGGCTGAACCATCCTGAGTGAGGAGACCCTGCTGCATGTTGTGGGCCCTCCAATGAGTGCCAGTGGGACTCTCACTCTCGACTAAGGGCAGCACTAGATCCCACCTAACAAGGCTTAAAAACAAGCCTTCGGAGTATCCATCTGATCTGCCACTCAGTTACTTCCATAACAAAATTCAATACTCCTTCCAGAAGGAAAAATATCCAGACTCTCAAAACTGAAGCATTTCCAATGTCTAACATACAATAATAAAATATATATATATAACAATAAAATATATATATCAATTATATATATACATATATATAATTTTTTTATATGTAATTTTTTCTTTTTTCTTTTTTTTTAAAGATTTTATTTATTTTTATTTGAGAGAGAGAGAATGAGAGAGAGCAAGTACATGAGAGGGGGGAGGGTCAGAGGGAGAAGCAGACTCCCTGCCGAGCAGGGAGCCCGATGCGGGACTCGATCCAGGGACTCCAGGATCATGACCTGAGCCGAAGGCAGTCGCTTAACCAACTGAGCCACCCAGGCGCCCCATATTTGGCTTTTTCTTTAAAAAGCCAAAGGATGTGACCCATAACAGGAAGTGGTGGGTGGTGAGGGGGAACAATAAGAACAGACCCAAATATGACCAAGGTGCTGGAATTAGCAAATAAGTGCTTAAAACAGCTATAAAAATACATGTTTATAGATTTAAAGGAACATAGACATAATACATGAACAAATGGAAATAAACTGAAAAATAGAATACCTGACATAAAACCAAGAAACTCCAAGTAAGCATGCAAATATATATCATTCCTTTCAAAGACTACTTTAAAAACATCTAGTTATTGGGGCGCCTGGGTGGCTCAGTCGTTAAGCGTCTGCCTTCAGCTCAGGTCATGATCCCGGGGTCCTGGGATCAAGCACCGCATCGGGCTCCCCGCTCCGCGGGAAGCCTGCTTCTCCTTCTCCCACTCCCCCTGCTTGTGTTCCTGCTCTCACTGTGTCTTTCTCTGTCAAATAAATAAACAAAATCTTTAAAAAAAAAAAAATCTAGTTATTAATTACTTTCTATAAGAAAGTTTACAGTTTTATGTTTAGGTTTTGCACTTGCATTTTGCAGATTCTGAGGATTTGAGAGAACCCCTAGAGCAGTGAAAAAATCCTATAAGTGTGACTGGAAAAGACACAGAAATTATATATAGATATAAAAATTAGAACTTGGCTGTTAACGGCAAGTTATAAATGATTCATTAGCTGGTTCAACTATGGAAAGTCAAAAAGAATAGTTTCCTTAGTGAGAAGCAATGAGAGAAAATATTTCAAAACTAAAATATGAAGCAAGAGCAAGTCATAAAGATGGTCAGCCACATAAAAGGAGTTTTATATAATTTTGTCTTCAATCAAAGCCAGTTCTCTTCACATTTCCAGGAGACATTTGCTTCCCTAGATTTAATTTTTCCATATTACCCTGCAAGTCAGCCTGGCAAAGCTCCAGCTTTCGTGGACTGGCTTCTATCCGAAATCTTGAAAGATCCGCTAGATCTTGGGTGGGAATGGCAAACCAGTATTGCTAAATGGAGCGTGTGTGTGTGTGCAGGAGGAAGTTCTATCTTTATTCTTGAACAGAGACAGACATAACAAGGGGGGAGCAGGGGGGCGCTGTGGTCCATCCCGAAGCCAGTAGTGTCTTACCACCAACACGGTTTACAATCATTAGCACATGGTAATAGTAAATATAGATTGACTTCCGGTTGGTTTGAATATTGTTTTAAAATTCTTCTGCTGCCCAACCCCTCCCACACATACCACATATATACATCATATGCCACTCCCTGAAAATCTTGCTTGTTACTTTCATAGGCCACCCTCAATTTAATCAGGCATCAAACAGTCAATTTGCAATAGTGCTCTTACACTCTTAGCTCTAAGCAGACTTCATTAAGGGTCTGACCTTACCCCAGGGGCTTTGATCTTATATTACATAGACCCATTTTTAATTGTTCTCAACAGATAAAATGTTCTCATGCCTAGACTCTAAGGATGATTTTGTAGAAAAAAAATGGTAAACTTAATAATGTTATATTATTATGGCAACTTAGTCATTTTACATCCATTTCACTTAAATCTCTTAGTCTTATTGTATCCTTATAGACAGAGATGTATATTATAATTGTCACTTGACATATGATGAAACTAAGGTCCAGAAAGTGATTGTCTAAAGTCACAAAGTTTGTTGGTAACTGTGCCTCTACTCGGCTTCCCTACTGCCCACCTTTGGTTTTTGTTTGTTTGTTTTTGTTTTTAACTAAATCATGCTACATCATTTAATGTCTATTCAAGTTAGTTGCTTTTTAATAACAGACTATCAAGAAAGGTGTTTTGTAAATCTAGATTTTTATCTTTAATATTCCCATTTTGCCAGTAAGAAAGCCAAAGCTCAGGAATGGTAACCAGTTTGAGGAGATGGCTGGTCCAATGACAGCACAGGGACTAGAATGAGGGGCCTATACTTTGTTCACTGCACCATGGCCAACCTGGATTGTAATAGGATCATTGATTTCCATAAGTCTTAGTGACAGAATTTTACACCCAGGAATAACAATCATACAATAAACATTATATAATTCAATCTTCTGGTCTTTCCTGTGGTGTTTTGAATATTTTAGATCAAGCTGTGGTGAATTTCCCCAGGGGCAGGAAGTTAAGCTCTACACCAAAACAAAGGTTTAGCAACTAAGTTCAGGAGTGTTTCTTGTTCAGATGAAAATTCTGGCCCATCAAGAATGGCTAGACTTGTGGCAAGAGTGGGAAGGCAGGAGAATGTGACCTGAAGGAAAGTCTGCTCTTCTCAGGCCAGAGGGGTGGTGGGGAAAGGAAGGTATCAGGGCAGAGACAGTTCGCAGTAGTGGGCAGGCCCAAGCATCCTGACTTCTCAGCTCTGGGCTTTAGGTTGTAGATAAGAGTTGCATTAAGGAGGGGGGATTGGTTAGCCTGGTGATGGGTATTAAGGAGGGCACATACTGCATGGAGCACTGGGTGTTATACGAAAACAGTGGATCGTGGATCACCACATCAAAAACTAATGATGTATTGTATGGTGACTAACATAACATAATAAAATTTAAAAAAAAAAAAGAGTTGCATTAAGATAAGCAGGGCAAGCATTGTCCCACTGCCATTTAAGATTCTGGAAAGAGATCTGTGGTGGGCTGAATTCTCCATACCAACCATATCAAAATAAATTTGGTTACATGATTAGATAGGAAGAGGCCTTGATATTTGTTTTCCCTAAATAGCCCTAAATTTCCTAAATAGCTCTATGACATACCACATTAATTCTACCTAAATGCTAAGCACTTTTAGATGAACTAAAGACCGTGAGGCCACCTGCCCATACAGATACTGACCTGCATTACCTCTTAGAGGGAAATCTCAGAAATGGCTGATTCTCAAGGCAGATGACATATAACAAGGGGAGGTAAAACTCCACAGTAGAGGCTGGACTGCTTGTGCCCAAGGCCAGAGAGAAGCCACAGCAGAGATCCAGAAGAGTCTGAAATGCTAATGAGAGCTGAAATAAGGTAGAGACAGCCAGGGAGCATCACTAGGCTGAAGCAAGCCCAGGGAGAGACTAGATGACAATAGACATTAACTGCAACCAGTGACCAGAGACAATGCCTCAGAGACCTGCAATGGTCCAAGGAAGCCTTGTGGATCTGATTCCTCTCCCTTCCTCCGTATCAGGATATTCCATAATCTGGTGCCCTCCATTCACACAAGCACTTCAAACTTAGAAAAGCAGAAGGAAAAGGCAGACAGGGTATTTTGTCTATTTTTGACATTCTGCTGAATGTCATTTAAAGGGACTATCTTAATCATTGCATCAGATTAGGATTTTTGTTGTTGTTTAATTTTGAAAAAATCTCAAACTTACAGAAGTGTTTCACGTATAGTACAAAAACTCCCCCTTTGAACTATTTGAGGAGTTGCTGACATGATACCTTTTAACCCTCAAACACTTTAACATGTCATATTTCCAAGAAAAAAAGAAAATTTTCCCCCATGATCAGAGCACCAACCTTAAAATCGGGAGATTTGCATCAATACAGGGCTTCTATTTCATCCTCCAGCTCCATTCAGATTTCACCAATTGTCACAATAATGTCCTTTATAGCAAAAAGATACAGTTTAGAATCACACAGGGCTTGTGTCCTTAATTATATCTATTTGGAATGCTACCATGGCCTTGAAGACTCTAAAGAGTGTACTTAGTTATTTGGTAGAATATTCCTCAAGTTAGGTTTTCTGATGTTTCCTCACAATTAGATCTAGGTTATTCATCTCTGGCAGGAAGATCACAGAAGTCATGCTGTGCTCTTCTCATTGCTTCTGATCAGGTGGCATATGATTTTCAATTTGCATTACTGATGCTGTTCATTTTGATCATTCAATTGAAGTCTGTAAAGTTACTCTCCCCCCCCCCCTTTCTTTAAATTAACAGGTATTTTGTGGGGAAGCACTTTGAAACTATGTAAATATCCTGTTCTTCTCCACACTTTCAATTTATTCACTTATTGATTCATAGATTCCTATTTTTTCAGTGGGTTATAATCCTTTACTATCGTTGCTTATTTTGATGTTCTGTGTCCCTATTATCATTGTTTATTTTGATGTTCACTGTCCTTTTGATATGATTGTGCCTTGAGCACTGAGCTTTCTGGCACAACCAGATGCTCCAAGGTCTGCCACCTGCCTTGCTCAGGACTGAAATGTTCAAGAGGGGAAAAGGGAGAGCTGACTAAGTTTCCAAGCTGAAGCAGACAAGTTAACTTCTATCTTCCCTACCTCTTTATCCAGTGTGTGGGAGATAGAATCAATTGCTTCCCCTCTGCTGATATGAGTGGCAGTGTGAGGGAATTAAAACCTCACCATATGTTTATTATCAGGGAGAGTTGTGTTTGCATCTACCTGAGACTTTGTCAGTTTCTGGGTTGATTACTTATGTTACACCTTTTGTTCCTTTCTCTATAGTGCTTGGCAACAGATTTGTGAAACGGAGCAGTAATGTGGATCTGTTTTAGGAGCTTCTGTAATGAAAGAACTGGTGACATTTTAACACTTTCCTAATGTGAGTTAGGGAGATGGGCACACACACAAAAATGTAGCCTAGAGAAGTCACCTGAAAGGTAAACAAACACCCAGTTTTGGAAATGGGGAAAAACTAATGATGAGCAAACCAAAGCTTGTCCGAGATTAAAAGGAGCCTTGGGTTTAAGAAGCTTCAGAAGCAGGGGACAGCATGCTCACAGATAACAGGACATCACAACTTCTCACTATGTCCTAGAGATTATGGGGCAGGTGACAATACGTAGCACTTCCATGCTCTCAAAGGAGCTGCTTTTTTATATGAAGATGCAACCTGGGTGTAATAAATTTGTAACAATGTTTTGGGTTATTTTTTCCAGTGTGGAGTGGTACTTTGAAAGATAATCATTTTCTAGGTTTTTACATTTCTGATATGTTGGATTTTACTAAATGTGTATTATTTTGTAATCAGAAAAAATTGCAGACACATAAGAAATAACAATAGTAAAATAATGGATGAGTATACAGTTTCATTAAAACACTGCAGTTTTTCTTTTTTTTCCCTCAAGTATAATGTTACACTGAGTACAATGTATAAATCTTAAATGTAGAACTGGGGTAAGGTCTATACATTCCAGCAACCACCATTCAGATCAAGATAGAAAATATTTCTGCCACCTAAGACAGTTTCCTTGCCCCCTCCCCAGCCAATCCCTCACCAAGGTAACCTCACTTTGACTTGTATCACATAGATTAGGGTCAGGAAGCAGGCTCCTGCTCTGACTTGATCATTAATATACAGTGCCGAACTGTATGAGTCTCTCTTCTTCTGCGTGTCTTAGGAAATAGACTAAATGACCTTTATGGACGCTTTCAGTTCTTCTATTCCAGGAGAGAAATGATAAGTAAGGTATTTTCCTCAAGGGTCCTTAGTAAATGAGCAGTAAGAATTATCTCCCAACTTCCAAGCCTAACTCCAGCTACTAAGCCACAGGGCTTCTGCATAATTAGTTCCTAAAGCTGTAGCAAATAGAGTTTATCCAAATGAGAAAGCAATAGTTAATTCTGAAATATTAGGTTAATGTTTCATTTATTCACTTTTTACTATTTACTACATGCTAAACATACCTTTGGCAGGCAATAATAGTCACAGCAGTGCCTGCTCCTTGGTCTAGTAGAAGAATAAAAACACAGGTCCAATCTCACCATATGTGGAATCCAAAAAAACCAACCTACAACTATGAAGAATAGATTGATTGTTGCCAGAGGAAGGGGGTAGAGGGTGGGCAAAATGGGTGAAGGTGGTCAAAATGTACAAACTTCCAGTTATAAGATAAATGTTGTGGATGTCATATATGGCATGGTGACTATAGTTAAGAATATTGTATTGCATATTTTTGAAAGTTGCTGAAAGAATAGATCTTAAAAGTTCTCATCAGGGGGCGCCTGGGTGGCTCAGTCGTTAAGCGTCTGCCTTCGGCTCAGGTCATGATCAGGGTCCTGGGATCGAGCCCCGCGTCGGGCTCCCTGCTCAGCGGGGAGCCTGCTTCTCCCTCTCCCACTCCCCCTGCTTGTGTTCCCTCTCTCGCTGTGTCTCTCTCTGTTAAATAAATAAAATCTTTAAAAAAAAAAAGTTCTCATCAGAAGAAAAGACAAGTGTAACTTTATGAGGTTATAGATGTTAACTAGACTTACTGTGGCAATCATTTCATAATATATACATATATTGAATCATTATGTTGTACACCTTAAATTAATACAACGTTCGTGTCCATTAAATAAATAAATTAATAAAACTGGAAGGAAAAAAGAAAATGCAGGTCCAAGTGTCTGTAATAGAAGGAAGGAATTCGCAAAGCCGTAAGAGAAAAACAGAGCTCTAAGAGGAAAGAAGGCTCATCTTCAGCTGGGAGATTGTGGCAGGATTGATGAAAGGGTTGACCAGAGATCTGGACTTTGAATGATGAGTAGTAGTTGGATACACAGAAATAGACTTTATTCCAAAAATGTGCTATTCATACATGAGAATGGCATGCTTCATCTACGAAGTATGCTCAGAGTATTCTTTTCTCAGCACAATGAATGGTTTTGTGCAGAGGTCCTAATAGATTCCATTTATATCTGCAAGTGAGATCATCTTTGGGAAAACTATGTCTTTGTAACAGATTGATATAAAGAGACATTTCATAGTCATATCAAGAAATCAAGATATATATATAATAAAATATATATATATATATATATATGTATATATATATATATATATAAACTTAGGGAGACCCTCTGACCCAGACCAGGAGGTGAGGGAAATGACTTCTCTGTCCTTCTGATTCTGCAACAAAACTGCAAAACACCTTTCACCTTCCCCCATTGCATAGAACAAGAAACTGAGTTTCATAGAATTCAAGTGACCTCTTTTTCATTCATTCACACAACAATAACAACAAAAAATTTGATGGCCTGCTCAGTATCAGGCACTGTTCTTGGCACAGAAAATAGAGTCTTGAGGAAAAAAGATAAAATTCCTGTGCTCAAAGATGTTACATTTTTATGAGAGAGGAAAGATTCAAACAAATGCATATATAACATATAGGATGTTAATTGGCACTAATGAGAAATCTAAAACAGGTGAAGATATATATAGAATAAGGTTGGAGCAGGGGTCACTTTCTTATGAAGACCAGTCATGGAAGGTCTTTCTAATAAGATGACTGAGATTAGAACTGAGACCTGAAGGAAGTGAGGCAATTAGTCATCTAGAGGAATAGCATTTTCGTCAGAGGGATCAACAAGTACAAAGACTCCAAGTATGCTTAATGTGTTTGAAGATCAGCAACGTGATTGTTATGACTAACATAAGGAAAGAAGTAAGAAATAGATCAGATTGGGCCTTAGAGAGCATGGTTCAGATTTTAGATCTGACTCTAAGTATAACTGGAAGCTTTAAGCAGAGCAGTGATTTCTTTTTTCACTTATGTTTTGAAAGGATCATTCTGGCTGTGCTGATAAGATAGTAAGCAGCAAGGAAAGGGGTGGGGGAGTTCATTCAGAAGGCTATTTAACAGATCATAACTATGAAGGTCATAGACTTGAGCCAGGGTAGTGGGATGGGGGAGGTGAGAAATGACCTGATTCTGGATTCAGTTTGATGGTCGAGTCAACAAGATTTGCTGGTGGATTGAATATGAGATATGGAAGAAAGAGAGGGGTCAGATGTCTCTTACAGTGATGAACAGAACTGGCAGGGGCCTGACCTCAGGGAGTTTATCTACCGGTGGGATAGGCAGCCAATAAACTAGCAAACAAATACACGTGATTGCAGTTTATGATAAGTACTAAAAAGGAAACAACAGAGTGCTATGCTATGAAATAACCAGGGATCTCTGCTTTCAGTAGGGTAGTCAGGGACCATCTCTCTGAGGAGGTGGTATTTAAGCTAAAGACAGAATGAGAAGGGCCCTCCATACAAAGATTCAGGGGTAGAATGTGCCAGGTGGAGGCCCCAGTAAACACAATGGCCCTGAGTTTTCATACTGCAAAGCAGGAAAGGCAGGAATTAAAGCAGTCTGCCCAACTCTTAAACCTGTTTTGTTTTTTTGTTTTGTTTTCCCCTACTCTTACATGTTCTAGCACCTTGGTTTCCAAAGTATGATCTCCAGACCCCAGAGTTCCTTGAGACCCTTTCAGGGGGTCCCCCAGGCCAAAACTCTTTTCATATTAATGCTAATCCGTTATTTGTTCTTTTTTGTACTAATTCTTTCATGAGTATACAATGTTTTCCACAGGACACGTGATATGGCAACAGATTGAATCCAAAGCTGATATGAGAATCCAGCTGTCTTCTATTGAGCCAGATGTTAAAGAGATTTAAAAAGATGGAAAGCAATGCCATTTTTACCATTAAATTATTTTTGTTTTGTAAGACAGTTTTTTTATAATGTGTTTTTATGTTTACACAAAAGGGAATTATTAATATTATTTTAAACAAATTAATATTTTAAAAATTGCTCAGTATTGATTTATTTTTTCTATTTATTTATTTATTTATTTATTTATTTATTTATTTATTTTGATGCAGTGTTCTATGATTTATTGTTTGCGTATAATACCCAGTGCTCCATTCAATACGTGCCCTCTTTAATACCCATCAGGAGGCTAATCCATCCCCCCACCCCCCTCCCCACTAGAACCCTCAGTTTGTTTCTCAGAGTCCACAGTCTCTCATGGTTTGTCTCCCCCTCCAATTCCCACTCATTTTTCCCTTCCTACTATCTTCTTCTTCTTTTTTTTTTTTTTAACATATAATGTATTATTTGTTTCAGAGGTACAGGTCTATGGTGAGCACTGTGAATTGTGTAAGACTGATGAATCAGTATTGATTTCTAATGGTAAATAGCAATAGATATAACTCGCAAAAACAAAAGTTATTTGGATCCTCCATAATTTTTAAGAGTGTGAAGGATCCTGAGACCAGAAGCTTGAGAACTGCTGTTTTAGCATTAATGTTAAAACTCTCCAATTCGTACTTGGCCTCTAGACATAAAATCCCCTTTGTGCCAAGAATTTCCCTTAAAACTCAACCTGTCCCGGGTCACATAGCTCTAAGTGGTAGAGCTGGGAATGGGACCCAAGCAGTCTTGCTCTACAGACACCATTCCTAACCATCAGTGGTAATTTAATGTGTGTGAACAAATAAATGAAGATTTAGCCTTAATGCTACGTAAACCCCACTTCCAGGGGATCACAATAGCTCTGACTGGCTGGGAGATCCATGTCAGGCAGGGTGGGGCCTGAAATATCACACACAGGAGGAGCTGGAGACAGGTGAAAGCCTTGGGCTAGGGAGCTCTGAGCAGCAAGCCAGGGAAATGCAACCTCTGCCATCAAGTCCCACAGGCAAGCATGAATCAGGACAAGAGTCAAGGCCACAAGGTTCGAAGTTGTGTGGGTACTAGAGACAAAGCAAGGGAAGGAGTGAACTCAATCATCTCAGCACAGTGGCTCCCTGTCCCCCTGACTCTTCCCCAGATGTCACCTCTGCAGGGGAGGACTTGGTTGAAATTGGAAAATTTTCCTTCTCTCCTTCCACCCCACCCAAACAAGAGTGAATGAGTGAGCAAGAGGATTCCAGACAAATAATAGGAGAAGGGCTGGAGTGCCCATGACTCAATTTTATTTACTGAAGGATTCAAGGTTCATAGGTGGACCACTTGGTTTAATGGTGTCAGGTTAGGGAAAATACCCACGTCAGGGTAGATTTTAGAATAACACACTTTGCCTGGTAGATTAAACAATCATACATGGTTGGTAGACTTTAGCTTGAAGAGTCTAAATTAAGTCATACAAAAATTCATAAATGCACATTTATTAAAATCAAGTATAAAGACCAGAAGCAATAAAGGATAAAAATCAAATTATATTTTACTGAACATAAATATAATTTATAATGAGATCTGAAAAATGGTATTTAAAGTTTTTCTGCTTAGCAGAATGAGATATAATTTCCACTTTCTGGATAATGTAATTACAAGGTAAAAGGGAAATTTTTATATATGAGAACCCATAGTCTCATCTGTCACAGGCCGCATAACCTCTTTCTGTCTCCTTCACTAAGATGAGTTCAGCCTCACAGAATTTATATTATGCAAATGAAATAATGGAGGAGAGGAGAGGAAAATCAGAGAAGCCTCCTTGGCTCATACTGGAAAGAGATAATGTAACATGAACACTCTCCTTAAGAGGTGTTTGGAGCCTTCTGTATGCCCTACCCCATCCCATTCCCATCCCTAACCTACAAAGGCAGACACCATCTTAATAGTCTTGTCAAATATGTATTCATTTCTAAAAATATATTGTTTAGTTTGGCATGTTCTGAACACTAGGTAAATGGCATCACATTGTGTGTGCTCTTCTGCAACGTGCTTTGGACAATCCACTCTCAGTTCCTGAGACTCATCTGTGCAGGGGAGTTCATGGATCTTCCCTGTTGTGAAGGATTCTAGCTCGGGCCTCATGCCTATTTTCTTTGTTCATTCTCCATTGGACTGATATTTTGGTTGTTGCCAGCATTTTGCTTTACATACACTGCTTCTGTGAACCACCTTGGACATGAATCTTGGGGAACACATATAAGAATAACTTCAAATGTATATCTGGGACTAGAACTGCGGAGTTACACAGGGTGCATGTTTTCAGCTGCACTCCATAATGTCATTTTCGTAATCAATTACTGAGAGAAATGAGCTAAAATCTCCCGCAGTGATGATGAATTTTAAAATTCCTCTTTGCAGTTCTAGCAATTTTGGCTTTATAGCTTTAAAATGAGAGATGATTCCCTTCACATCTATTGTGAATTTGTGAATAATGATATGTTTGAATTTATATATGTTGCCTTATATTGTCTTATTTTACTTTTTCTGTAGACTTTTCCCCCCTTTTCTAGATTTCTTTCCGATTTATTGACATTATGGTGGATTTTGTTGTTGCTGTTGTTAAAAATGGGATGCAGTTATTTCTCTCGCTGTAAGCAAATACTTTGGCAATAAGACTATATTTCCTTCTATCAAGAGGTGAAAGAGAAGCTAACGCCAGTTCTAAGTCTAGGCCGGGAGTCTGCAAACTATAGCCCACTGTCCAAATCTAGCATGCTGTCTATTTTTGTAAGTAAAAATTTATTGTAACGAAGCCACACTCATCCATTTACAAATTGGCCACAGATGCCTCTTGGCAAAATAGCAGAGTCGAGTAGTTGCAACTCTTGAGTAGCACGGTCCGCAAAGCCTAAAATATTTACTGTGTGGGCCTTTTCAGAAAAAGTTTGCCTACCTCTGGTCTAGGTGTTTCACTCATTCTATCAGAACTTGTCCAGTGCCCTGTGAACAAGAACAGGCTAGTCCACTGAAGGATGAGAGTCCACGTGGAACAGAGATGAGTTGTCTTGGATAAGTCCAGTTCGGATTAGCCAGCTCCCAGAGGCCAAGCACCTGATGACATTGCATAGATGATTCCATTCAAGAACAGTTAAACTAGACTGGATTAGCAGAACTGCCTGATGAGCAGTACATGGGCTCATGAGTAACAATAAATGATTGTTGTTTTAAGGTGCTAAGTTTTAGGATAATTTATTACACATCTAATACAAAGGATTTGGGGTCTGCTTTTTTTTTCCTTTCATTTCATTTCTCCCTCTAGCAATGAGAAATTATACGATTTTTATTCTGTTAGTGCTCGCTCTAAAAACTTTAATGTACAAATTTTAAAGTAAATCATTTTTTCCTTCTTCATAAACAATGCAGAGACCTCAGATGACTTTAACTCTGATCAGCTGTCCCCAGTTTAAATGCTTTTATTATACAGAACTTCAGTTACACTTTATTTAATTCTACAAATTAGACATTATTGCTCTTATTTTATACTGTTGTTTTTTGCCTAGATTTACTCATATATTTATCTACGTCTTTGCTCATTATTCCTTCTTGCACCTCAAAGTTTCAATCTTTGTGAATGTCTTCAGTAAGAGTTGGTTATTGGCACATTCTCTCAGTTTTTTCCTAAAAGTATTTAATTTTACCCTTATTATTAGAAGATACTTTTATGAAGTATGTAATTCTGGATTGATAGTTATTTTCTCTCAATACCTTGAAGATATTATTTTATATATACATATATATGTATATCTCAGCTGCTTTCACTTTAATATTAATTCCTCTTAGAAAATCTGTTTTTCCATGTGGATGATTTGTCTTCTCTATTTTTGTTTTTGTCTTCTGTGATACAACATCTACTTGTGTATTTCTTTTTTTCCTTATTTATACTCTTCAATATTTTTTCCATTTTCTGAAATAAAGACTTTTTTTTAAATACATTTGAAATGTTTTTGGACACTAACTCCTCATATATGCTCCTGCTGCTTCTATGTGCTTTTTTTGTAACATCAGGTAGACATATGTCAAGTTATTCACTCTCTTCCATTTCATTCATTCTCATTCTTAGAACTTCTAGTACTTTTTCTCTCTGAGAAGCTTTTTGAATATTTTTTTCTATCTTCCTGTTTACTGATTCTTTCTCCATTTATGTTAAATCTGAATTTCAATCCTCCATAGCACCCAGTACCATGCAATGCCTATAGAAATATTTTAAAATTGTGAAAAGAATATGTTAATAAATCCATGAATCAATTTGTGGACATAAACTTGATGTCGGATGATATTTGCTCTGAGCTGATGAGTTGAGGCTTTCTGAGGGCTTTGGAGCCATAATAAGAATCTGCATGTTAACTAAGCAAAGCCATAGACACAGGTTGCTTTTACCTGAAATATATGTGGATGATGGTGTGATGATTTCAAGGGAAATTCTTATGAAGGTATGTATTGCTGAATTAATAAAAATTTGTGGTCCTTCTCCCAGTCATCAAGTAATAAAAATGCAAGTATCATTGTATCTGTGTAATATTTTATATTAAAAACAGGTTCTACTCAAAAGATTGAAAACACTGTCATGAACATAGCATGCTGTGATCATTATTACAAGTGAATCTTAGTAGTGTATGCATTTATTGAAGAGACGTAAAGCTAAATCTCCTTTCTGGTCGTCTACACTCACAATTAAAGGAATGACTCGTTTACACCATTCTCTAGAGGGAGTGATCCCTCTTAATAATGCAACACTGGTCGGGCAGGTTGCTCTCTTAAGCTGCCTTTGCAACTCATGGTCATTTCACAAGGCATGGCTTCTTTTTCTCCCACTCAGTGTTACACACCACCAAGGCTCCATTGAAACCACCAAAGCATAATGGGCCTAAAAATTGTTTCCATCTTGTAATTTCATATATTTCTTCACAAAAACCAAGATTTATTCAATCATTTGAATGAACTATTAGTCAACCAAGTAAGGGAGTGTTTAACTTTCAGAATGTTCATAAAAATGAATCAAATGTGATAAAAGGTACAAAAGCATCATAAAAAGAGAAAAGCACTGTAAAAACAAAAGGAATTATTTTCATTATTAAGTTATTAATATTGAAATTGGTAACATTTAATAGCACAGTGAGCACTTGGCATTTGCTTTTCTTATAAAAGCTAAGAAAGTAATATTGTGAAGATTTTTTCCATAATCATTGCAGCATTTCTAATTAACACCCTTTTTTATACATGGAGAACTAATATATCCCATTAGCATTCAGAGAAGTAAGACCTTACTTCGTTTTTAACCCTTGGATAATAGCAGACTCATACACCGTGGAAGGGGCAGGGATGGAGCTACAGCCTATATTCAGGATTCAGAATTGTGCTATGAAAGAGGGAAAAAAGGGCTCCCTAGGCCAAAGAATTTACATTTGAATTTGAAAAACTACCTGCCACTGTATGTTGGTGTGAAAGTCCCTGGATATGATATGAGACAATCCACATTGTCCCCATTTTTTTAATAGAAAAAAGATTTATTTTTACATTTAAAATGAACACAAATAAATGTCCCAGAAGTGCATTATATACAAAATCAGCAGATTTATTAAACATAGAAAAATCAAAGCCCTCCAGAAAATACACGTTGACTTTCTTCCAGAGCACCTGGAACATACAGGCCATTTCAATTCACTGACGAGGCAGGGCTCGCAGTGGGTTTGTTCCCAGGTTCGTCTGCTTCTACCCCCATGGACTCTCCTCAAAAACCACAGCAGCAACACTACATCAAAAACTAATGATGTAATGTATGGTGATTAACATAACATAAAAAAAAAAAAAACCACAGCAGCAAACCAATAGGATTCACAGTGGCTGGGATAAAATCCCCATTGTCCATATTAGCCTTTGCAGAAGTTTTGTTGAAAGCTTTCCCCAAGGAGTATTTCTGCATTTTGTCTTTGGGCTCATACTCAGTGGTGGTAAATGGATTAACACAGCAGTCTCTGATAGTATGATAGATGAAGTCAGAAGAGCAATTTTCTGAACACCCTTTCCTTACTTGATGGATGCTTCCATTTCCATCCCTTCCCTCGGGGCTCTTTGTGTGCAAAATCTCTCTTCTGAAAGGAGTTTTCACATGCTGTTCGTACCTGGTGGATTTATGAGGTCCTCTCCTGCAGTCTTTCTGCCATTGTGTTGGCAGAGTCTGCTCTGGTGTTCTATGCAAAACGATATCCTACTTCTCTGATTAACAGCTTCCACTGGATTGACATTTTAAAGTCTGAGACACAATTTAGCTCCAAAAAACACTATTTTCTTCTAATTAGGCCCAAGGGCAGCCAAAATTCATCATCCACCTGGGGAAGCATTTACCTTCTTAGACATTTAGCTGAATTTTGTGGTAGTCCGTTGTTATCACCAGCACCTCAACCAATAATCTTACTTGGTTCTTCCATAAACCTCAACAGGGGCCAGAGTATACATTCTGACTATACTAATTAGCATGCATTTCTCCTCTATGACCCCTCTCGTTTGAACCCGGAAGCATTTGCATCCCTATGACGGATGAGAAGTTGCCAAGAACAATGAACAAAGATATCAAATTTGGGAGGGCGGAGTTTTTGGTGAACAGTCCAGGATTTAGGTTTGAGGTGGATAATTTGAAGATAGTTATCATCCAGCTGAACTAATTTTTTTCCTCTCACTTTTCCTCACGTTCTTTATTAAAAAAAAAAAATCTCTGGTAGCAGAGAGTTGAGAAGAGGGTTAGGTGCTTAAATCACAGAATTAAAAATAGTGGGCAAGTAACACAGGAACAAACTCTCTTTTGAAATTTGGGGATTCCCAGAACGAGCTTCCAGTTGAAGGTTTTTGAGAACAATTTCCTTCCTGGTAACATTCCCCTCACCACCTGGCCATGGGAGAGCGTAGTTAGGTGACAGAAATGAATACAGATAGCAGATGCCTGAGGATAGCCCCCTCCTAAATTGTCCCGGTATCTCACAAATGGTGAGAAAGAGATCCAAAATTTCATACCCATACATAGAATATGGAAATTTATCAAAGGTGAGAGCCATTACCTGACAAAAACTTCCTTAAAAGAAGTGAAGAAATTTACACTGGAAAGAGTGTGACCTATCAGCCACTGGCTGGGAAGTGAGGAGCTGAAATCTTTTTAAGTACCAATGTAGCACAGAGTCAAGGAAGGAAACCACATTCTCCCCTTGCCAGAACAATTACCATGGAGGAGTCAAGGGAAGAGGACATATCATATGTTACGTTAGTAGCAGACACTATGGGGATATTGTCAGGGACCACAAGCTCACCTTCACTACTCCCTGCAATAAACTTCTCTCAATGCCATCTCTGAAGGAGGAAGAGAGCAGAGTAGAAGCTTGAACTGACAATATTTTAACCTACATTGAAACTGGAGTTGTCGAGTGCACCGGATAGCTTGCTGGCTTCAAGACAGGCTGTGCAATGCAAAGAGAGAGGAAATTGAGTTGTAGAAGGAAAGTTCACCAGAGTCCTCTGGACTGTAGTAACTGAAATTTAAGATGTTGAAATTTGTTTCTTTGGCTTCTAAAGAACATAATAAGTTACCAGGATGAAGTCAAATAGCTGGTCCTTTTAGGGAAAATATATTCAATGTGGAGGATTAAAAGAGTTAGCAAGAGAATTATAGGAAAGCTTATTCAAATGTTTGTCATTTCTAGAGAAACAGTAGATTCCAAAAAGGTAAAATCTGTATGAAAGCCAAAGGGAATAGGGCCTGGAACTGTTTATCACTGAAAAAGCTATATACTGGAAGATTTTTAAGAGCTGATTCCAGGAAAGCAAATTCCCATGAATTTTGGGACAATTTTGATACAAATTAAGCCTGGATCTCAGTGGAAGGAAAAGTACTAGCTTCGAAAAGGAGAAGAAATAACGATGAATTAGTAATGGATTGTGGAATCTTAAAGTGCCCAAGTCTACAATTTGCCTAATTTATACCTTGTATAAGTAACACGATTCTGTCACAGTACATTTGTGTGCTTCAGCTGACTCCCTAGCAACTCATGGAAAATGGCAGAATGCTGTTCCATCAACCCACACAAAAGATATTTGCTGGGGGGAAATTATTTGGTGTGAGAGAGAAAATCCTCAATGGCAAAGTCAATATCTTCTCTTTAGATACTTCTCAGGATCACATTTTACTGAATATTATCATTTCACCTTTGGCTACCAGGGAAATATTAGGCTTCCAGCATCTGTCCAGTGAACTGTGAGTAGTGGCAGAATAATTATTTGAAAATCATTTTAGCTCTGGATTTTAATAACCAGACTTTATTTCTCAACATGTTATATTAGAAAAGCAACTAGAATTTAACAGCTTGTCTTTTTTTAAGATCTTAATTCCAAAATTGAATGCAGCTGCTTGTTTTTTATTGTTGTCTTGAATATTCTCTGTTTTTTTTTTTCATGTATTTCAATATTTTTTGTTTCCTGAAAACAAAAGAATGGACTAAAAGGAAATAAATCCAAGATCGTTACCTCAAATGAACTTTAGTTCAGACATTTCTAGCAAGTTAATGCCATCTGGTACTAAAACGTGAAATTTATAAAACACGGTAAGAAAATTTCAGTCCCCGTTGCTCTTTCTCTCATTAGAAGGTAAGAGGCCAGTTCCTCCGGTACTATTTTATATCCTAAGTTTGCTTTTCTGGGCAAGAGATTAAAAGCCTTTGGCTTAGGCACACGTGAACATGTTTTCCAGCCCTTGTGTGGAAACTATTTCAAAGTACTGAAGAAATCTTTCACACCTTAGTACTTACTCTGAATAGCATCCACCCTGTCAGAGTAGGCTCAGCATCCAAAAGAGCATGGCAAAAAACAAACTACTAAATTATCTTAATCACCAACCCTTTCAGATATATTTCATGAGTGTGTGAAAAATTAAAATCACAAAGAATTTTTCAAAGAAGAAACATCTTTGTCATTTATGTTTGTTTTCAAGGCCTTAACATATGGCAAGGGTGCTAAATCAGTGCTTTGTAATTGCACTCAGTAATAAATGGAAGATGAAGTTCAAAGAGAACTCAGAACAGAATGAGTCACTGGTAAATGACAAGGCTTGCAGAGGGCATCTGACCTCCTGGCAAATGGAGCAGCTTCAGTTGTCTGGGACTCGAACTTCTTGTCCCTTCTCCTTTCTTCTGTCTCTACTTTCACCCCCTCTCTCTGGAACAAAAGCAGCTGCTCCCAACTGGGCTTCCTGTCCCCAAGCTCTCTTCCTTCTAATCCATTGTATACCTTGTTTTCCCTATATATATTTTTACCATTTTATTTTTTAAAAACTATTAATTTAGATTTAGAGTCTTCATGGCACTGTATCGAGCCAAACTTACCCACAAACTAAGGCCCACAAAGGTGAAATTAAAGGGTCATAACCACAGACAGCTAGTCTATTCACTGAGAAGTTGCAATGGTCCCTGTTGTATGTTAGATCTAGTGCTAAATTCCTCTCCTCATTCAAGTCTCCCTGCATGTTCTTACCCACTCCCTTATCTCCAATTTCACTTTCCTGTGTTCTCAACTTCTATCCCTGACATTCCTGCTTTTCTATACTGTAACCCCCATCCAAACTTCCCCAGACACAGCCAATAATAAATAATTGGTAAAAATATTGTGTTTATTAACATTATAGGATTACTTGAACTCAGCCTCTATGCAGGGCAGAATAATCCATGCTCTAAGTTTCAAGTGACAACTAATCATGTCTAAAAATCTTTATATTTTCCTTATTTTCAATGGAAACAAGGTATCCTTACTATAATATTACAATTAACCCCCCCCCCCAAACTCTTTAGAGTCCAGGGAAATAATTTCTCACCAAAATTGAGACTATTAACTGGAAGTTTGTTGCATCTGTTACCCTTTCTGTTCTGTAGCAGAGGAATCATGTATCTGTAAACTCCAGAGAACTAATCTGATTAATGTAATAAAGTTTATTTCAATTCAATAAAAGTTCAGTGCTTACTACATGAAAATGATTGTCCCAGCCAAATTGGAGAATACAGAGATGGCTAAGATACAGCTTCTGTCCTTCGAGAATATAAAAGCAAATGGAGGAAAAAGATACACACATAAATATTAGTTAATACATAAACTGGAGGAGAAAAGAGATGAAAGAGAGATTTATTTTGGCTGAACAGAGCACTTAAGGATTCTTGAAGGAAGCAGGATATGAGTTGGCCTTAAAGGATTTGCAGGATTTTTTAAGGTAAGACAGTCCAGCAGAGTCAAATTAGAGCGCGTTTCCCAGTGTCACCTCATATGGTTAACTATTTCTTTAAGTGTCTTTCTCCTCCACCTGAATATTAGCACCTCTACAACTGGGATCATGGCTTATCCATTTTGCAATATTACAGCAACATATTTTATTAGTTTTTTAGCAAAGACCTGGTACATTGTAAGTTGGCAGTAAATATTTGTTGAATTAATCAATCGATGGTTATTAGGCTGCTGCACAATTTTAATGCCATAAGTCTCCAACAGGAGTTGCTTAAAGAAGAGTCAGTAAGGCTGTACTAAAAGCCACATTCAAATGCTAAAAATTCAAACAGAAATCATATCTGTTATCCCTGTGAAGGCTAAGTAATTCCCACATTGTTTTCGGTATTTAACGAGAGTAGAGTCACAGTTCTTAAGAAAAACAGTGTACTGGGCACCAATAGTATAAGACCAAGGAAAACCAGTGTCCTATAAACTGGACAATCTCTTTTTTAGGCCAGACTCATCTCATCTAAACTTTACTGCTCAGTGAAGAGTCTCATTCATCCTGGTTGAGGGGCTGTGTGAGGCAATGAAAAATGCCTTGTGAGCTGGTACCTTTTAGGAATCATGTGAGGTTAGGGAGGTATTTGTGATGCTCATTACAGCCCCAAATAAAGAACTGTCCAAATCCTATTCTTCCATGATCACTTCTACTGACAGCGTTCCCCAAAGAGAAAAGTATATACAAAGAACATTATTAGATCAAAAACAAAATGTTGCTTTCCTAACAGGTATGTGAGAGCTCAATGACTTGCAGTTCAGGGCCCTCTCCTAAGTTGTGCTGGAGGACATGGCTTGATTTTGAGATAAGAATGGGGCTTCCAAAAAAAAAAAAAAAAGAATGGGGCTTCCAATTCTTTACCTTTGCTCTAAATTCTGAGATCAAGTTATACTTTTAGGGGGAGAGATCTGTAAGGTAATTTCTGACATACTTACTATTCAGGTGCAGATTTCCAGGGGATGAAAAAGAGGAGAGAAACCTGTATCAAAGATGCCAGCCCCTTTATATCCACCAAAGAAAAATAGAGTGCAGCAGTCAAGTTGCTGGTCTTTAAGGATTATTGATAAATGTAGCCTAATGAATGTTCTAGACTCTGACCAATATATCAACTCTTTCTCTGTCAAAGGAGGGAAGTTAACAAGGGTATAGGTGTGGTAGGAGGAGACGAAGGTGCCTATTACCTCTACAGTACCCATCACTTTCATGTGCTTGAAAGCATTTTCAATTATACTTGTCTTCTATGATGTACATCTTCATTCATTCACTCATTCATTCATCCAGGAAATATTTATCAAGTGTGTTTGTGTGCTAGGCACTCTGGTAGACACAGAAGATACAATAGTGAATAAGAATTAAGTTCCCTGTCTTAATGGCATTTGTTGTCTAATGAGGAATAAAGAGAAGCAGACAGGTAATTACAGTACAACATAAAAGTACTGTGATAAAGTACAGATGGTAGGGAAAAAAGAATAGGGCAAGTAGTCTAGAATTGATGGCATGGACATGGGCATGGCCAAGAAAACTGCACAGGAAACCTTTTAGCCCAGCTGACACTTGAAGGACAAGCAGGAATTAGTCGGGTGGAGGAGATGTCGGTTGTTCATTTTGTCTGATCAGCATCCGTTCCTCCAACTTCAGGTACAGCACCCTGACTTCCTTTTGGGCAAGTGCCCCTCCCCCACTATTGATCCATGTGGCTTGGACAAGGTTGACGTCAACTCCACACTCCAGGGGTCAGAGCATAGTTCAGATCCCATCCATCAGAGCAGTTCATTCTTCTGGTCCTCATGATTGGTTCAGTTATTTGCCTGTGACCTAAGCAAGGCCAGTGAGACTGATTCCAAGGGCACATGCCCATTTGCAGAGAGGCCCCTGTGATGCACCAGAGCTGCCAAGCTAGCAGAATGTAAGGCTGGAGCTTCGCAAACATAGGTACAACATCACTCTGTATCTGAAGCACAGGAGAAGGGGTGAGGATGTACATGTACCATCTCCACCTGTCTTTTTTAATCACAAAAGCAAAAGTTTTCTCAGAAGCCCCATTGCAGATTTTTCTTTTGATCTGATTGGCCAGAACCTGGTCATGTGTTCAAACCTACTTGCAAGAGATGCTGGGAAAACAAAGAACAGGATTTTCAGAATTGGCTTAGACCAATCATGGTCCAAGTGCTGGGCAAAAAACAAACAGTGTATGAAGATATTTTTTAAATGTATGATCTATGTATTAGTTCTCTAGGGCTGCCATAAGAAATCCCACAGCCTGTGTGGCTTAAACAACAGACATTCATTCTCTCACAGTTCTGGAGGCTGGAAATTGGAGATTAAGGTGTCAGCACATTTGGTTTCTTCTGAGGTCTCCTTGCTTTGCAGACAGACACCATCTTGCTGTGTCCTCACATGCCTCACATGTTCTTTCCTCTGTGCACGCATATCCCTGGTGTCTCTCTGTGTCTCCAAATGTCCTCTTCTTGTAAGGAAACCAGTCAGATTGGATTAGGGCCACCCTAACAGCCTCTTAAATTAATCATCTCTTTAAAGACTGGTGTCTAAATATAGTCACATTTTGAGGTACTGGGGTTAGGGACATATGGATTTTGGGGGGGACACAATTCAGCCCATAAAAAACTGTAACATTAATTGGTCCTAGAAAGTTTATAGAATATATTTCTATTAGCAGTGGGGAGAAAACCTTCCTCTCTCACTACATTTTTAAAACATTAAAAATTACCATTTAAAAAATCACTTTAAATATTTCAGAGGAAAAGAGATTCAGTGTTGTGGTGATTTGTGTCCCTTTGATTAGCAGTGAAGGCAAACAATTTTCAGGTGTATTTTTCTCATGTAACTTCATCTTTTATCGTACCAGGTGCCTCTCAGCCTCACTCTGATTTCAGACGTGGCAGTTGCAGGCAGGTGACTTGATCACGTGGCACTCAGTGCTCACTGTGGTTCTGCCCCCAGGACTCCTCTTACTGTGGAAGAAGGTTGCTGTGGAGCTCCTCTCTGCAAACAGGCCTTCCCAGCTCAGAATTGTGGGGGATTTAGCAACCCTGGGACAACTTTCAATCAATGGGCTATGGAAGACAGTGAATAGGTGCTTTTCCCCAACCATCCTTGGGCAGATGAATCTGCACGTTCTCTGTACTCTTAAGCATATCCCAGTGGGATTCAGCCTCAGTTGCTCATGGTGGTGGCCAACTCAACTACACACCATTGTATTGGCTTTCCTTCCTCCCCCATTCAATCTGCCCAGCTCTTCACTGCTGTTTTCTGGGTTCACTCCCTCTCCCCCAAATAAGTCACTATCACTTGCACAAAAATCCTATTCCAGCTTCTGCTTTTCAGAGGCTAAGGCAACTGTAAACTGGTTTTTGGTTATACCTTTTTGGTTTTATCATTTTTTTCATTGTTTTCCATGAATGTTTTCTACATCAAGGATATTAACCTTTTGGGACACTGTCAACAGAGTTGGTAAGGGAAGATATTATATCCCTTGAACTCTGTGCTGCACCAAGCTATATTTGAGGTCAAGAGAAAATATTCTTGTTTTTGTCTCCATACTTTAGAAATGTAATATTTAGCAGTATCCATTTCATATTACTATTTCCATCACAGTTTTTAATTTAGAAATCATACTTATACTTCCATACAATTCTACCTGGTATCCAGATGGCTCCCTTTTTAGTGCTGTGTATTGTAGTTTTAGACATAGAGCACCCTTCTGTGTTGTGTAGAGAACATGAACAAAATAGGTTCTAAATGTGTCTGCTTATTGCAATTCATCTGTTTTAGGTAAGAGCAACCCGCATTCTCCTGTGTGCTCCATTTCCTTTGAAATGCAGCTTTAATTTTGCCCTGCTTCAATGCTTTCACTTATTGTTCCTCACAAATGAAGGTCTATGCATTTCCAGAATTAGCTTATATCCCAGGAAGACTAGAACGTGCATTCTGTCAAAATTGCTGGGTTCTTGCCCAAACCTTTAGAGGCTGGCAGGCTCAAATAATTCTGAGACTCCTATAGGCATTGTCTGATGTGACCATCAGTCGGTCTTGATGTGGGAAGTCCTAACCCATTTTACATTGAATTCAAACATAACAGGCCAAGAAGACGGAGATAGGAAGGGGAACAGCGTAGGCATAGGGAGAGCAGAGGGGAGATAAGAAAGTGAAGCCTACAGAATTCTCGAGCCAACCAGGATCCAGCAATCAAGACACTGAATATAATTCCTGTGGCAAAAGGAATAACTTAATAACTGGAGATAGGACTGGGTGGAGGCAATGAGGAACACTTCAGATGGACTAATTACCCCTACTTATAAAAGTCAAGGGAAGAACCAACATTATTTTACCCTCTCAGATTATCTTTGTTTAAAACTCAGTCTAGTCAATTTCATTTGAAAATAATTAGCAAACATCTGGTGTTCTATGGCTATTTCCCTCCCCATGATATAGATTCTTCTCACTTGGGTGAGCATTAATGGCATTTCCCTGCCGTGACTGCTCCTTTTCTGAGGAGGATTTCTGTAAGTGGAAACCACAGCTGAATTGGGTGCTGTTTCTTATACAGTAGGGTGATCTATCTTGTTCATCTGGAGCTCCAGTCATAAAGTTGTGGGTTCATTATGCCATTTTAACTGCCACTGATCATGATAGTCACAAGTGTGACTCTGCAAATGTGTTAAATCATTTTAAGGACGTAACAAGCAGGTAATCAATCAATCTTCTACTCATTTTGTCATTTCTTTTTTATAACTTTAACTCTCCTCTTTGATAAACACCTAGATATTAGTGTTTTGAGCTGAAGTAGGAGGTACTGAATCATAGATCCCAAAATTATATGACAAAGAGCATCTTTGCAATACCAAAACCATACAGAAAGTCCCACTGAACAATTGATTTGTAAGTGAAGAGGCAGCATTGAGGTAAGAAGTAATAAGGATCACCAGAGCAAGACAAGTGGGACACGTGGTTGGGACTGTACCTTGAGAGGTTCCTTGAGGCCCAGACTGCAGTCTCAGATCCTAGCCTTAAACATGAGAAGGGACAGGAATATCAAGAGCTCCAATTCCACACAGACATTCCCTCTTACTTCATGGTCCCTTCCCTGCCTCTTTCCAAAAACAGCTTACAGTGTGAAAAATGATGCAGTATATATGAGAGAAGAAGAGAGCAGAATTAATAGATATTACTATTACCTGGTAGGAGCTAATAACTATAATTGAGAAAAGAGTTTGGTTTAATTCATTGGTAGCTAAAACCAAAAGGACAATATAACCATCATTATGGAGGGGTGGGGAACCACAAAAGAGCTATGAACTTGTCTGGGGTGACTTTCCCCTTGCGATTATATTTGTTTGTGGGAATATTATTTGGCCCATTTAGCAACATAATGGAAAATATTATTGTTCTTTGTGAATCTGAAACACTTTTATCAATTCTTAAAACCTCTCAGGCTGCTGTCTCACTGAATATCACTGCTCGTAATGGAGATCCTGAGTACCAAGGCTGAAATTTTGCATTTGTTTCTGCAAGGTCCACAGGGTATTTTAGGCCCAAACAAATTTTTAATCTAATTTTTTGATTTGAAAGTGTCCAAACTACAGAGGTTGCACAAATTTGAACCAGGTAAGGTCCAGGTCACTTGTTACTAAAGCTTAGGGCAGACTTATTTCCACTCAGAGCCAAACCTAAGACAGATGTGTCTAGTGATTGAGTTATGTTAATCGGTAAATGCCTCCAGACAACTCTTTGACTATGGAAACAGCAGTGTTGGGTTTGTGGTTGAAACTCTGGAATCAAGAAGGGAGCAGAAGTCATTATAGAGTTCCCTGCATTCACAGTAGTAAAATACCCCACCTTCAACAACAGAAATGGGATGTATCAGCAAGACCTTGCACTCAAATGTACAACCTGAGCAGAGACTTGGGGGTAGCACCCAATAAAAACAGACCCCTAAAAACTTTAGTTTGTTGTACCTTTCAACTACTTGTTTCAACTCATCACTCACTCACCTGACTCACCTGCTTCTGATGATATTGGCTTCTGAAATGAAATAATTTTTTCTTGAATGATTTCTTATACCTGGTTTTGTCTCATGCCTCCCTTCTTCTGATCCTCGTTTTTGCTTCTCTCATTCTGAGTTCTGGATTCTTTTCTTGATTGCAATTTGCATTAACCAATTTAGGTAAACACTTCAATCTGTCCAACACAGTCCCAAAGATCCTGCACATAGGTGCAGGCACTTAGGTCCATTATTCCTGCTAACTCACCTGCAGAATCAGGGAAGGAACAAATTCTAAGCTGGGAATGGTGGGGTCCACCACTGGACCACTCTGGGACCTTGAGAGAAAGGTAGGTCTGCAGAATGAAAACTTGATCTTATAAGAAGCCTGGTCCTGTGGGTGGGATCCAAGCAGACAGGTCACAGATAAGAAAAAAAAATTAAAATTGGGGTACACAAGGATGTCCCTGAATCCTTCCTGGGAATGACAGATTCTGCTATAAAAGAGACAATGCAGAGCAAGAGCCCATTAATCCTATCTGGGATCCTACATCTTGGGGTAGAGGAACCTGACAATTCTAAGTTTCGTCAACAGCAAGTTGGACCATAGGATCCAGCAATTCCGCTTCTGCATATATGTCCCCCCTCAAATTAATAGCAGAGACTCAAATAGATATTTCTATACCCATGTTCATAGCAGTATTATTCGTAAGTGCCAAAAGGTGGAAGTAACCTAGTATCCATCAACAAATGAATGGATAAACAGAAGGTGGCATAGACATATAATGGAATATTATTCAGTCTTAAGTAGGAAGGAAATTCTGACACATTCTACAACATGGATGAACTTGGAAGATATTATTTTAAGTGAGCTAAATCAGTCACCAAAGGACAAATCCTGTATGATTCCACTTACATAAGGTACCTAGAGCAGTCAAATTCAGAGGGACAGAAAGTAGAAGCGTGGTTGCCAGGGGATGTGAGGAGGGGGGAATAGAAAGTTATTTAATGGGTACAGAGTTTCAGTGGGAAAAGATTAAAAAGTCCTGGAGATACATGGTGGTAATTGTTGCACAGCATTGTGATTGTACTGAAAGCCATGCACATAAAAATGGTTAAAATGTTAAATTTTATGTCATGCAAATTGTAGCACAATTTAAAAAAAAGAAAAAGAAAACAGAAGAAAGAAAAAAAAGTGAGTTGGGCCTGGTGGGATGTGGGAGGAGGGTGTGCCAGAGTTGTTAACATCCACCCAGTGCCCTGAGGGAAAGGATCATCCCTGAGAGTGTAGATGGAGGCTGTTGTTGAATCTAGTTGTGGGAGGCAAAAGAAGACAGAGGAAAGTTAACAGGGTTCAGTTCCTTATAAATATTGGCTCAAAGAGCCAGCCATGGGTGAAAGGGTTCCACAAATAATCTAAAGTTGTTGTATTGATTAGAGCACTCTGATTTGTTCAAATGTCTGCTAACACGCTTATCCCACCACACACACACACACACACACACACACACACACATTACATGTGTGCTGCTCCTGCATGCTTGTGCAATCCTAGAACCTGTTTAGCCCTGGGAATTTGCACCCTGTATGCCCTTGGCTCATTTAGCCTGTCCTTGAGGATACCCTATTGAATGCCCTCTGGTATGATGTGAGTGAGTGGGCAAGTCAATGGGAGAAGCAGCCCTAGATGCAATCAAGAATGGCCAGTGCTGTTGAAAGCTCATAGGATTCAGCTTCAGTGCCTCTCTAAGCTCGCGTTCGGGGGTCTCCAGATAGGCAAGGAGCAATATAAGACTTCAGCCTCCAAATTTAGCCAATATCTGCTCTTCACTTTGCCTTCAGCCTCAGCCTTCGGAGAGCCAAATCGCTGAATGCCTAATTATTGTGTCATTCCTGGTTTCTCTGCAGTGATGCGTGATCAGTGATCATGAGATTGCACCAGTTACCCTTGGGTCTAATCAATGAACCAACATCAGTAACAAACAGGGCATACCATTTAGATGTCCTGTTATTGTCAGAATACTCACTTTCAAATATGGGTAAGCATTTTAGATATAAGTATGATTAAAACTACCTTGTGTGTTTTAGTTTCTGAGACTCTTTGAGATTCAGCTGAAGTATAAATATATATTTATGAATGCAGAGTAAGCTGCTGCAATAATTAATGGTGACTGTGAACAACATGTTCATTTTCACATAAAAATAAGTATTTTTCAAATAGTTAAGTAGAGAAATATTTAGTTCATGGGATTGCCTCACTGAAATTGCAACATCATCATTGACTAAATTGTCAAGCACAGGAGCTGAGGAGGAATGAAGGCATCACTTCAGTGATCACTATAATAAAATAAATCAAGTTTGGGTGCCTGAGTGGCTCAGTTGGTTAAGTCTTGATTTCACCTCAGGTCATGATCTCAGGGTCTTGAGATCAAGCCCCACGTCGGGCTCCATGCTCAGTGGGGAGTCTGCTTGAAATCTTCTCTCTCCCTCTCGCTCTGCCCCTCACCCTGCTCACACTCTCTTGCTCTCTCTCCCAAATAAATAAATAAATCTTTAAAAAAGAGAAAATAGATCAAGTTTGACACTTTGATTGCCATGCCACCTGAAATTGTTGCCTCCACTGGCAGAGTTAGCCACAAAGATCTTTGTTCCTCCACTTCGGTGGAGAGCAAACATCTGTCCACAACCTAAATGTGCAGTTTAGTGACCACACATTGCAATCTAGAAGCTGGCAGTGCTGAGAAATTACTTTTCCCACACTAAGTCCCACACTCTTACATTTCGACTCCTGATCATTTCGACTTCATTGTTCTATGACATTCATTCTGTGAAGATTAGGATGAGCAGCACTGGCTGGTTTTCCTGCAAAGGAGGGTGTTCCTGGATGTGGGATTTGTGTGCTACCGTCAGGAAAGTCCAGAGCTCACTGGAATGAGTTGGTCACCCTAATGATGATGATGCAGCCTCAGCCTTGGATTTGATTTCATATTGACTTTAACATTTAGCCCAAAATCTGTATTTGACATACTTCTGCCACTAAAATCTTGCAATATTTGGTAGAGCAACATCTAGTGCAATACTGACTACCTCTCCAGCATAGGAGAATCTAGGAGCCCAGAATGACCAGGTCTGGAGGGAAAGTGGAGGGCTGTTTAGTGACCCAATAGAGTTGATATAGTGTACCCAAACTCCCAGTACCTCATGGACTGACCCAAAATCCTGGGCCCCAGGAACAAGCCCTGGCATCCATGTACTTCTCAGGTTCAATACTCTTTACTCTCCTTATGGTTCCTATTGTTGACTTCCCTACAGGACAAGGAATCTGCTTATGTTTTTACTTCTCAACCTGCCTGGTACTCCAGTTTTCATTTACTAGGCCCTATTCTGGTCTGAGTCCTTTACATAAATGGTTTTCTTTGGGGAGGGGTGTTTCGTTTTTAAAGATCTTTATTAATTTATTTGAGAAAGAGAGAGCATGAGCGGGGGGGAGGGGTAGAGGAAGAGGGAGAAGCAGACTCCCCACTGAGCAGGGAGCCCAACTCGGGGCTCGATCCCAGGACCCCAGGATCATGACCTAAGCCAAAGGTAGATGTTTAAATGACTGAGCCACCCAGGCTCCCCAATATAAATGTTTTTGTTAGTTAAAGACAAGTCAGTGCATTGCTTTGGAGTTTTTAAACATTGCCTAGCTTAATGAGCCAGGACCATTACTCTGCTTGTTCAATGTGCTGGAACATAATGCAACAAATCAGTAGGTCTGTTCTTGTGCCTGAAACAGCTTCTTATTTATATAAAAGGTTACTTGGTTGAAACTCAACCTTCAATTTGTGGAGAAAAAAAGCTGGTCAAATGTTCAATAAGAAGATTAGTGTATATTTTGGGGATTTAAAAAGAATTCTCTTTCTAAAACGGAGGAGGTGGAGGGGATGATAATAAATAGCCAACAATTATTATGATTATGTTCTTAGTGCTTGTATTAATCCATTCAGTCCTCACAGCAGCTTTGTCAATTAGGGCCTGTTCTTGTTAGACTTTAAGACTAACTAGCACTGGTACTTATTAGGGGACTTGAGACCACAGTCACAAAGCTAGGAATTGGTAAAGGCATGATTCAAACCCAGGTACTTTGCTACACTCTTCTATTTTTCATGATGGATAGAATATGGTCTTTAATATTTCAATAGTACAATTTTATAGCTATATTGTGAAAGAATATTTTTGTAAGTGTAGCTTTCATTTAAACTTCATTTTTTTCATTAATTAAAAACTAATTTTACTCACCCAACTCATTCCAAATAAAAGTTACAAGATTATGGAATAATCTTTAAAAATTGTATGAGATTCAGCAACCAGCTACTTATGATTTGAATCAATGTCAGTGTTCTTTTGGTGGTAAAAAAGCATATAACCCATCCTATATAGAAGGGTACAATGGGGTAGGAAAATGGGCAGGGTGGTATGGAAGTGGAAACCAAAGAGTTTTGAGGTTATCTGCTTAGAACATTGTTCCATCTAAAAAAAAAAGAGAGAAGAAAAAAAATCATAATTGTATTTTAAAATGGCTATTCACCTATATTATAATGACTAAAAATTTTCCATCTGAAATGAAGGCACAGATCAGGCTTGTAAATAGCCACCTTCAAAATCACCTGCCTGTCACTCTGTACCCAAAGATACTTAGCACAATACAAAAGGCACAATAGTCTCTCAGGTCCCTAGAATTTTCTGATTCTGAATCAGACTGGTTCACTGCTTGTCTACATTCTCTTCTGTCCAAAACAGTGAAGAGAGGCAAGTATCCAAAGGACTATTTTCCATGCTTGTTGGGCAATATCTAGCCCATAAGTTGCTAACCTACACAATGCTATTATTGGTCATAAATAGATCAAGATGACTTACCACCATGAAAATTAATAGTAATATCTCTGACTGTGTTATAATCTGCTTAAGATGTGCAAAGCACACTCATGAATTCAGTCAAGTCCCATAACAACCCTGACAGTTAGGAGCTATTATCACCAGCTCATAAGTAAAGAAAGAGAGAAATAGAAATACTAAGGATCTCTTCCAGAGTCACACAGTATTTTGATTGCAAATCTAGCATACTTTGCATTATGCATAGACTAATAATTAGACATGAACAATCAAAAGAAGAAGAGACTCCTTTGTATTTGTGATATTAGAAGGCATCAAAGAAATAACCAATATTATAGCATAAATCTTATTTCAAAAACGACAAAAAGAGATTGAAAGAATCCTGTCATTAATTCCTCCTGCTAACATTCTTTATTCCACATAAGGATGTTAATAAAAACCTTAGGGCTTTGGAAATCTATATCAAGTCGGGTATGCTTTTATTCTCTCTCTCTTTATACATATAGATATACATATACATATACATATGTGTGTGTATATATGCACGCATGTATATGTATACATATATCATATAAATTACATATATATTCACATATTATATACACATTATTTTAAGGCAAGCAGAATACCTGCATGCAGAATTTTATATAAATGAACAATGTCCAGGTTCAAATCTATTGATAATTGAGATGCCTTGTGCATGGAGTGTGCTTTACAGAAATAATAGTGCTAGTGGGATTGATTCAGTGAGAGCCACACACTGTCCAAGAGCTATGTCTATATTACTTATTAAAGAAAAAAAAAATTCCTTTCACTAAAATTGGAGAAAACAGCTCTTTCCATTTTTCATTATGCCTAGATAACTATTACCAGGGATGTTTCATTGTGTTGACTGCCTTCCTACCCATAAAACGCACATTAAAATAGAAAATTCACAAAACAAATAAATATTTGTTGTCATGTCTACATTTGGGAGGTAAAGGTCTACATCTTGGTTGACAAAAGAAGATGGATGTGGATACAGCGTCACTAATAGAAATGGGAATTCCCCACCATAATTCAGTTTTCTCTTTATATTCCATTACCAGGCTGGAGTGGCTGGTCAATAGTGACTGAATTTGGAGCTCTGGCTGCACCAGTTTTATATGCACCTGTGGGTTAAAGAGATACTTTAACTCTAATTGAAAGTTACCAGAAGCCAAATAAGAAGTAATAAAGAACCAAATTCAGCTTTTTTTGTTATATTTTTCTTTATATATGCTTCTTGGGGTTTGTTTGTTTGTTTGTTTGTTATTTTAATTAGAGTTACTCAAATTTCTTTAGTGTGTATATATTTGAACCAAATATTCAGTTACTGAGAAAAATATTAAGTGGTGTCAACATTAGCCATCACATACTTTGTTTACTCTGACTAGGAACCTAAGAAGGTTACAGCATGGGAAAAATAAGCCCATGATCTGTATGTGTGGGGAAGGTTGGTTGGCTGGACATAAAATTGTAAAATTTCCAATATTTCATGTGATGGATATTAACTCACTAAATTGTAAAATCAAGGTTCTCATTTTTGTGAGTGTCAGATATTATTGTAGCTGAGGGAAATGTTTTTTTTTCCTTGATTACTCATTACTATTATAAGCCTGGTGGAGAAACTAGGACATTTTCAAGCACATAAAAATCGACTGTAGTCACAAGCCTATGATATCTACCTTTTAACTTTAAAACTGGTGCTCATAGTTCTGTCCTTTCACCAAAAAACTTTTTCTTTTCTGGAGAAGAGAGACATCCATGAGTCATGCCTCAGTCATATCCATTGGAAAAGAGGTTATAAAGATGGCATGTCAAAAAAAAAATTCAGCATAATTCATCATAATACTGGATTCCATATTCTCCATTTGGTGGACGACAGACATACACAGGAAATGATTCATCCCAGTACTCGCCGCAAAACCTAGCATAATGCTTTGCACACAGCAGGTGCTTGATAAATGTCTGATTATGCATTGAATCCATAAACTAAAGCTATTTATCTTGCCCATGTCCATACTGCTCTCCAGACAGACTTGGGTAAGGATAACATCTGTTTGTTGGAGACATTTATTCACACAGCTGCTTTTATAGTGTTACCCTTAAAAATACAGGGAGTTGGAATTTGTTGTCATGTTTAGGATAATATATAAAGAGAGAATGAGAATGACAAGTAGCCTGCAGCCCAGGAAACATGAATGGCCATCTTCACAAAGAAGATGATAAATATTGACTTAACCCAATAGACATTAAATTCATCAGGGATCTCCAGAGAAACAGAACCAAAAGGATGTATAGAGGGAGAGAAAGAAGAAGGAAGGGATTTATTACAAGGAACTGACCTACATGATTATGGAGGCTGAGAAGCCACCAGATCTGCAGTCAGCAAGATGGAGACCCAGAGAATTGACCTAAGACAAGCTGATGTTTCCACTCAAGTCCAAAGGCAAGAAAAGATCAATGTCCCAGCTCAACAGTCAGGCAGGAGAAATTCTCCTTTATCCATGGGAGGATCAGCCTTCTTATTCCATTTAGGCCTTCAACTGATTGGTTGAGGCCCACCCACACAAGGTAGGGCAACCTACTTTACTCAGTCTACCCACTTCAAGTGTTAATCTCATCCAGAAAAACCCTCACTGACACCCCTAGAATAATGTTTGGCCAAATGTCTGGGCACCCTGTGGCCTAGTCAAGTTGACACATAAAATTAACAAATCACAGACATGAAGGATTCCGTTACTCCTTTCCCCCATCATTCTATTTCATTGATAGTTCTTCAGCTTGACAAGCTTATATCTTACTTTTAACATAAGGCTTGCCCATTTATTTTCCCAGTTTATATATAATATAATACCTATCATATATTATTAGTATAATATATAGTTATAAATGTATAGTTAACTAATAGTATGTATGTACCTCCCTCATACATGTACACACACACACACACACACACACACACATATATAAGCATTAGTTTCCTGAATACTTCCCCACACACTGATTCTCATCTCACTCTCCAAAGAGAACCATTTTTTAATTCTTTAGATCTTTCTTTTAGAACATATCTCCATCTTTCTAAATCACAAGATTGGAGTGCCATTTCTTGATATTGCTGTTTAAACATATGTTTATTTCCTACAAGAAGAGAATTTTATTCTGTGTGTTCTCCTCTCTTTCTTCCTCTCTCTCTCTCCCCTGATATGGTTAGTTATAGGACCTGTCTTTAGGTTCAAATCATGTCTCAGTCTGTGTTTCCCAGAAAACAGTACTTAAGGCGAAGTTTACAGGCTAATACTTCATTGGAGGTACAACCCTAGATTGCAAGAGCAGGGAGGTAGAGTCAAAAACAAGGGCAGTGAACATAAGGGGTGTTGCATGACTGAGCAGCTGCAGCCTCGCAAGAAAACTAGCCAATGGCTTGGCCGTATACAAAGCCTTCAGAATGGGAGACTAGATCCACTTAATCTCACAACTGTCTGTTCTAGAGAAGGAAGGTAAAGAATTTGTTAGCTCTTTCCCATCTCCTGTTTCTCATGAGTCATCAAAGCTTCCGCAGTGGGGCCTTCACTATCCACACTGGCAGGTTGTGCTACCCAGTCCTTCCGTGAGGGATGTGATGTAGTGGCACTGAAGCCCAGCTCTTCACCCTCTCCCTGAGGCAGGCTGAGATGAGGTGACAACCTGGTGGTCTGTAGCCAGTGCTCTCCACTGAGCAAACAGCCAAGGTATGGGGGTGAGAACTGGGTCACATGCAATCAATATTCAGTGTTTATATTTTTGAGACTAAGTAAATAATATCCATAGTGGAGTCCTATACTATTCTAGATTACATTTTCTTGTAGAATTTAAAATTTTCCCTTCTTTTGAAAATTCACTTACTTTTATTTGCTTGTTGTTATTTACTTTTATTAATTTATTCCCAAACTCTGACAAAACTGTAAATATTTGTTTAAGCATATCAGGTATTCCATTTGACATTTTTTCCCTTTGTATATGTTACTTTGGACCCATTTGACCTCTTTCTCTCATCTCCAGCATGCTGCTCTCTAGACCTGCTCAAATCTGGTATTCAGAATGTCCCTTTGCCATCATTTTGAAATTGTCTTTCGATTCTCTTACATATGGGTCCCTGTTTCCTGAGTCCAGTGTCTTCCACTTTCATAGTTTATGTTCCAATTTTGTTGGAACAAATCTTACAGTAGCATTGTGAAAAAGGCAGTATCTTTGAGGTCTTACATGTCTGAAGATATTGATGGGGTTCAGGGAAGTCCTCCCCAAAATGTGCCTCTTTGGCATATTATTTTGAATTAAGGTTACATAAGAAACAGCTGATACAAGAAGGACACTCTGATTGTCCTTTATCTCCCTGAAAGTAAGAAATAAATTCCCCATGTGAACAGTACCCTTCCTTTAGCTGGAGGGTAAAAGGCATCCTCATCACCAGACATAGGGACTGCAGGGCCAAGAAGGTGATAGAAACAAACCTTGTTACTTCTTCATTAATTTGCTACCCCAAGCCCAAACTTCTTTATCTTGTCAATTCTTCATAAATGCATTGTTTCTTTGTCTAAAAGATATAGAAGCTGACTGCTTTGGTCACTTCTTTGAGCCTCATATTTTTGTGAGTTCTTGTATATGCAAAATTAAATTATTTTTTTCTCCTATTGATCTGTCTTATGTCAATTTACTTATTAGACCAGCCAAAGAACCTAGAAGGGAAAAAAGGAAGAATTTTCTTGCCCTACAATGTCTTTATTCTTCTCCCCACACTTGATGATGGGTTTAGCTGTGTACACACTGAAGATTCCCTGGGAATTTTGAAGGCACTTCTCCATTTTGTTTTCTCCCCAATTTGTTGTTGAGATAATTACTGCCATTTGATCCCAAATACTTTGATGAGATCTTCCCTCAACTAGATATGCATATTCATTGCACTGGTAGCCCATCAGATCCCTTTAGTCTGCACACTTGCGCCCTTCCCTTCTGGGACATTTCATTGTGTCATCACTTTATTTTCGTCTTCTCCAGTTTATGTTCTCTTTTCCTGAAACTTCTATCATTTGGACAATGGTACCACTGATCTGATTTTCTACGTTCCTGATCTTTTCTCTCCCCTTTTCTTATTTCTTTCTTTTTGTTTTCCTCTCTGACAAACTTCAACTTTATCTCCCACTTCTCTACTGAATTTTTTATGTCTGCTGTCAATTTTTAAATTTTCAAAAGCCCTTTTTGGTAGAACTTTTATGCTCTGTATGTTCTTTCTTTAGAGCTCCCTTTTCTTTTTCTGGATGCAATCTCTCCTCCATCCTTTTGCTTCTTCTTTCAACCTCTAAATATTTTAACTATTAAAAACATTTAACTATTGTTTAAATGTTTTTGTTTATTTGCTTTGTCTAAAGGTTTCAACTAGCTATTTAAAACAGGACTCAGCCCCCCATAGCTCTTCTCTTCTCTAGCCACCTTCTCACCTCCACAGCCTTATTGACACCATAGCTTTAAACACCAATTACATGCTGGTGGCTCCACCTTTTCACGATACACTATATAAAACAACCCTCCTTGCCCATCACTCTCTGCCCAACCGCTCTTTACTAATTTCCCTTCCTGTATTTTCAGGTGAAAAATTTATTAGTAGACACACATGCACACACGGGCACACACACGTTTATATTAGTTTTAACTCCTCAGAAGAAACAGATTTCTACATGACAGTGTAGAGAGTGAGGCATGGGAATCAGGGCCTCTATCAGGAGTTTAATCATCAGCTTGATTCTAAACAGATTTCATGGGATTGAACAAAGAGTAGCATACTCTGAATGATTCTTTTAGGGATTGTTTAAGAACATGGTGTCTGCTATTCTAAGCACTTTCTTTGTGGATTTCTATTGAATTTGTTTATATTTGTACTATTTATTGCAAGACAGCTGCAATTCAAAACAAAGGGCTATCTGTGTAGTAGATATTTAAGTACTTGGTGTCTTGTCAATTTTATCTGCTTGCTTGCTTATTTTTTATTTATTTATTTTTAGGAAGCATGGATTTTTCTGACTGATAGAGCTAAATAGAAATGACCCCAAAACAAAAAAAAAGTTTATTGGGTTGGGAGTTTGACTTACCTAATTTTAGGAGTAAGCTGATTACCCAGAAAAAGTCTTTAAATGGATTTTAAGAGTTGTATAAGAATAATTTTGAATCTTAGAGACTGTTTTAAAGAGCTGAAAAAATTAAACAGGTAATGATATTTAAAACACAAGGTTGTATCAGAGTTGAAGAAGATAGTGTCATTTGGAAAATATGCAGGTGGCATCGACAAAATGTGTCACATCTTTGGCTAGCCAGCATCTTAACACATCCAAGTCCATGACTGGGGGAATTTCTTACTTAATGAATTTTGAAGGAAAGCAGAGCCAGCCTTCCACTATATAAGCCAGTAGGACCACATAGTAATTTTCCCAGCCTCCTTTGCAGCTAGATTATGAACACATAATGTAGGCTGGCCAATCATGTTCGCCCACATGGGAATTCAAATCAGGAGCCAGTGATGCAAAGAGGAAGGCCTGTGGAGGGTCCATGTCGCAGGCAGCATCCAGGATCCAGTGACCATAACGAAGATGAGATCTAGTGTCATCTGTGGATATCATGGCAGCAGGATCCTCACCAGACTAGTTCTTCCTTTTGTTCTGGGTCTGCTTCTCCAGGCTTCCTGTTAACTCCTGCCATTTTTCTTCTTTTATGAATTACTCTTCTGCTGAAATCAGACTTCAGTTTCTTTTGCTTAACACTGAAAGCACTGGCTAATACCAAAACACTGCCTACACTCTAACAACAATCACAAATACGTTACTAATGGGGAAGCCTGTAGTTTACCAAAAAGAGTTGCAGTGAGCTATATTAGAAACTGAGCTTAGGGGGCATTGGATGTATCAGCCGATAGTGCTCTTCCCTATGCCTTTCAATGTAACATGCTCCGAATGATGATGCTGTCCAAATTCCCTTTGTCTTATATTAATGCCCCCTTTGAGTGGGGATAGTTAGAAGTGCTTTAGCATTTTGTGATCCTAGGGTTGACTGGACATTCATGAAGCAATATATCTTTGGTTCCACTGTAAGGAAAGCAGGCAGATTCACCTAAAGGTTTTTATGGATGTGATGCCAAATATCCACAGAAAGACACGCAGATCAAAATGAGACCCCCAAAGATAGGCATCTTCAAACTAGCCATCCATCACAGTTGCATCTGCAGGTTGCTCTTTCTGCTTTGTCGGTGCCCTCATGAGATGTGGTATGTTATGGTGGGAGAGTGGAATGGGTTGGAAAGTAATATAAAAGATGTTACAATCTGGACAACAGCCTATGTAAATCTTTGTGAAAGATGTCTCCTTAGAGCTGTGCTTGAGACATTGAACTGCCTGCTCCCATGATGCTCGATGAGCACTATAATGTCAATACAATTTCCTAAGATTATATAAGCTAGCCAGTTACTGGTGCCAAGGGAGTTGTCAGCTTCTAAGTGAAGGTCCTTAAAGCTCAGGATGGAAGGAAAGGAGCTTAGCAATTGTTGCCAATGGTGTTAAAACCCAGTAGAGCAATATATAAACATAAAACACTTGGCAAGCTCTGCTATATATGGTTGACATAACTAAAAGAGACTTGGAGCAAAATTATTAAATGTAGTTCACCATAATCAACTTACTGTCCAACAACTAGGTGTAGGAACATTCAGCATACTGGCTAAGGGTATGGGATTTGGAGCCTGGCTACTGGCTCAATCCTGGCTTATCTCCTACCCACTGTCTGACCTTGAATAAGTCACTGAATCTCTCTGAATGACCACTTCCTCACTTACAAAAATGTCCTTAAAAATAACCAGGTCATAGTATTTTGAAAATTAATAAAAGAATACTTATAAGTCTTTATATACATACGTGACACATAGTAAATGTACACTAAATTATAACAATCACTGTTATGATGGATAGGCTCAAGCCCGGGCCCTGTCTGTTCCACAGCACCTTCTACTGGCTGGCTCTCTTCATGAGTCAGCTGCAGGGATATGTTGTTCCCTTTGTTTCGTGTCCTGGCAGTGACTTCCCTTTACTATTTGGCTCTGTCCTCTGCCACTGGTATGCATTTTCCCTTCATTCTTAAACATGTCCCGTCCTGATAGCCAGTTCCCATCCCTGTATCAACTAGAATTTAAGTGTGATGATATTCTGTATTATTGGAAACAACAAACAAACGTGTGTCATCCCTCTCATTCTGCTTGGGTGGCAGCCTTTGACCTGTTTAGTTTCTCACAAATATCACCCAGCCTATTGCAGCAAAGCCATAGAACCAGTAGACATCCAGCCAAGTAGTGTTTCAGATACTTCACCACCAGCATGGGCAGACCAAAAATTTCCCTTTTTGCTTCTGGCCTGTTAAATCAACAACAAACACAGGCATCACAGAACTTCCAGTTTTCAAGGTACACTGCAAATATCAGCTGTTATGCACATCAGTGTCTTGTTTATGCTCAACTGCTTTTATTTTGATGTCACCTTCACCCAATCCCAAACTTGGAATCTTTGGCTCCTTTAGATTTGTTCTCTCTAATGTTTAGTTCTCATATTTCTCATGTTGACCCATCTTGGCTCACTCTCTTGGCCCCAGGCATTTCTTAGATTAAAAAAAAATCCCTTATGATCATTCCCTGCATATTTTCAGACCACAATGCTTTGAAACTAGAACTCAATCACAAGAGGAAAACCAGAAAGAACTCAAATACATGGAGGCTAAAGAGCATCCTACTAAAGAATGAATGGGTCAACAGGAAATTAAAGAAGAATTAAAAAAATTCATGGAAACCAATGAAAAGGAAAACACAACTATTCAAAATCTTTGGGATGCAGCAAAGGCAGTCCTAAGAGGAAAGTATATAGCAATACGAGCCTTTCTGAAGAAACAAGAAAGGTCTCAAGTACACAACCTAACCCTACACCTAAAGGAGCTGGAGAAAGAACAGCAAATAAAGCCTAAACACAGCAGGAGAAGAGAAATAATAAAGATTAGAGCAGAAATCAATGAAATAGAAACCAAAAGAACAGTAGAACAGATCAACGAAACTAGGAGATGGTTCTTTGAAAGAATTAACAAGATTGATAAACAACTGGCCAGACTTATCAAAAAGAAAAGAGAAATGACCCAAATCAACAAGATCATGAATGAAAGAGGAGAGATCACAACCAACACCAAAGAAATACAAACAATTATAAGAACATATTATGAGCAACTCTATGCCAGCAAATTAGATAACCTGGAAGAAATGGATGCATTCCTAGAGATGTATCAACTACCAAAACTGAACCAGGAAGAAAGAGACAACCTGAACAGACCTATAACCACTAAGGAAATTGAAGCAGTCATCAAAAATTTCCCGAAAAACAAAAGCCCAGGGCCAGATGGCTTCCCAGGGGAATTCTACCAAACATTTAAAGTAGAATTAATGCCTATTCTTCTGAAACTGTTCCAAAAAACAGAAATGGAAGGAAAACTTCCAAACTCGTTTTATGAGGCCACCATTACCTTGATCCCCAAACCAGACAAAGACCCCATCAAAAAGGAGAATTACAGACCAATATCTTTGATGAACATGGATGCAAAAATTCTCACCAAAATACTAGCCAATAGGATCCAACAGTACATTAAAAGGATTATTCACCACGACCAAGTGGGATTTATCCCTGGGCTGCAAGGGTGGTTCAACATCCGCAAATCAAACAATGTGATACAATACATTAATAAAAGAAAGAACAGGAGCCATATGATCCTCTCTATAGATGCAGAAAAAGCATTTGACAAAGTACAGCATCCTTTCTTGATCAAAACTCTTCAGAGTATAGGGATAGAGGGTACGTACCTCAATATCATAAAAGCCATCTATGAAAAATCCACAGCGAATATCATTCTCAATGGGGAAAAACTGAGAGCTTTCCCCCTAAGGTCAGGAACGCGGCAGGGATGTCCACTATCACCACTGCTATTCAACATAGTATTAGAAGTCCTAGTCACAGCAATCAGACAACAAAAAGAAATAAAAGTCATCCGAACCAGCAAAGTAGAAGTCAAACTCTCACTCTTTGCAGATGATATGATACTTTATGTGGAAAACCCAAAATATGCCACCCCAAAACTGCTAGAACTCATACAGGAATTCAGTAAAGTGGCAGGATATAAAATCAATGCACAGAAATCAGTGGCATTCCTATACACCAACAACAAGACAGAAGAAAGAGAAATTAAGGCGTCGATCCCATTTACCATTGCATCCAAAACCATGAGATACCTAGGAATAAATCTAACCAAAGAGGCAAAGGATCTATACTCAGAAAACTATAAAATACTCATGAAAGAAATTGAGGAAGACACAAAGAAATGGAAAAACGTTCCATGCTCATGGATTGGAAGAACAAATACTCTGAAGATGTCAATGCTACCTAGAGCAATCTACACATTCAATGCAATCCCCATCAAAATACCATCCACTTTTTTCAAAGAAATGGAATGAATAATCCTAAAATTTGTATGGAACCAGAAAAGACTCCGAATAGCCAGAGGAATGTTGAAAAAGAAAACGAAAGCTGGCGGCATCACAATTCCGGACTTCCAGCTCTATAACAAAGCTGTCATCATCAAGACAGTATGGTACTGGCACAAAGACAGACACATAGATCAATGGAACAGAATAGAGAGCCCAGAAATGGACCCTCAACTCTATGGTCAACTCATCTTTGAGAAAACAGGAAAGAATGTCCAATGGAAAAAAGACAGTCTCTTCAACAAATGGTGTTGGGAAAATTGGACAGCCACATGCAGAAGAATGAAACTGGACCATTTCCTTACACCACACACAAAAGTAGACTCAAAATGGTTGAAAGGCCTAAATGTGAGACAGGAGTCCATCAAAATCCTAGAGGAGAACCCAGGCAGCAACCTCTTCGACCTCAGCCGCAGCAACAGTTTCCTAAAAACATTGCCAAACGCAAGGGAAGCAAGGGCAAAAATGAACTATTGGGATTTCATCAAGATAAAAAGCTTTTGCACAGCAAAAGAAACAGTCAACAAAATCAAAAGACAACCGACAGAATGGGAGAAGATATTTGCAAATGACTTATCAGAGAAAGGGCTAGTATCCAAAATCTATAAAGAACTTATCAAACCCAACAACCAAAGAACAAATGATCCAATCAAGAAATGGGCAGAAGACATGAACAGACATTTTTCCAAAGAAGACATCCAAATGGCCAACAGACACATGAAAAAGTGCTCAACATCGCTCAGCATCAGGGAAATCCAAATCAAAACCTCAATGAGATATCACCTCACACTGTGTCAGAATGACTAAAATTAACAAGTCAGGAAATGACAGATGTTGGCAGGGATGCAGAGAAAGGGGAACCCTGCTACACTGTTGGTGGGAATGCAAGCTGGTGCAGCCACTCTGGAAAACAGTATGGAGGTTCTTCAAAAAGTTGAAAATAGAGCTACCATATGATCCAGCAATTGCACTACTGGGTATTTACCCCAAAGATACAAATGTAGTGATCCAAAGGGGTAGGTGCACCCCGATGTTTACAGCAGCAATGTCCACAATAGCCAAACTGTGGAAAGAGCCAAGATGTCCATCAACAGATGAATGGATAAAGAAGATGTGGTATATATATACAATGGAATATTATGCAGCCATCAAAAGGAATGAGATCTTGCCATTTGCAACGATGTGGTTGGAACTGGAAGGTGTTAATGCTGAGCGAAATAAGTCAATCAGAGAAAGACATGTATCATATGACCTCACTGATATGAGGAATTCTTAATCTCAGGAAATGAACTGAGGGTTGCTCGATTGGTGGGGGGTGGGAGGGATGGGGTGGCTGGGTGATAGACATTGGGGAGGGTATGTGCTATGCTGAGCGCTGTGAAGTGTGCAAGACTGTTGAATCACAGATCTGTACCTCTGAAACAAATAATACAGTATATGTTAAAAAAAAAAAGAAGAAGAAGAAGATAGCAGGAGGGGAAAAATGAAGGGGGGAAAATCAGAGGGGGAGACGAACCATGAGAGACGATGGACTCTGAAAACAAATTGAGGGTTCTAGAGGGGACGGGGGTGGGAGGATGGGTTAGCCTGGTGATGGGTATTAAACAGGGCACGTTCTGTTTGGAGCACTGGGTGTTATGCACAAACAATGAATCATGGAACACTAAATCAAAAACTAATGATGTAATGTATGGTGATTAACATAACAATAAAAAATTTTTTAAAAAAATCCCTTGTGCTAGCTTCACAAAACATAATTCCTGTCCTAAGTCACTCCTGAGGTATGTATGTGGCAGTAAAGAACATCATTCTAGAATCAGCTTATCTGGGTTCAAATGCCGATTTTTATCCTTTTTAGCTATGTGAACTTGGCCAAGTGGTTTAACCCAGTTGAGTTTCCATATTTCCTCAGAAAATTGTTGTTCACATTGCTGAAACTATTGCATGAGGATCAAATGAGACACATAAAATGCAAAAAAAAAAAAGAGTACTTTATAAACTATAGTATTGTTACCTATTCAAAACTGGAAAGATGGCTAATAAGGTCAGCAAGTAAGAAGAGGAGCTATCATCTCCCTTGTCCAAAACAAAGATCCATTAAGATATTTCTTGAATTGGGCCCTGATGCCAGACCCTTAAAGCAAATGGAAGCAAGCAGTCTCTAGGCTCAGAAAAATCAGAATTTTGCCACTTTTATTCTTGGCATTATTTATTATGAACTTTTTTGCTTCTAGGACTTAAGGAAATATTTGTTAACATGACAATTGTCAATTGCCTTTTTGAAAATTAGGTTGCTGAAGATGTAACACTTGGCTTGTATTTCTGCATACAAAACTGATTTTCTTATTTTAATAAGAAAACATGTTTATATGTAAGTCTTTCTTTGGTCATGCCCCTAATGACACAAAGCAGAGAGCTTAGGTAACGGGCAAGTGCTAATTCCCATGGAATGTGAGACTGTTTGACCTTGGTAAAATAATAGAGCGGGTCACTGCACACCCTGCAAACTCACACCCAGACCGAATAAAAGAAATAGCTTTCGGCTTCCAAGGGGGGAACTTGAGATGTTGGGGTCAACTTCTGTTGATTTAGGACTGCTGTCTGACATCTGGATTGCCAAGGATGGACCTGTGATCACATCCACAAAATCAAACTACGCCCTTCAGGATCTAAGAGGGGAGAGATTTCAATAACATCTGGAGTCTCTGTAGGACACACTTCTTCTCAAAGCCTAAGGAAAGAATTGATTCAACTGAGAATCAAAATGTCTTCTAATTATCCTATTTGATAGGAAAACATAGAGCAATTAAGGGATTGATCCAGTTACACGGTGTACACACTCCCACCAGTTACGTAGCTAACTTGACATTTGCTGCTCAGTCCCAGAGCCTTTGTTCTCTCCAAAACGCTTTTACTCATCTCTTCAGGCAATTTGATTTATCATAAATTGTACTGTTGCCAACATTTCCCTGAACATTTGCTTTTCTTTTCCGGCTATGAAATTAACTCTGATATAATAAATGGATGTTTGAGCCTGCACTGCTCTGTGTATGTGTGTGCTAAGAGTGTCTGTCACGTGGGGTGTCATCTCTATGCACTTGTGCTGCATTCTGTGTGTCCTCGATCTGGACAACAAAGAAGATTGTGGGACACTTTGACCACAGGCCTTAGAGGCTTCGGAGGGATGGCCAATCAGCTCTATCTCCCATGCCCACTCCCATAGTTGATGTTAGCTGTTGGGAAGTTATGGTGGGGATCTTGAGATCGGGCCCAGAGTCAGTAGGAAAAAGTATTGTGGTTCTTTAGCAATGCTAGCTGCAGTATAGGAAAGAGAAAAGCTGTACCTGTGTCATTTGTATACCTTTCTGGTGAGCATTCAGGGCCCTTGAGTGTTTCAACCCTATCAACCAAGAGAGGCAACATAATAATTTCTTGTGACAGAGGGTTCAGGGATGAAGAAGCACAGGATTTAAAATGTGGGATATTTATATAACACTTTGCCCTTTACAAAGGGTTTGCTCCACATAGGATCTTATTTAATCCTTCCAACAACTCCATGAGGCAGATGTCAATTTTATCTCCCTTTTGCAGCAGAAGGATTAAAGGCTAAGAGAATGTAAAATGGTTAGCCCAAGGTCCCGTATATATCATAAATGGCAGACTCACTCCCCAAGCCCAGAATCTTAGATTCCAAGCCCTACACAAGAAGGTTATGAGTCAATCAAGCCCTCAATTTTCCCCAGAGTCAAAGGGTGGACCTGAAGGTTTGGGTTGGGTTTGCTGTCTCTGGGGAGCCTTCGGACCACGGCAGAGGAATGCAGTGTGCATATGCAGATCAAGTATGGGCACACTCAACCTTTCTTTCCTTCTTTTCAGACAGTCTTCTTTGTGAAAGCATTAGAACAGCCATTACACAGAGCTAGGAGAGGCAAGGAGGTGTTGCTAAATAAAATATAAAGTGCTTTGTTGGAAGGGGCTTATCCTGCTTCATTTGTAAATTGATGTTAATCTGACTGCTCAGTCTAATTTCTGTAAGCAACATTAATGCCTTTGCCCCCTATCTTCTGCAGCAGGAAAATGCAGTGTCTGTTTTGGAAAGAATTATCTTCTTCCTTGAGGGCAAAAGCCTAAATTCCTCTCCTCAGATTCTTGCCAAAGGTTCTAATTAGGACATGCAAATATACTTATGCAAATGAAGCCATGGATTCCAGATTTTTGATGCTTTGGGGAAGAGTTTGGGTAAAATAAACTCCCTCTTTAATTTCTCACCAATGCCTCCCAAAACTCTTGCTTTTTTTAAATTAAAAAAAAAAACAGTAAGAAGTCATTCTCCTAGTTTAGGATCCCACATTGGAGAATGATAAAAACTTACATGAACAACTTCAGTGTGCACAGTGCTTTCATCAACACTAGATCTGGGTCTCAGAACAACCTAGGAGGTAAATGCCACTTTCCTCCTTTTACAGATGAGAAAACCAATGGACAAAGAGGCAGAACAGTGATTGACCCTACCCGAGGCAACTGAAAAGCAGTAAAGGCTAAATGAAAATCTAATATTCTTTGACTCTTTACCTTCTGCTCTTTCCCCCTCTAGTACCCTCTCGATGGAAAGAAATACCACCTTATATGTGCACAGCAATTCATGGTTTATAAATTCCTTTCATTAAAATATTTGAACTCAAACATTTATTGAGTTCACTACTTCAATTCAAATATTCAAAAATACTATGTGCTTGCCATACATTATTCCCAGTGCAAATGATACACGGTCCCTGCTCTATTAGTGTTGATATTATTGGTTGGAGGGAGAAAACTAATGAATAGGTAAGCAAACAAATCAATAAAATAAATTCAAATAATGATCATTGCTATCAAGAAAATTGAATAGAATAATTTAATAGGCAATGACCAGTTGATGGTAGGAATGGGGTATATAGGTATTTGATAGGGTAGATAGAGTTTTTTTTTTTTAAACAGGTCATAAAAGCTGAGACCTGGATAGCAAGGAACAAGCAAGGAATGTCAAGAAGATTACTCCAGCCCTGATGTAGAAGAGATATTGATTGATATTTGAGCAATAGACAAGAAGTCCGTATAACAGGAACTGAATAAGTGAAGGGAGAGATATAGATGATATTGAAGAGATAGGCAGGGGCTAGATCAAAAGAGGTCTTTTAGGTTACTATGCTAGAATTATAATCTAATTGTTCTAGGATGACTTTGAAGGATTTTAAGAAATTTTATTTTCCACAGTAATCTGTGAGGTGGATGTTATCTTTGTTCTACAAATCAGCAAACTCGGAGATGTTTGGAGATTTACCTAAGGATACACAGCTGATAAACAGCAAGATTCCAGTCTTCAGCGTCCTAATCTAAGCTTATTTCTCTATCTACTGTAGGTGGGGCTGGAAATAAACACACAAAGGAGGAAAACGGTACAGCAGTAGGTGACTGTTATATGTGCGTGAGTATAGTAGATGAGTTCCCTGGGGCACATCCAGGAGCTACCCTCATTAGGGGAAGTCCTACAACTATTTGGGTCCATCTAGAAGGAGACTCTAAATCTCTGAGGGCCTTTGGCTTAGCCTTAAGACAAATATTCTATTGAAGTGGCTATTGAATATTTAGCATTAATGGATTTGTCCTGAAGCCTAATATGCTTGACAGATTGCTTTGGGAAAGTAGCCAGTGAACACCAAAGACTAGGGGATGAGGAAGTGTCACAATCAAGCCACAAACTGTGCTCCATTTATCTTTCCACCTTAGCCTCCCACCCCACACAGCAGATCGACGGATGGTAACCCACCCATGTGGATAAGAAGGAAAAAGTGCCTCCGACATATTCTAAAATCTAGTTCATTCATATATCACTCATAATATAATTACAGTCAAACCTTCCCTTTTTCTCCCCTCCCTAAGGCAAATTTCATGGGATTAGTTTTGCATTCATTCATTCATTCATGGAGTACCTACTGTGCTATGGGCTGGGCCCTGTGTGAGGTGTGGGCATGGCAGTATCACATAGCCTGGGATTTTCAGTCTCTCAAAGGCCAGAGGTCACAGATCTCTCCAATCTGCCAACCCCCCCACTCCCCAACCCCCCATGACTCCTTTTGTCCCTATTACTCCCTTTCACTTGGTTCCATCTGTACAAAAGTGTTACAGGTAGGGGCACCTGGGTAGCTCAGTTGGTTAAGGGTCTGACTCTGGATTTCAGCTCAGGTCATGATCTCAGCGTTGTAAGATCGAACCCCGCATCAGGCTCTGTGCTGGACCACCTCCACTCCCCCGGCCCCGCTAGCGCATGTGTGTGCACACACACTCTCTCTCTAAAAAAAGGAAGTGTTGCAGGTAAAATAGGAAAGTATGATTTGTGTCTTGCCTCATCCCCTTAAGAATATTATTCATTGCTATTCAGACTTGATGATCCTCAGAGGCATCAGGGAGAGAATACAGATATGGTCCCTTAATTGTCCCTTAATTTGTGTATGTTAGAGAATGGCCTGTCCTTATTATCTTTCATTATTTTCAGCTAACTGTCCCCACACCTTCACTTTCAAAAATCTTTCCTCTGAAATTGGTTTCCCTCCTCTTTCTTGCCTAACCTGCTTCCCAGCACTCCAGTGGCTCTTGTCCAGAAGAGGGCAAGATCACCTTTGTTACTTAGAATTCCTCTCTTTTTTGCAATTAATTATGATTCATTGGTCTTTTGATCATTTGGCTTTCTCTCCTGAATTAGAAAGCCAAAGTCCTTGATACCTTTCCAACAAAATTTATATATACTATGGGTATTTTTATTGCATTATGTGGTGTAAAAAGGGACTGACAAGAAGCTGTAAGAATGGTTAATAAGGAATTATGGCTGAATGGGAGAGACCTGTGAACAGCCAGGACTGATCATGACTGTAACTTTTTTCCATGCATTTGCCATTAGGTTTTGCTAATACTCAGACTCAGAGACTGCTATATTTGAAAGAGCCTTAGAGATTATCTGAACATGTCATCATTTTATGCTGAAGGAAACTGAGACATAGTGCAGAAATAACCACTAGAACTACTATAACTTTAAACTGTGGAGAAAACCATTCCATATACGTGGAAACTTTAAAATAAGGGGGGCTTATACGAGGATTAATCTGATCTGCCTTGCCATCCCAAGTCCTACTATTTATCTTTCCTGAACCATCCTATACCCAAAGTGATAACTCTTTCTTCCTCTTGCTAGGTTTGCCCCATCCATATGACAATGGGATCCTCTGCCCCATTTGCACTCCACTTCAATGCCAGGAATGGCGCCATTCCTTAACCGCAGTCCACTTGCTAGAGCCCTGAGAATCTGTAATCACCCTGATGCCAGGATCCTGCTTCAAAAATGTCCTATTGCTTAGAATCATAAATCAACACCCTCCTCCCTTACTCAATGAGCACAGTTTATCACCTACAGATGGTTAACAAAGCAAGTCTAGGTTACACACAAGTTGTCACACTCCAGCGATTATATTCAAACTCCTGGCCAGGCCCTCTCCTCCACAAGGACAGCCCCAAGACTGTGTTTACCCCTCATTCAGTTCCAACTCATTCTCCTCTCCCTTGGCCTCATAACTAAGGACCCTCCCCCCGAAGCTAGTAGGCATAAGCCATATAAGTACAATGGTTAAGAAAATATGTGTAAATTTTAGGTGGAGACTGGGATTCAGCCTTTGCCAAGTTTATTCTTTGTGATATTTCCCATTCTGTTTTCCTTCAGTAGCCCTCAGGCAGAAGACACCTCAGTTGCTTATACTTTAGCATCACTGGCCAGGTGTTTTTTCTTCAAGAGATATTGACATTGTGAGCCTTACTCTTTTCCTTTAGTTATGGGTTCACAGCCCTCAGTGTGCATTAGAATCATTAGAATCACCTGAACATCTTTCTACTGAAGCACAGGTCCCATCATGTTTCATTAAATCTAAATCTCAGGGTATGGAGTTGGGTATTAGCATCAGTTAAAACCTCTCTAGGGGATGCAGAATTTCAGCCAGGGTTGAGAACCGCTATCTGGTTAAAAGCTGTTTTGGGTTTGAAGCATTGTGAATACTGAGTGAGTAACATTTCTTTGGACAGGCTCTTCTGGAACCCCTAAAACTATACCACTCAAACTAGTACTACACAATCTGTTATATTCTAAATAAGTTTTGCTGAAAGATGATAAGATTTAACACAAGAGACTTTCCAATTTCTTCCTCAGGAGTTTCTGAAAGGAGAATTAAATTCACAGTTGATTTTTAGGAGGGAGCTTAAAGTATTCCACAAACTGGCCCTGAACAAAGGCAAGGAAGAACTGGTAGGTGCTTGGAACAAATAGAAGCAGCAAAAGAAATCTCAAAGGAAGGGCCAGACATCATGTCCGAAGAGAATTGGTTCATGAGTCCTATCTGGTTCAAAGGCATAAGGCAAGAACTAAGAGGAGGTTAGCCTTGGGAAGAGGATGGAGGTATAAGATGGACATTCGGGAATATGGGGTAAAATCAGTTCACTCAAAGACTCCATCTAAGGATAATGGGGGATGATGGGAATTGGGGTTCAGGAGCAAGGTGACAGTGGAGGTGCACAGCAACTGGTCTAGGTAGAGGATAGACCTTCATTTTAGGCCCCAGTGCTTTGGAGGGAATGGAGAAAACCCAGGTACCCAAGAGACTAGAACAGAAGGAGGCATGGGAACTTTTCGGCAATGGGGAGATTTCTACTTTGGAGAACAACTGAACTTAACATGTTGAGATTAATCCTAACTCCACCAATCCACAGGGGAAGGTTATTGGCACACTGATCTGTTCACCCCCAGTTGGTCCAGGAGAGGAGTCAGAATAGCCAGCAGAGAAGCTGAGGTTCATTATCCAGACTGAAATAGTATTAGGCTCAGGCAGAACCTAACTTCAAGGATATGGGTGGCCAAGGACCATACTGAGCTTGCCACAGTGTGCCAGATGGGAACTACGGCATTTTTATTTGCATATTATGTGGAGAACTAACAATGAAGGCTAGAAAACTTGAGGACACATGGGGACAAATATCTGGGCAATAGATGATTTAAAATGCCTTGGTATTATGAATGAATGAAAAACATGTTAGTGTTTAGATGGATGAAACCAGAATGTCTTTGTGACAGAGTAAGTCAGTCCCCTGTCATTGGAGATGTTTTCTTAAATCTGAAAGTCTGACTACATGCTCTCCTTTTCAAGACAGCACTAAGCAACTGCAGGATGTCCTACCATCAAACAAGGGTAAACACTGAGAAAGAAGGGAAAGGAAGACTTAAGAATTAGGAGATGAACAGAAGAAAGTCCCAGGATGACAGTTGCGTAGCAGACCTAGTGCGACAGCAGTCCATGCTGCAGGAGGATGGAGAGCTCTGAAAGGTGGTCTGCAGGAAAAAAGAAGTGGGGTGGGGCTCAGCAGAATGGAATACTATCAGATCAGGTGTCATGTTTGAAAAGTTTTTTAGTGTATGGAGTCAGCATTTAAATAGTCATAATGATTACTTTTTTAACCATTATCTGTGATAAAACTAAATTACGAAGATGGTGTTGGGAGGAGGTAGAGGGTGTATTAGGGCACTAAACTCATCTACAATAACAGAAAGTCAGGAGTTATTTTTAAGATGGAGAAATTAAGAAATACACACTATCAGAGTATTTACAAAAATGAAGATGACTACCAGAAAAAAAACACTAAAAAGAGTAAAATGGTTCCTTTTGGCAGTATGCAGCTATGGGGTAGAGGACAGCTATTCTTCATCTAGATTATGTCAGTATATTTCATTTTTGTTTTAACTGAATGCATGGATTTCTTTAGTAAAAACAAAATTTAATAATAGTAACTTAAAGATACAAAAGCAGAAGAGATGAATCTTGAGGAGAAAATTTTGACGGTCAGCTACCCTGATGCCCATGTTTCTAGGTCCTCTCTCCTTTTTCTTAAGCACGTGGGCTGGAGAGGTTGAGGGGTAGAGGTGATAACACAAACTGTGCAAGGAGCACAGAAATCAGGAGTAGAACAGAATCTCGCTCTAGTTCACCTCACTGCTCATTCTGAAATCCGAGTCTGGTAGTCCAGGCAGTGTGGAAGGCCGACCCTAACACTCTGCGCATGTGGCTGGAAGGAGTTACAAAGAAATGCCCATGGGTGTTTGGGTCATTTGGCCATGGCCCAGCTCTAGCATCATGAGGTTGATTTTAATGGCCTATTGATAATTTAAGAGAGCAGCCTTTGTTCTCAAAGTGGTGCCTGTGTGGGTTTGGTATCTTTGCTTCCACGGAGACTTGAATCCAATAACCTTAGCCATGTACGGGTCATTGGTCACCCCATGGCATTGCCAGGGACTTAAGTACCCAGGCTTTGGATCAGACAAACCTGCATTCAAGTCCTGGCTCTGTCACTAACTAGCTATGTGGCCTTGGGCATTTTACCTAATCTCTATAAACCTAGTTTCCTCAACCATTAAATGATGATGGCAACCATATCTATCTCACCAAGATTTGGGGAAGAAAAAAATAAGATAATTCATGTCAAGTGCTCAGTGCAGTGCTCCATAAATCTTAGCCATAGGTACTAGCTTTCCTATGATTCCAATCCCTTGTTCTTCCTGGTGTCTGTCTAGTTAAATGGCCCTGACCAGGCAGGGCACTCTTCCAGCTTCCTAGAATGGTACAGAGCACACTGCCCCTATTCAGTACATGCTAATTATGTGATGACCAGCAAGATGACATGGCCAATAGTCTCTTCTCTGGCAGTGAGGCACTCTCATGGAAAAATCTATCTCCCTCTGCATAAATGTGGTGCTGAACAACATAGCATTTCCAGAAGCCATCCCTGACCCCTGACACTTGCACAGGGAACAGGAATGCTGATTTCTCTGAATTTGTTAGCCGTGAAAATACTCTGGCCTGATGAGGCTGATATGCATGCTACATGAGAAAGAAAAGCCCATGTTGGCTTTGGGAGTGTCAATGATATTATGCCCCATGTTCTTCACAAAAGGAAAGAGAACAAAGAGAGGAACAAGCTGCCTTCTGAGTTGCAGAATATCTGAAACATTCTCCAAGGAAAGGGAAAGGAATGCTCATTATAGTCATTCAATGCACAGCCTCACCTCTCCAGAATGTCACAAATGCATACATTAACTCCGTATACATTCCTCTCAGTCAAAAAAGACAGTGATTTGCCTTGAAACCCTGGAGATCCTGACTTTTCATCTGTCTCTGTAACTCCTCATTTCTCCTGTCCAGGTTCTTCAAGCCTTCCCCTGATCACTATAGGTTTTCCCTAACTGTTCTAAGCTTCTGTGAACATGCAGTTCTGGAATGGCCCAGCAGCCTTCTTAGTCACAGTGGGGCAGGCTGTCCTACTTCTCCCTTTTCTCCCTACTCAGGCAGCCATCTTTGGAACAGGAGTGTCACCAAAGCTCCTCCCACCTGCTGGCCCCTATTAGAAGCAAAGCTTATGTATTTTTTTTTTTAGGCTTCCACAGTCTCAGAACATTCCAACAGCAGATTTGTGTGTGTGTGTGTGTGTGTGTGTAGGACACTACTCTTTGAAAGGTTTTATATCATTTTATCCCTTTTGTAAATTAAGTGTCTGCAGCTGGATAGCTACAATTTCTCCAGCTTTCTGGTGTCACTCATTCTTTTTATATTAAACTAGAAATGCCCCAACCCCCATTCCATTTACTCTGAAAGCCCAGGACATCACACCAATATTCTTCTTGTCAGGAGGGGTTTACGTTTCTCTCAGTGTACTTGGGAGGCTTTCTCTTCTTTGTGTCTTTGGATTTCTTCTGCTGAATTCTTGATTCTTAATCTCATGTCACTCCTATAATTGCTGTCCCCTTTTATACCACTCTGTCCCATGTAAGGCAACACCTTTCTTCCTTCATTCTCTATAATCGTCATGAATTCTCTGTGTGTATCAAATTCTACCAAAATTTGGAAGCAACCTAAAATCTTTACAACAAACACTTACGAAAGGCTTGACTGTACTAAAATTATTTTTTACCTTTTTAGAGACCCTTTCTCTCTCTAGGCAGTCCATGGCCCAAATACAGTCCATGGACATATTTTGTTTGGACAGCACAGAAATAAGATAAATTTTTAATTCATTTCCAATATTTTAAAAGGAGGAGCTTTTTCAGATTTCTGCCTTTCCTTGGAAGACTGGGAGACCTAAGGGTGTTGGAGCCCCACCTAAGCATGGTGACGACCTGCTGGAGCTGAGTACCAGCCAGGCCCAGGACTTGCCCCCTACCAAACCATTACTCCTCACACACCATCTCACCTAGCTCTGTACCAGCATGGGCCCTGAGGGTGGGGTGCCTCTAAATTTCTCTCTCTACTTTTCTTCTTTTTCCAGAGGCCCAATTTCTTTCTCTGGCAAACAACTCTAGTATTCCTATCTTCTGTCTTGCAGAGCATTTAATTCTCTTTGAGGCCACCCTGATCACCTAAACCAGCACCAGTCACCCCATCCTTTCACAACCAAAAAGACCTAGTGAGATCTTCAAGATGTTTTCCTCAATAGAATTTAGCCACCTTGATATGAATTGTGCCATTCCTATAGAGGGCAGAAGTACCTGTGGTCATTTGATTTAGGAATTGCTCCCAAATCATATGATTAATTAGTGGCCAAGGCCAAGGTTCAAATTCAATCCTCCTGATTCCCAGCCTAATACCTCCTTGTATAGCCACTAATGCACCTTGATGCAGTGCATAACCTGGGAGAGCTTTATTGTGCAAGGCAGATTTAGAGAGGAAGTAGAGAAGGAAACATCTCTGCCAGCTGGTGTTCATGGGCATTTATCAGACTGTGAATCTTTTCCCTTCAATAAGGAAGTAGGCAATCTGCCACTCTTCCTTTCTACACAGTTTTGGATTTCTTTGGTGACTTTTTAAATCAGAACATTCAAGCTGCCAAAGAACTCTAGAGACCACCTAGCCCAACAGCCCAATTTTATAAATGAGGAAATTGAGGTCACTAGCCCTTTTGAGCTGCTTTACTGTCCTTTTTAAGCAGAACACGCTCATTTTGCCTATACACAAATTGCTAGACAAAGTACAATGGGTATTTTGTCATAAATCTTTAGTAGAGAATTTCCAAGATGGATTTGAATAATGATAGAAAACACAGCAAAACAGCTTAGGTGACAATAACAATAAGACACACTAGAAACAATTTTATTGTTTAGTGAACTGTGGAGAAAGCACTTTTACATCTCTTAAAAGTGTTGTCTGGCATTAACTTATTAATCCTCAAAGTAGTGCAAAAATCTTATTCAGAAACACCTACTTTCCTAAAGCCACTGAATGCCAAGAAAAATAAAGTAGTATCAGTGTGAACATCTAGATTTGAAAAGTAGCTAAGGAGATTAGCAAAAGACAGCATAGATGGGTTTACCACACATGGTGGTGGAACAGATGAGTGAAGCAGAGGAAGACACCAAGGATCTAGTCTCAGCCTACACCCACTGTGAGGTGGAGTCATTCTGGGCCCAGATCTCTTGAGGACACCAAGCAGAGCTTCTCACATTAGCTGTGATGGAGGACAGTTGTCAAACACCCCACACTAGGCTTTTCAGATTTAGCAAATAAAAATATAGGTCACCTGGAGTATCTGGGTGCTCAGTCAGTTAAGCATCAGACTCTTGATTTTGGCCCAGGTCATGACCTCAGGGTCGCAAGATCAAGCCCCACATTAGGTTCCCCTCTGAGCATAGAGTCCACTTGAGATTCTCTCTTTTCCTCTCCCTCTGCCCCTCCCCTTGCTCGCACTCTCTCTTTCAAATAAATAAATAAATCTTTAAGAAAAGTACAGGACACCCAATTAAACTTGAATTTTAATAGATAAACCTGAGATAATTTTTAGTAGAAATATGTCTCTAAAAATTCTTGGGACATAGTTCTATTAAAATATTATTCATTGTAGTCTACAATGCAAATTTAACTGGGCATCCTGAATTTTATGTGATAACCCCATTCCCATCCCCAGTCCATCATGGAACAATACCCAAAGAGATGAAATGACTATACATGTCCAGAAATAGCTTGCCCCTGTGTGACTCCCCATTGAGTAGGACAACTGGTCTATACCCTCTTTATTGAGATGTATCCATGGGTCATACGGTTGGGTGTCAGAGCTAAGTCAAACCGCTATAAACATTTCTAAGCACTTACTCTTGATTTCTATACTTACACACCCTGGACCAGGAACAAATACTTTGTGTACTGTCATTTGTGGAGCAAGCTTTGAGTAACCCTGGGCAGGAAAAGTGGAAGCTTCATCTGCTTCTAGCTCTACCTCTTGCCAGGTGAGCAAGTCCACTTAGGGCATGAGTCTTCCACAGTCGCTGATGGTCTCTAAAATGGCAATGACAGGAATTGTGCCTAATGCTGGCTTTGTGCCATGTACAGATTCAAGTGCCCCATGTATTTGAGATAACAGCAATGGAAAAATGCCTCCACATCCCACAAAATACCAAAAAGAGAGAGAGCTGAAAATTTAAATATTTGATTTTATCAAGAAACATCAAAGTTTAATTACAAGACAATTCAGAACTTGTTAGACTCTCTTATACCTATCATACTATTTAGAAATGCTTTCACACTGAAGGCTACATGAGGATGGGGTACTGGATGAGTACCTTAATCTTTGAGAGAGTAGTGATTCTAAAGATTTTAAACTATCCCTGATTATGGGGTTTTTTGCTTACTTTATGTGATTGCTGTAAGATTCAAAAAATTATGTGAAATGCTAAATGACTCATCAGTGTCTATTTTCTGTAAGCAAAATGTTAGCGTACTTAAAATTTGTCTTTTAAAAGAAAAATGTCAATTTTTGCCACTTGACCTGGTAAATTTTGTATATGTATATGTGTATACACAAACATATACCTACACATATAAAATTTCCAGAGCTGAAGAGACTATAGACACATGTACACTTAAACAACTTTCTTTTCTTTTTTTTTAAGATTTTATTTATTTATTTGAGAGAGAGAACACAAGCACGGGGAGCAGCAGAGGGAGAAGGAGAAGCAGACTCCCTGCTAAGGGGCTAGATCCCAGGACCCTGGGATCATGACCTGAGCTGAAGGCAGACGCTTAACCGACTGAGCCACCGAGGCACCCTCACTTATACAACTTTCTTAACCCTAGATCTCACTTCTCTTCTGTCTGCCAATCAAAATTTGCTCCCCGGAAGGGATCTATTAATATTTTTTTGTCCGGGTGTCCAGATTCTATTAGGTGAACTTGGTGGGAATATTTGGATGTTTGTCCTAAGGTTGGGACAACAAAGATTGATCTTATTTGTGTTGTCTAAAGATGGATAACATAAGGGAGAAATCAAAATTGTAACCCAGGGGGCAACAGAGTAAGTCAAACAAGGCAAAGGCTTAAGGGAAGCAGCAAAGTTAACCAACTCTTAGAAAAAACAGCATAAGGGTCAGTTCAGGAAGTTCAGGACTTGTGAAAGACTGTCTGAAAGAGAGCGCCTGTTCTGTGGCTACATGCATAGAATGGGAAGGCAGGCACAACAGCTTCAGGGAACATATTCTGCTGGATATGAGGTATGAATGATTGAGAGTGTATTGAGATAACTTCTTTAAATGAATCCAGGTGCTTTTTCTTTGGTATTTCTTCATACAAAACCTTCCCTTTATTCACCAGAGACATCCATTACTTTGGGGGGAAGATTGATATAATTGTAATAGAAATTCAAAGAGAGTTGGTGCTCAGATTTTGAGTCCCAAGAGAGGTTCTTGATGCCTACTTCACAGGCAATAATTATGAAAGCCAAAGCTTGATGCTTTATATATTAAAGGGAAAGAGAAATATTTTGTAAATCAAAAAGCAAAACCTTAATGGAGCTGAGCACAAAATACATCCACCAACAAAAGACTGAAAAAAGAATAGAGGTGGCATCAGTTTCCTATCACTAGATGGACTGGGTTATTGAGGATCTCTCTCCTGCTAAAAGCATATAAAAATGTTATATACATTTTTAAAAAAATTAATATCTAGCTGAACTTGATAAAAAGAAAATGTACTTTTCAACATTCAGAAACCAAGATGGAACTTAAAATAAGACAGGTATCAAAAATAAAATGTGGGGTGCCTGGGTGCCTCAGTCAGTTAAGCATTTGCCTTCAGATCAGGTCATGATCCCAGGGTCCTGGGATCGAGCCCCACGTCGGGCTCCTTGCTCAGCGGGGAGCCTGCTTCTCCCTCTGCCTCTGCCCCCCCCCCCCCCCGCTTGTGCTCTCTCTCTCAAATGAATAAATAAAATCTTTAAAAAAAAAGTACCAGACAATTAAGAAGAGAATTTTATTCAGGCTATTGTGATAAGGATAAGATTCATTAATGGGAAACATCTCAAAAAAAAAAAAAAAAAAAAAGGAAAAACATCCAGAGATTTATAGTGGCATGTAAACAAAGTTATTGCTAAGTGTTATGGGGTTCATGGGAAGGGTGGATTCTGCTCTAATCTGAGTCGCTGAGGCAAGATAGAGGGGGGTTTTATCTTGAAATATGCCAACAGCTACTGCTAGTCTTTTGTGGCTGGCTGGTTAGAGTTAACCTTTCTCTCAGAACATAAAAGGGTTGGGAGGGTTTCTCAACTGTAATTATTTTCTGGGAGCGCAGGGCTGAGGTAAAGTTCAACCTTGTCAGCACTCCCTTTCCAAACAACTCAGAGGCAATCAGAAACCTTCTGATTGCGTGAAGTAGGGTCTAACAAACAGTCTCTGGCTGTTGGCATTGTTCCTGCAAATCAGTTGAAATAGCTGTTTAGAGGTGGTAGCAAAGGTCAGTTGTTTTAGAGTCCTGCTGATCAGGAATCTTAAAAGAGGGATGTCCACAATGGAAAGGGGAAATATTATCATAAAAGGTTATTTCAAAGTGAAACCTAGGAGTTCAACCCTGAGGGTAACTGGTATAGTGGATTCCAAGAAGTCAGTGGAGAAAAATCTTTCAGCAACACCCACTCACTGAGTTTCTTCACTCTCTCAAGCTAGGAGGTCCATGCTCTCAGTGACCATGTCCACAGTGTTGGCTCCCTCTCACATAAGGGCCTGCATGCCTCAAAAGTTTCACAGCACTTCCTTTGTGGCTAAGACAGTTACTTGTTCAAGGGGACATCCAGCCCATTCATGGTCTGCTACGAGAGTGAGGTTCCTATCAAGTTCTCGGGCTTTAGTTCACAGGGACTCTTCAGATGTTAGGGAAAAAGGCCAGCCTCAAGACAACCTAGAGTCTCAAGAGGGATCTGAGTCATGTTTTAGTCTTTGTCCTCTGTGACACAGGGTCTGGCAGGAGGGAGAGAAATTAGAAATGTAATCTTGGAGAATTTACTGAAGGAAACTGAAAGAATTGAAAATGTGGTAAGGATTAACAATGTGAGCAATTTGCATGCAGTCTAATTTGCACATAGATGCCAAAATTTGTTTTTCCGTGGTGAGGAAGGGGCACAAATTTTTATTAGACAAGATAACAAGACAGAGTTTACATATCTATTAGTTACCATAATTTTTAAAGGGTTGTAAAAAATACTCAGAGAATGAACAGAGTTAGAATTTGACAACCCAAAAGACTGTGCTATAAACAATGCTATAAATGAAAACTTTCTGTTGAAATACAAATTTCTCTCCATAGCCACCCCTCTTTTAATCAAAAATAATGTCAAAAAAAGATTATTCTTGATCACAAAATAAGACTAGTTTCATTTCATTTGGCTTCACTATTTACATAGGTGCATCAAAAATAATAATTTACAATATAGACCTTCTTAAGTTGGTATTGCTGGAAATGTTCATAAAGGAATCCCAAATTGAAAATTTAAATGCCCTTTGAGATTAGGAAATCAAGTCATGTGCAGATTTCACTTTGGATACCTATAAATTGGGGTAAATACCCCTCTTCTTGAAGTTCCCCAAATGTCCTAAGATTCCTGAGCCTTCAAGGAAATGGCCTAACTTACTCATCCATAAATCAAGAAATCTGTGAGTCAGGTAACCAGTCCAGTTTTTCCAAGGGAGGATTTATAAGCATTGATCCCATAGTGTCAATTTTAGTTCCTAAGTAATTGGTCATATCTGGTTAAAGGAGCATGATTCTCAACTATGATATTTCAGGCAAGGCCTTGGTGGAAAAACCAAGATTTCCAATACTTGCCAACAAGGAGAGCAGATTTCTGCAGAACTTATGCAAATAACTATATTAACCATGAAAAAAACACTGAATAAGAGCTCCCAAATTCTGAAGGTATCAATCAGGGAGGAAAATATAACATTTATAAATATTTCTGTCAGTTTACAAAAGGATAGTCTACTGAATTGTTATAAATTATAGATAACTTAAAAGATCGAAAGGATTCCTTATATATCCAGAAAATTAAACATTAACACATGAATAATATTCCAAACAAACCCGCAGTCATCCTTCATCACTTCATTGATGTAAATTAATTCTTGTTTTGCTTGATCTTGGGTTAGCAATCTTGTGAACCCACTTGCTTCTTGACTGAAGTTCTAGAAATCCTGACTCAGTCCACTGGTATGGTCCCAAAGTTGTTTAAGGGAGAGGATATCACCAGAAGCCTGGACTAAGAAGTATCTGACATAGTCTTTGTCCACAGAGCTCTGACAAAGTCCTTTTTCGCTGAAGATGAAGCCTTCTGGCCTGAGCTGGTTGTAATTTGCTTTCAGGGAAGTGTCAGAATAAAACAAAAAACTGCCTACCGATGACAAGAGATGTAAAATAGTTGTGCTTATTACCAATAATTTTCAAATGTGGAAGATCTGATGAGTGTTCATTTCAAGAATAATGCATCTGGCAAGGAAAATTGGAGGTTTCTGTGGCATGCAAAATAAGATAACAAAATCAATAAAAAAATTTTGGACAGATGATTAACCTTATTTCTACAGAGGAGTGACTATTACATCTAATTTATAAAAATGGATGAATGTAATCTTTTACAGAGAAAAACAGGTTCAGAGGTAACATACAATAATCCTGAGAAATAATGTACAATGAATATACCAAGTGGATATACCAAAAACTATAATTAGCATATACCAAGAATTGCAAGTAAAGAGATTTTGTAAGTCTGGAGTGATTCCTAAGTATCCTTATATTAAGGTAAGTTCATGAACTCCAATTGAAAACTGCTGGCCTGGAAGACACTAGATTCAAATTAATGAAGTAAAATTGAAATCAAGTTAACATCTTTACAAACAACTAAAATGATGACTCATTGCATTGTTGTCTGTTGTTAGAGAAAGCAGCACTAGAGCTCTGATGAAGGGAAACATATCATGAACAGTGAAGGCAAATCAGTGATGGACAAATCTCTAGGAGATTTCCACACAGCATACAATTCCTGAAATATTCATATTAGCAACATTTTTTTTCCATACAAATTTAACCTAGGGAGGGCTAAACATCTCTCCTGATTTGACAACGTTTCCCATGCAACTCATCCATAGTAGAATATCAAATAAGCTTAATTATTTCTAGCATGGAAATAATTTTTTTTATAAGGTGGAAGAACAAATCCTTTGTGATTTTCCAAGGACCTTCTGGGAACTATCAAAGTCAGTTTTGTTTTTTTTTTTTAAAGATTTTATTTATTTATTTGACAGAGAGAGACAGCTAGAGAGGGAACACAAGCAGCGGGAGTGGGAGAGGGAGAAGCAGGCTTCCCGCTGAACAGCGAGCCTGATGTGGGACTCGATCCCAGGATCGCCGTCATGATCCGAGCCCAAGGCAGACGCTTAACAACTGAGCCACCCAGGCGCCCTCAAAGACAGTGTTAGGTCCAAAAAATGTTAGTTAGAATTCAATTTTGGTAAGGCAAAATATCAAGATTGTCAGCATATTTGAGCTTGATGAAGATAAGATCATTGGTCTTACCACAATAAAATTTAAAAATTCAAAAACTGTAAAGTTAAAAAGAAAGAATGATGCATGATTGAGAAACAGTGTTTAACTACCTATTGAACAAAGTGACAAAAAATATTTTAAAAGTAAACCTAGGAGGTAATGTGATTGTAAAGAATTTTAGCTTTTTCACATGTGGGAAATTTTTGCTTTCTTAAATAAGAACAAAGTCAATACAGACCATAGAGGTGATTCTAGTCAAACAAAGAATCTTCACTATCTAGGCAGATTTTACAGAAAATAAGAAAATATTTTTTTATAACCTTTCAGTATGAATAGACCAATACTCCAGGAAAAAGATCACTTCAAGAGAGAGAAAACCAAACTCTAGTAATGCATCAAATAATATTTGCTATTATAGATTTTTTAAAAAAATATTACAGATAAACTCATCAAACTTTAGCTTTGACTATAGCAAAGTTCTCTTTCTATGAACCTACTACTGCTTTCTATATCTATACACATCCCTTACAGAACAACTTCTCAGGGTGGCAAAAATGAACACTGTCATTAAGAGACGCAAGTATATATGGCCTGTCTGCACCATATAAAAACAAGAAGCAGAAAGTATAAGCTTAAAATTATGCTTAAGAATTAATTTATATCGGGGCGCCTGGGTGGCTCAGTCGTTAAGCGTCTGCCTTCGGCTCAGGTCATGATCCCAGGGTTCTGGGATCGAGCCCCGCATCGGGCTCCCTGCTCTGCGGGAAGCCTGCTTCTCCCTCTCCCACTCTCCCTGCTTGTGTTCCCTCTCTCACTGTCTCTCTCTCTGTCAAATAAATAAATAAAATCTTAAAAAAAAAAAGCATTAATTTATATCTAAGTAAGTATTCCATCTTATTTGGAAATGATCTGAGTATCTAATGAATATCAATAAATTAATTCAATTTAATTTCAGTCCAAGATCTTAAATTATCTAAAGATATTGGAACTTATCTTTAAGCTACATGCTACAAAGCATAATTACTATCGAAATAAAATTTGTTAGAATAATTCTTCCATTTGGTTAAACACAAATTTACATTTTACATAATCTTAAGCACTAAGTAGAAGTTATGTTATCTTATTTGACCAGTAAACTTGTATAAGTTTAGGAAAAACATATCCAAGTAGAATAAAATGTATATATATTTATATAAAATATATAAAATATATGTGTATATTATATTTAACATTGATAAATCAGAAGAGACATAGTTCTTTTTATTCAACCAAAATTATTAAAATAGTTTTATTTGCCAAATATTTTCCAAAATTATTTGATCTTGATTTCTTAAAATATTTGAGTTAGTTTCTATAAGAATTTTTTTACCACATTAAAAATGTTGTAAGTTCACTTTTCTTAATTTCTGGGAAGTTTAGGCATATTCAATTTATACAAGTACTTATCTTTAAGTCAATCAGAATAGAGCTCCTTTAAGAAGAGGTATATATGTATATATATATATGTATAATAATGTTCATGGCAACTTTTTTAAAAAAGCCCTTTAAAAATAGTTTTTATTTTTATCTGTGAAAATAATTTTTTTGGTGTTTTTCTTTAGCTTCATTGAGGTATAACTGACAAATGGGAATTGTGTATATTTAAGGTATGCAACTTGATGCTTTGATATACGTACACATTGTGAAATGATCACCACAATCAAGCTAATTAACATACCCATCAACTAACATAACTATTTGTTTTCTCTTCAGATCATTTCAATATTTCACTTTTTCTTTTTCTTTTTTAAAGATTTTATTTATTTACTTGAGAGAGAGAGACAGAGATAGAGAGAGAGAGCACAAGCCGGAAGGAGAAGGAGAAGTAGACTCCTTGCTGAGCAGGGAGCCAGACTCAGGGCTGGATCCCAGGACCCCGTGATCATGACCTGAGCCGAAGGCAGATGCTTAACTGACTGAGCCACCCAGGAGCCCCTCACTTTTTCTTTTTTTTTTTAAAGATTTTATTTATTTATTTATTTATTTATTTGACAGAGAGAGACAGCAAGAGAGGGAATACAAGCAAGGGGAGTGGGAGAGGGAGAAGCAGGCTCCCCGCGGAGCAGGGAGCCTGACCGGGGCTTGATCCCAGGACCCTGGGATCACGACCTGAGTGGAAGGCAGACGCTTAACCAACTGAGCCACCCAGGCGCCCCTCACTTTTTCTTTTTAATGTCATAGTCATTGAACAGCAACTCCCTATATCCCCCTCCCCTATCCCCTAGTAGCCACCATTCTATTGTCTATCTCTGTAACTTTGAATATTTTGGATGCCTCATAGATGAGGAATCATGCAGTGTTTGTCCTTCTATGACTGACTGACTTATTTCACTTAGCATAACTGTCTTCCACTTTGTTACCATAGTAGCTTTATTCATAATAGCTGAAAACAAAAACTGGAAACAAAAACAAGGTCCGTTTACAATAGCATGGCTAAATACACTGTGGAAAATTATTTCATAGAATACTATACCCAATGAAAATAAATGAACTACAGCTATATGCAACAAGAACATGAACAACTCCTCCATTTCACTTCTGAGTCAGAGAAGTCAGGCACAAATAAATACATACTACATAATTCTGTGTACAGAAAGTTAAAACAAGATTAGTCTACAGAATTAAAAGAATGGATAATGTCTCTGTGGGTTCTGTGAACTTGGGCAGGGAAGTAGTATGATGCAGAAACCAAGGAAGGAGTTAAATTTATAGAATTTCTTGGGTATTCCTCTTTCTCTTCAATGCCAATGAGTCATTGCTTCTTTCTCAAATGAAAGCAAAAAATTATTTGGCTCAATCATAGGCATACCTTAAGACAAAAATAAAATTAGCAAATAAGATTATGGAATAAGTAACTAGTTTTTAGGGAAATCGAGTTTCAGTCATACAGGATTTACCTTTGGACTCAGAAGTTAGAACTTCTTCATACAAGTCTACTCTACCCACCCATCAAGAAAAATAAAAGATAATTGGATTCAAGGAAAACATTGTGGGTATTCTGTTGTAATTCTCTGGTAGCTGATTATTATGAACAAGGCACAGGTGGGTAAGAAGCTCTAATTAAGGGGACGTGGGAGAAAATTAAAGTTATTTATTGTAATCCTGAGAAAAGAAGTCACATTATCCCAAATCTTTCTCTAAAATCATTCACACTGAAACACATAACATACGCGAAGGTACATTGCCCTTCATGAATCCCAGCAGGCATCTCCACCATGGCCTTCATGCTATTAGCTGAGCCTTAATAATGGGGAAAATGACTCTTATTTCTGAGGTTTTCCTGTTTATCTATTATAAACAGATAATATCTGTTTATCGGTATTAAACAGATAGCATTAAGAAAGTATCCTAGGACCTATGGAGTGTCAACTACTAGTTCTGCAAAATTTATAAAATTGGTTCACACAAATAAAGAAGTTGGAATCACTAAATAAAAGTGCTAGAAATTTGAATGTCCTTTCTGGCTGTGCTCTAGAGATTAGATGCAGAATCCAAGTTGTCAATGCAGAGCAGCTGGTCTAGGACAGAACATGAAACCTGGCCTGGGACCCAAAATCTAACAGATGATGACCTAGTCTTGGTTTGAGATTGTATTTGTTTCAGTTTACTATGAACCAACAACAACCAACCAATGAAGATCAAATGTGAATTCAAGTAAGTGGATGTGGCTTCCCATTGTTTCTCTAGTTTTCATGCAAGTTCAGTGATCAATGCAACCAATGCAGAACATGAAATCTGCTGGACAAGATTTGCTCAAAGACCTGGCTCTCCCCCTTTGGGCTGAAGGAGAATCACCTCGGCACCCAAGCCTGCCCAACAATGTATGAGGATATTTTTCTTCTGCTTAGACTGAAGAAGGGCAGCACCAGCACTGAAGTATATCTACTAACACATAAGGAAATTCTTGTCCTGCTACATATTTCCTATTGCATCACTGGGCTTACTTACAGCAGGACAGGCCATAGTCTCCCAAATGCAGCAAAAGAGGGATTTCTTTGGAAGTCCAGTAAGTCTGAAGGACGACAATAAGAACCTATGACCCTAGGCACATGGTATTCTTGCTGTAACAAATTCCCTGTAGGAAGTATATTTATTTAAGTGACACGTGGTGGGCTTGCTACTTTAACCTTTATGGAACCCATTACAAGGAAAATTCAACACTTATAAAAAGAAAAAGTTATAAATATTAAGAATAAGACCAAAGCCATAACTTTCAGGTAGGAATTATAAGAGGAAGCTGCCATCTTTATTGGACTTTCTCATAAGAATATTAAACAGGTGGACAGAAAGATAGACACTAATAGTCACCATAAAATAGTTACTATAAAGGAAGTTTACAGAAAATGACTGAATGGTTCCTGTAGTCATAGAAGGTACAATTAGAGCAAGATTATTGAATTTCGGGATTGGATAATTCTTAGTTGTGGAAGGCTGTCTTGTACATTGTAGGATGCTTAGCTCTGGACTTTATGCATGAGAGACCAATAGTAACATCCCTTCATCATGACTATCAAAATGGTCTCCAAATATTGCCTGAGAATACTCAGAGTGGAGAGCTCATGGAAAGCATCCTTCTAAGTTGGTAGGTGGATGGAGTTGTCAAAATGGAGGCATGGAAGAGGAAGAAAGGAGAGGTTGGAACAAATCCCAGAGATAACAAAACCCAGGCAAAATCAGTCCCAGTTGGGAACTCCTGAACTAGAGGAAAGATCCAAGAAATCAAGGAAGAATCCGAGAATAATGATTAAATCTTAAAAGAATATCAAAAGGAGAGTGGAAAATAAACTGACATTGGGGTACTTCGCTTTCAACAAACCACAGCCTTCCTAGAAGAATAAGAAATAAAGTCCCTTTTAGCTATAACTAGGTTAAGGAGTGGTATTGCCAATAAAAGGCTTTTGTCTATAAAAGCCAGCAGAGCTAAAACTCTAAGCATTTTTAGTAGTTAAATAATATTACAAATTAAAGAAAGAGCAAATCAGAAGAAGGTAATAAAGCCTCATTAAGGCTAATTATGATAAGGGTTTCCTTCCTAGAAGTGACCTTTTCAATGACAGGCCAATTTGGGTTCTCTAATTATCATATCTACTACGGAATTTTCAAATGAAGGAAACTGACTTTACAGATTTTGTAGTTAAATAAAGAAAAGAGACTAACACATCCAGGGTAATCTACCAAGCTCTTATACTTCTGTGCTATTATCTGTGAGTGCTTCTTACAGAATTTGTTCCCACTAGAAGTTGTATTGCCAACTCAACTCAGTTTAACCAGCTGACTTCAAGACTGGGGTGTGAGTGGGGACAAAGAGATTTCTCAAGACAGTCTCTTTGTCCTCAGTGAACTTGTTAACTAGTGATAGAGGTAGAAATACTCTGAAATAAATCATATTAATGTCTCCCAAGGAAATTAATAAGTTACAAACAAGGAATAAAACTGAAACCAAAGACAGGAGGAATTTAAATTCAGCAGACTGAAGTTGGGGGATGGGACACGGGTGGGGGGCGCGTTTGGGTGCTATTTTATGTAGATTTGGAACTAAGGCTGAAAACTGGTAGGAGTTCAACAGGTACTGATGTAGGATGAGCATGAAATGATACTAAATGTGGAAGGAACATTACTCAGCCATCAGAAAGGATGAATACCCACCATTTGCATCGACATGGATGGAACTGGAGGGGATTATGCTAAGTGAAATAAGTCAAGCAGAGAAAGACAATTATCATATGGTTTCGCTCATATGTGGAACATAAGGAATAGCACGGAGGACATTAAGGGAAGGAAGGGAAAACTGAAGGGGGGGAATCAGAGGGGGAGATGAACCATGAGAGACTAAGGAGTCCAGGAAACAATCTGAGGGTTTTAGAGGGGAGGGGAGTTGGGGGATGAGGTAGCCTGGTGATGGGTATAAAGGAGGGCACGTGTTGCAATGAGCACTGCGTGTTATATGCAAATAATGAATCATGGAACGCTACATCAAAAACTAATGATATACTGTATGGTGACAAACATAACATAATAAAAAAAATAAAGGTGGAAGGAACAGAAATGATGAAAGCTGAAAGGTGAAGAGGCATAGGTTCTATTTGTGGAGTGATGAGTTAATCTAGATGGCTGGAGTGTGGGATGTACGATAACACGGGTGATGTTGCTAGGCAACCAGATTGGGGTCAGTTGTGGAGAGCTTTGAATGCCAGAGTAAGGTGTATATGATTATGATTTAAAACTTCTGCCTTATTACATTGAATATTTTGGTTTTGAATTATAGACTGCTCTTGTTTCTATCCCTAGACATATTGATTATAAATGAAGAAGACATCATTACTAAATTAATGTTAATAATCTTTTCAAAAGCATAAGTACATCTGAGATTATTGACTAGTAACACTTCCAGAGTTTATATCATAACAAAATGACTTTTCAGTCTTGGTCTTGATGTTGAATTTGCATAGCAGACACACTATTTTTACTAGAATTTTAAATCCATTTTGGAATGGCTTTGAGAAAGACAGAAGAAATTATGGAGTCATTAAAGTTTTCTGAAAATCTGATTTGGACATTACCATTGTACTTGATTAATTAAGAAGCTGGTAGGTTAATGTTAAAGAAAAATGTATTTGTTTAGGCTCTATATCCAGGGCTGAAGCAATACATAGGGTAGCAAAACCCAAGACATTTATTCTATAGAGAATAGTAGAAGAGGGCTCTTTGAATGTTATTGTTAACTTTCTAGAAATGTCCATTGGACAATAGTAATAGAAAAAGCAAATACTTTATGTCATTAGATACTACGCACCCTTCAAATAAGTAAACATCCTATGTTAGCCACTAAACATTTTACCTTCCCCAGCAAATTTTGTCCTGTGGAGTTAGGAATCAAGGTTATAAAATAATGTCAGATTTATGTCAAAAAGAAACTCACAGTTTTATCAGAACTTTTCCACTGAGAAGTTCACCTCTGAAAACCCTTTTGTCAAGAGAGTTTGACCTATCCCAAAATAGTCTGAATAATCACTCCTCTAAGAAAACAAAAATGCCTTTGTGAAAGGTGCCATAAAAATATAGTTATGTAGATTTCATTATCATTGCCCTTGCTCTATTAATAGCATATTTCTGAGACACTTCATGTATGCAAAATTTAGACTAGAGGTTAAGGTCTACTTGATAATTGAAGAGAAAACAACACATCATCGAAGTCATAGTGTTTAAGTGTCTTGGTCAAGTCACTTAGTAACTGTTATTTAAATGATGAAAACTTAACTGTATTTGTGAATTTTAATCCAGAATGTTCTGTGCTTTCTGCTGAAACAGGACTGAATTAGTAACCCTTGTTGAATGATATTGTGTGTCCCATATATAACAGTCTTTTCTTCTGATTGTGTACATGTATCATTATTATACTGTCTCCTATATGAGAGTTTCTATTACAGTGCCTCTCTCACAGAAGCAGTAACATTCCACTAAGGTTAACTTTACGTTTAAATAGGTGAGAACGATATTGAAAATAAGTGAAGTAAATTCCAGTTTATCTTCACTATACAGGAAAATTCTCCTTGTGCCTGCCTATCTTTGCTCAGAAAATAGATTTACCTTCATTATGAAGATGTTTCTCAGTCATAATTCCTTCTCCCTGGTCTACTCTTAGGTACCGCAGTGTAGACACTTGGTTAGTAATCTGCGAGATCACCTTCAAGAGAAACACTTTGGAAGCCCAATAAGCTCTGGAGGCTAATGGATTCTGATTTGAGTTCAGGCTCTGCTTTTTACCAACTCTGTGTCCTGAGAAAAGTTACTTTAAGTTCTCTACGCTTCAGTTTCCTGGTTTATGCAAAGACTATAATCAGAGTACCTAGCCCATTGTGTTGCTGTAAGGTTTAGAGGGACTGTACACACAGATCTGGTCCCTGGTAGGTGTTCAGGGAAAAGTAGCAGCCACTGTTGCTGTTGTCAGTACCTGGCTAGAATTGAGCTGTGACAAGTCAGCAGTGACAGACCTGAAACTGGGGTTCTTATACTGGTGAAAGCTAAGCGTAAGAGAGAACACTGTAGAGGAGAGCTCTCAGAAGCCACCTCTCTGTGGGTGGGCGAAGTTGTCCAAGTGTAGGCAGAGAAGAGGAGGAGGGGAGAAGCTGGAGCAGAATCCCTGAGGTGACAGGGGTAGAAATGTCAGAGTAGGGAGGAAAATCAAATCAACATCAAGAATAGAGCTGAGTATATGTGGAATATAAGAAACAGCGCAGAGGATCATAGGGAGAGGGAGAGAAAACTGAATGGGAAGTCATCAGAGAGGGAGACAAACCATGAGAGACTCTTAACTCTAGGAAACAAACTGAGGGTTGTTGGAGGGGAGGTAGGTGGCGGGATGGGGCAACTAGGTGATGGGCATTAAGGAAGGCATGTGATGTAATAAGCACTGGGTGTTATACGCAACTGATGAATTATTGAACACTACATCTGAAACTAATGATATACTATGTGTTGGCTAATTGGATTTAAGTAAAAAATTTTAAAAATAATAAAATTAAATAAATCTTAAAAAAACTTTTTATATATGAAAAAAAAAAGAATGGAGTTGAGTATGCCTGTGGGCAACTGAGAAAGGTCGTAAAAAGGAAATTCTTTCTTAGCAGAATCAGAAACTAGGGAATATAGCAAAGCAAGGAAGTCAGCAATAACACTAACCTCTCACATGAGGACTTTACACGTTCATAGCACAGTCACAGCTATGAATTTAGGGTGAGGTAGACCCATCACCAAGCCCATATAATGCCTACAACCTCACTGTTTAGAAAGTGGAAAAACCTGAAAACCCCACTGACACATAAATTTGTAACCTTCACGTTTTCAAAATCACCTCACTGTATTTCTAACCATACATTAGAAAAGGGAAGCATGTAATTGCCCAGATTTCTAACCTGTGGGAAAAGGACTCACAATAACTAACTCTCTCATGTTCTCCTAGAGAGCCTAGAAGTAATAAGCTCCCTTCCTCAGCACTGCTGCACTGTCAGCATGGCCAGTTATCAGTGCCTGAGCAATCGTAAACCCTAACGCTGGCTGGCTAGCTGCTGGACCAGGGCCACCAGGCAGTGCCAGAGGGGTTAATATAGTGTGCTGAGATGTACTTCCCCTAAGGCTACAAATGTTGACTCTTCAGTGGTTGCTAAGGGGGAGAAATAGCCTCTTCACTGGCAAACAGGCTTCATCAGGGAAAATTGAGCTCTTGGTCATCCAGGCATTTTATTGGACTCTGTGAATCACCGATCAGCCAGGAATGAATGTGAAAGCACCTAGGATCCTAAGCCCGCTGATTGGCTCTTTCAACAAAGACAAATGAAGAACCAGTCACCCTCAATGAAGGAGGCCACAAAAGAGATCCGTCCTGCTAACTACGGTCTCTCCTGTTTCTGTCCCTGGAGGACCATGGAGGTAAAAGCTGCCATAAACCACAGTTCCTTAAAGACAGCAGAAGAGAGTGCAGGAAACAAGGATGGATTGAATCACCCAGCGTCCTTCAAGAACTCTCAGGCTGGGCTCACAGAGGATAAGAATATTGAGATTACTGGAGTCCTCATTTTTCAGAAGCTACATCAAAATGATTGAGACATGACACACATAAGAAATAAGGAATCTTAGCCTTGGAAAGAAATTCAAGTCCATTTACTCCACCCACCCCCAAACCATTTTATAAATGGGAAATTTGAGGCTGAGAGAGGTGCAGGAAAGTGTCCAAGGTCAGATTGTTTATTAAAAGCAGGACTGGAACTGGAGTCTGTGACTGTGTACTCCCAACCTGATGCTGAGTAGACCATGGTGCCATGTGAGGGTGTACTGGACAAATAGCAGAAAGCATAACCACTTACAAGCAAATGTGAGCAGTCAGAACAAAGAGCCTTCACAAACAATACATACTTAAATCAGAACAGGGGGCTTGTATGACAAAAATGCCTTTCAACCAAACTGTAAGATTTTGAGAGGCCCCAGGGATGAAAATGCTGTCTTTGGTTGCTTAATGGAGACTTAGCTGGAAAGTTAGAGAAGATCCAATTCTGATCCAGTACATATTGAGAGCACCTTTGCTAACATCCAAGATGAAATAATAGAAACCAGTTTATTCTCTCTCCTAGAAAAGAAAAAAAAAAAAAGACAAAACACGTACAAGAAGTGAAGCAATGGTTTTCAAGTAATTTGGACATCAGGTAACCAAGGACACTGATTCTTGAGAATAGGAAAAAAAATAGGTGAGTCCTGTGATGGCCCCATCTTACAACGTGGAGACAGTTTTCAGGCTATAGGACAGGTGGGTGAGCCCAGGTAGAGTCCCATTAATTTTCTGGGCTGGGATTCTAGGGAGGCTAAGGTGGTTAGAATCCATAAAGCAGAGTACTAGAGAGAGAGCACTACAGAGAAAGAAAACTTAGAGATTTTCAGAAAGTGTCCTAAGAGTCTTCAGTTGCGTACTGAACAGTGAAAGTATGGGGTGGACACACAAATGGTGGTGTATCCATATGACAGCTCCCCCTATTTGAAAATCATACTATCCAGTTAAATATTTTCCCATTTTTTAACACAATCATCTACTGACCATGGCATTCTCCCAAATCCTCCATAAATTTGTCACCAAGACTTTTGGATTCAACATAGTCTTTGAAACCATGATTAATTTTGAATTATCAGCCTTATTTTTATTTGCTTTAGCCATGGGAAGTCACTTAACTGCTGTCTCAGTTCTCTCTCTGGTAAATGAGGACAACAAAATTTTGGAGTTTTTGTAGGAATTCAATGAGATAATTTACCTAGCACAATGGCTAGTCATGGGAGATGTGCAACAAATGGCAGTAATGTAGAGGTTCAAAGAGGGGATTCTGGAATTGGAAGACTTGATTTTGGAAAGAATTTACAGTTATAACATATAATCTATGTTCAGATAAGACACGTAAGCTTCTGAGCCCTAATCTCTCAATCATAAATAGAAATTATCATAATAGTCACTACTTTATTAAATGGATTTGAGAATTAAATGAGAAAATACAAAGTAGCTCCTGATGTACCAGGCACATGGTAGATGCTCCATCAACATTGCAAGTTATATTGTTATTCTCTTTCTCACCCTCTTCCTTCCGCCACCCATCACCTGCCATCCTCCAGGGGTGAGTTCCCATCACTCATACATCATTTGTTCCATCAACTTCTCTGGCCTTAGATGACCCTATCACTCCTGATCCTTCACTCTATTCTCTAGCAGCCCAAACTCAGTTCCAGCTGACTGCAAATCATTTCCCGAATGCAACTGTTTTCTACAGGTTTTAATTCTAAATTTCACCTCTTTAATAACAACCTCATTTCTTCCTGACCTCCTACTTTCCAATCCCAATTTCCCTGCTCTCATAAAGTTCCACCAGGCCTAGTTATAAAGAGTAGGATTTCAAAGGACATTCAATGGGAATTCAATGGACATAACTGCCACCAGTCTCACTGGCTTTTACCTTTTTTGACCTGTGGGTTCCTGTTGGTTGTGCAGCCTTAAAATAAGGCCTACAGTCTGGCCAAGGACATTTGATCAGCCATGGCTTAATCAAGATATTATATCCTTCAGTGGGTTTGAAATTCCCATAGCCCTCACAAAGTTTAGCTGATAGATTGGGAAAGCATCATTCACTTCTACAGATTTTACTCTTTGGCTCTGTTAATACTCTCTTGGCAGGAGGAAGAACCTGAGATGTGGAATTTAATGAGATCATTTGATGGCATGGCATTGATAATAGGGCATTGTTGCTTTCCTCCCTGGCTCCCTATTTAAACCTCTGAGGTGCCCAAGAATTTCTGATTTAATTGAGTTGGGAGGCCTGACCATTGGTGGTTTTGGAAATGTTGCTGTGATGATTTTAATATTCAGCTAGAGCTAAAAACCACTGCAGTAGAGGGAAAGATGAGATTATTAGAACAGTTTCGTTTATCTAATCCCAAGAACTCAATTATAGGAAACTTACTCTTCTGTGGTGTGCTAGAGCTGGCTTTTACAAGCTCATGAAAACTGATCGTTGAAATTTCAGAAATTTCGCTAGCCAATTAGTGTCTCATTGGTAGACTGAAAGTAGTCACATAGGAGCATTTACACATTGATAAATACTACAAATCAGGGTGTCCCTCCCCAGCTGATTGTGAACTATTACTAGCACACGACTGCTCTAGTCTTCAGTTCATTTCCCTTCCACCTTGCTTGTCCTTGAATCAAATAATACATAATTAAAAGCACTCTCCGTTTAATATCATCTCAGATCAAAGTTTTTTCCTATTGTTCACTATGAAATTTCTCTGCTTCCTCTTCTTTAAAATAGAAATTTAAAAGTCTAGTACTATTGCTGCCATAATAGTCGATGAATACTTTCATAAATAGGAACCAAGAGAGTTGAGGAAAAGGATCCACTTTCTATGCAAGTCTATTTACTCCCATTTGTTCATTGGTCTGATAATTTCTAGTTCTATTGATCTCTTAGATTTACTGGTCTAATTTTCATGGCTCTCCAAACCTACCAGCAATCCTTCCAGTTCTACAACACAGGAGTTATTGTTTTCCATATATTTTATTGCAAGCAGTGTAAAAGAAAATAATACTTATCCTAAGTAGACATGAGAACACAGAATATCAAGAAGGAAATGACCTTAGAAGTTATCTAGCCCAACCCCCTCATTTTGTGAATGGCCCAACAGGCCCAGAGAGTTAAGTGACTTACCCACGATCATACCTCACATCTAAGCTAGTTCACTTTTTCCATGCCCTTGCACTTCAAAGTGGTCTGCCCACCGGCAGCACTGACATCACCTACAGAATCTCAGGCCTTTCTCCAGACCTACTGTATAAGAATCTGTATCTCAACAAGATTCCAAGGTTATATGAGTGAATTAAGGTTTAAAAAGTACTAACTTGCCCAATAATTCTACTTCTGGGCATATGCTCAGAAGAATTAAAAGCAGGGTCTCAAAGAGGTATTTGTACACCCATGTTCATAGCAGTTTTATTCACAATAGCCAGAAAGTAGAAACAACTCAAGTATCCATTAATGGAAAAATGGACAAACAAAGTGTGGTATATGCTTAAAATGGAATATTATTCAGTCTTAAAAAGGAGGGAAATTCTCACACATTTTAAAATATGGATGAAACTTGAGGACATTATGTTAAGTAAAAGAAGCCATCACAAGAACACAAATACTGTATGACTTATATGAAGTACCTAGAGTCAAATTCATAGAGACAAAAAGTAGAATGGTGGTTTCCAGGGGCCAGAGAGAAGAGGGAATAAAGACTGGTGGTTTAAAGAATTTCAGTTTTAAAATGAAAAGAGTTCTGGAGATTGGTTATACAACAATGTGAACGTACTTAACTTACTGAACTATACACTTAAAATGGTTAAGATGATAAATTTTATGTTATGTATATTTCAACATATTTAAAAAAAAAACTTCACTAAAAAAAAAAGAAGGAGGAGGAGCATGAATCTATACCGATTTGATTCTGTTTTTTTGGAAGGTCTTATTCAAGAATGAAGCAGATGTCAAGTGGAGATAAAGCCAGGTAAGAAGACTACTGAGATGAGTTGCATAAAAATATTTTCCATTTATTTAAAATTTATTTTGCTTAGGCTTTCTGCTAGCTCAGATTCCTCACGGCAACCTTCAGGTAAGTATTACTTAAGCCTCATGTAATTAATAAGGTGACCAACTCATCCTAGCTTGCCTGGCACTCCCACTTTTAGCATGAAAAGTCCCATGTCCCAGTAAAACCCTCAGTCCTGAGCAAATTGGGACAGTTGGCCACCCTAGTTATTAATGAATCTTAGAGACGTTACATAGCAAAGTGGAGCTAAGATTCAAACTCAGATCTGATTGAAAAAAGAACCAAAGAACTATAATTAAATGAATAAGAAAAAGAGAAGAGTGACCATAAAACCTCTCTGCTGATGTCATTGTCATAATAAGATAATTGTACCATAAAATCTCTTCCTACAAGTCTGGGTTTAGATTTAAAAGAAATTTAATCTGCCATGTCAAATATTCTTAGTTAACTGGCTTCTCTGTCCCTATTAAATATATGTCATTATGACCATTAATATTCTGGAAAGTTTGCAGACAGCTGCTCTTCAAGGCAAAGACAAATCTCTGATCTGTGTGTCATGTTTAGAATGACTTGGAGCACAGGGTAGAAACAACAGGCAATGACCCCATGGAGTACCATCAGGGCTGTAATTGGTATTTGCCTAAAACTTTCTCAATGAAGGACTTTGGAGGGGAGAGTCTGAGCTTTTACAATCACTGTAGGGGCACCTGGGTGGCTCAGTCATTAAGCGTCTGCCTTCGGCTCAGGTCATGATCCCAGGGTCCTGGGATCGAGCCCCCACATCGGGCTCCCTGCTCGGCGGGAACCCTGCTTCTCCCTCTCCCACTCCCCCGGCTTGTGTTCCCTCTCTCGCTGTGTCTCTCTCTGTCAAATAAATAAATAAAATCTTTAAAAAAATAAAATAAAATAAAATCACTATAAAAAAAAAATCACTGGTAACCTCGAGCAACATTCAAAATACAGGCTGCCAACTGGATGGGCAAAGATGTTTGTGCTGCAGTGACAGAATGACCCTATTTGAATTTTCCTGCATTTCACCAGACAGGTAGCAGAGATGGGCAGAGGGAACAATAAAGCCAGAGGAGTGGAGTTCGCCTGAGATCCTAATAATCCATTTGAGCTGAGAAATCTCAGACTCATTCACACATCTGCCCTGTCTCTATCTTCTTCGGTCTCGGGTGCTAAAAGGGAGGAATTATTAAGAAGTGAAAGGTGGTAAGAATAACGGGAGGAAAGGGGAATGTTCCACTTCCAGAAAAAGAGATTAAGAATGAGAGCACTGGCCATCCATTACCTAAGGAAGTGAGACTGCCTGCGCCCCCAGGATACTTCCGAGTAACACAGAAAGCGGATTCCCTATACTTCACTATAGATCGAGAAATATGATGCTGTGAGGTCTGAGGAAACTTCACAACCTTGTCTGATGTTGCTTTGTTTGTTTTTCATTCTGTTCACTCAGAATGAGTGACGTTCTGAGTTAGTACGAAAGCCCTGAAGTCATGGGTAGAGGGAGGACAGCTCCACATACTGCTCCACCACCGTGGGGGGGGGGGGGAAGGGGGGGCAAAGGGTTGCGAGAGAACTCTCCAGGTATTATCCGTGGAAAGAGAACAGAGTGCTAGCTCCCTTGAGCTTGTAGAAAGAGAAAGTATAGCTCTTAGAAAGAGCTGGCCTTGAATGAAATAAAGAAGTGGCCCAGGAAACTCATCCCAAGGCCTTTCCCTTGTAGGTCCACTGAGAAATTCTCTCATCCATTCACAAACAGACCAAGCAGAAATGGGTGCAGCCGAGTTAGTGATAGACTAGAGCTTCACTCAGCCTTTTCCTTCTACAGCACACTCGACAAATGATGTTCACATTGCCCACTCATTGTGAATGAGTGAAAACTCCCATGACGGCCTACAAGGCTACTCTAAATTGCCTGTGTGATTTCTGCAAATTCAGTTTTGCAAAACAGAATGCCAGTGAGTGAGAGGGATGTTACATGGATGTATGCCGATTTCCTTCAAATGTATTTGATGATGACCAAAAAAAGGCGACTTGGCTGCCAAACTTAATTCTTTATCAAGTCAAGAATGACTTCTCTCACACAAAGATTTGGACACATATGTTCATAGCATCATTATTCTCAAGAGCCAACAAGTGGAAAGCACCCAAATGTCCACTGACTGAGGAATGGATAAACAACATGTGGTAATATATCCATGAATACTATTCAGCAAGAAAAGGAAACAAAGTAGTACAAATGGCTGAAACTCAAAAACATTATGCTAAGTTAAAGAAGCCAGACACAAAAGAACATATATTATATGATTTCATTTATACAGCATGTCAAGAAAAAGCAAATACATAGTGACAGAAAGTAGATTAGTGGGTGCCCTGGGACTGGGGGTGGGAATGGGAATAACTGTAAATGGGCATGGGGTTTTCTTTAGGCTGCCGGAAGTGTTTTAAAATTAGATTTTGGTGATGGTTAGACAACTCTGTAAATATACTAAAATTTATTAAAGTGTACATTTAAAAATGGGATAATTTTATGTCATATAAATTATATCCCAATAACTTGCTTTTAAAGAAAAGATTACTTGGGAAAGAAAAACTGGCTCATAACATTACTCATAACTGATACAGACTGGTCTTGCATAGGTCTGCCAAAATCTCTTACCTCCAAAGCTGTTCTCTGGCATCTCCTGGCACTTAGCTCAGAATTTTAAAAATGTACTTTGTGTCTCCTCCTTTGTTGATAGAAGTGTGGCACCATCCCCTGTGACACATTACCACATTTTTGTAAATATAATCAACCCCATTACACTTGCAGGATTGCTTGAAACTAAACAATCTATTCTAGAAGCAGAGAAACCAGAAGGTGTTGTACATGGGTAACTTTCAAAGACAAAATACAGGAAATAAAATGTAAACTGTGCTGTCATAATTTACCCATTGTGTTTCCTTGGGGCATTTTCCCCACCAGAAAAAAAAAAAAAAGGATAATAATAATGTTTTCTGGGCATTAAAGACTGTTTATATTAAAGAATATTTCTTAGTGTGAAATGAGAACATAAAGGTGATATTTGCTATTGACACTTGGTTTAAATAATCCTGTGTTGCAAATGACTTGCAAACTCACAGTTTTAATAAATTTCTATTGCCATATACAGATCTGAGAAAATATGATAAACAGATTACAAGTTACAATAACTTTTGTAGTGGTACAATGTTATGAAGCCAAGCTTAGCATGTTTAAATCTTACTTAGGTCACATCTCTGATTACAATGAAAAGAAAACTAAAATATGCAAGTTGGAAGGGAACTAAAATATCATCTAGCTAATTCTCCCAGCTGAGGGAACAAAGGACTATAATGATCAGCTTGCTCCAAATCTCACAGAGTAGGGAAGGCAATTCAGGACACTGAGGCCAGGTCTCATGACTCATGGTCACGTGCTCTTTTCATTATTCCTGTAGTGCCCAGAGCATGCACGTGGAGGTGACACTTTGGAGAAATATGGATAAGAGAGGGGTTTCCACTCTGAGGACACCTCAGATTCAGTTAGAAAGAACTAGGGTAGACGTGGCAAACTGTCCTTCCATGGACTAAATGCAGTCCCACAGACCAGTCTTCTTAACCAACAAAGATTTTTAATAAGATTTTAAATTAATTTTTAGAATTTGGAGACTTTATCTATAAATTCATATTTCCCACCTTTTTTTGAGAATTGGAACTTTGGCCACACTGGGCCAGCTGTCTTCTCTGACAGCCGTCACTGGACGTTGAGTGGTGGCTGTCCTGTTTAGAAGGGCCTTTCCTTCCTTTATTTAGTGTGTGGTTTTTGTTCTGGCACCTGATCTACCTCTTTCATTTCCAATATCCAGACCCTAGTAGGCATTTGAGTTTGTGCCCTGAGCTAGGGGATCAGGGACTACTGACTCCGTAAGCTGTCTGTATTAAGGTGGAACTTGTGAGACAGCCTGGAGGTTGGCTCAGGTCTTAGCCTTTCTGGTTGGCTGTGATTTATGCAAAGGAAAACTCTTGGGACTACGTATCAGCAACAGGTTTATTAGGGACATACTTAGTAATCGGTGTTTTTCTGTTTTGCTATTTTAGGTTTTTTTTTTCAAAGAGAGAGCACTGGATATTCTAGGACAGATTTGTTCTCCACATTTGTGGGGCCTTGAGTAAGAATGCAGATAAAGGCCCGTGTACGCTCTTCCTAAATTTTTAGAAGTTCCAAACTTAAGCTAACAGACCATTCAACGAGATAAGAATCTATACTCCATTGACAAATGTACACACATTACATGAAATCTAGTTTTCAATGTAAAGTTCTCAGATAATTTGGAGTTCTGGACCCGAACAAGCTAGCATGTGGAGAGCTGGCAACTTGGCCCTACCCCACAGCCCACCCCACCTCTTCCCATCCCGTGCCCACCCTCTACCACAGTGGCTTCAGGAACACTTATGCGGACATCAGCCATCATACCCAGCTCTGCCCTCACCCCTCCCCTCATACAACATCCTCTGGCCAGTCCTCAGCCCTAGAGAATCTCACACAGGTTGGTGACAAGGATGAGTGAACTCTGTGGTCAAATCCAGCTCATGACCTGTGTTTGTATGGCTTTTGAGCTAAGGATGGTTTTCATATATTTAAAAGTTTTCATATTTAAAAAAAAAATACAAAGAGTATGTAACAGAGACTCTAAGTGACCCACAAAGCCCAAAATATTCACTATCTTGCCCTTTACATAAAAGCTTTGCCTACCTCTACTCTAAGGCCCAAGGCAGGGTTTCTTCTCACTTGGATGGAAGGGCGGTATCACGCGCATCCTTCTAAAACTACCATGGAGACAATTCGAAGTCTATTTGCCTCCTCCAAAACCCCTTCCTGACCCTGGAGGAAACCCTCTCTCCTACCTTTTGTGGTTTCCTCCTGATGAGGATCTGAATGGGGCCAGGGTAGAGGCCACATACTGAACACCTACTCTGAGTCAGGCACCGTGCTAAGGAGTCCACACAGGTTGCCTGATTCTAGCCTCTCAGGCCGACTCCTGTCAAGGATGGAAACTGGGGGGACAAACCCAGGGAGTCCGGACATGTGAAGGAGTCTGGCACTCTCGTGTTTGCTGACATCAGCATTATCATCCACAGCGTCATCTTAGTTTAAGTGGATGATGACAACGATGACAATGATGGAAAGGAGAATCGATCGTTTTTACAAAGTAGTTTCAGTTAAGTGCAAAAATGACTCTTTTCTTCGTCCCCACAGCAAAGGGATTCGGGAGCTTAGTTGAAGCTCCCAAGTTGGGAGTTCAGGAGCCTAGAGACCGCCGTGATTAAATTCCACCTCTGTTTCTCCTCTGTGTCTCTCTAAGGAGAGAGACAGATGGTGTGTCAGACGAAAGAAGATCACGGGGAGATGAATCTGACACTGGCTCACAGGCAGCTTGCTGAGGCTGGTGGCCTTGAATGGACTCAAATACTTACATTAGAAGAGACTGCATCAGGGAGTTGGCACGCCATGAGGCTGGGGCAGCTCACCTCCCAATATCCGGAGGGACTCTGCTCTGCTATTTCCTCGCACCACGGAAAGCAGCACTTTCCCAGAGGAAAACAGGCTCTTCCCTCAGAAAGGCATCAGTTCAGATCCCTGAAGGGAGATGAGAACAAAGAAACCTTAGAGAACTTCGATCAAGACCTTTGAGGTTTATCTGATTTTCTTACAGCGGCACAGAAGGCTTTTATTTTTTTATAAGCGATGGCAAAAGCGCCACTGTAATTGAATAAATCAAAGGAGTAGGAGGTTGGTTTTTAGGGGCTTTTTTCAGTAAGAAATAGTTTTATCTATCACTAATATAGAAAAACTTGGCTGGACTCTCGTAGAGAATTAAGTGAAAAATTCCAAAATCAGAAAAGTGCGGAGGGAAACATAAAAAAAGGCACATAACGCTCATCACCTCGATGGAGTAACATTTTGTCATAGTTGTTTCAGACCTTTTAAAAAAAATAATAAATTAAATATTATTTCTAAAGCTGAATTTCCCTTTTTACCCACATCTCCCTACAACCCCACTGTGGGGGCTGTTACCTTATAAATTACAGTAACAAAATCTTAATGCCGAATTATTGTTCCTTAGAATAAATCTTATTTGCTCATATATATATGTGTGTGTAGTACTGGACTAAATTATTTGTATGATATCATCTATAACTTGTGCATTTATGTTCATTAGTAATATTAGACTATAATTATAGTCTTAAAAATGAGTTAGGTAACTTACCTCTTTTTTCTATTCTCTGAAACAGCTTGCATATTAAAGAGATGATTTATTTCTATTTAGTTTTGGAGAAATTCACCTATAAAACTGTCTTCTGTTGTCATAATTTTTTACTATTAATCCATTTTTTAAAATTTTCATTCTGTTAGTTTTTAAACATCTTCTTTGGTTTTGGGGGACTTGGGGTTTACTTATAGTTTCCATCTCATTCAGATTTTTTGGTTTATTGGCAAAAATTGCTTATGGCATTCTTTTGGTGTATCTTAAAAATTCAACACTATTTGTAATATTTTCCCTTTCCTATTCCTTTCACTATTTATTTGTGATTTTCTTCCTTTTCTCAATTAATTTCATCAAGTTGTTTTATTATTCAAATAATGAGATTTTTACTTTTGATAATTTCACTTTTATTCTTTGTCTCATTAATTTCTGATGCATCCTTTTCCTATATTTTTTCTGTTTGCTCTGGTTTTTTCTATTCTAACTCTTGAAAACTTATCCCATTTATTTTCATTATTCTGTTTAAATAAATACATCACACAATTTTATATGCAATTCCTTTGTTTTCTTCAAAACAAAATATTTTGAATTTTCAACTATGATTACCTCTAACTTATGAGTTGTTAAGTGTTCCCTTGCTTTCAAATAAATTTATTTTTGAAACCTTTTCAATTAATTCTTATTTAATTGTCTTGGGTAACCGAATGCACTCTGCATGATATCAGTTCTTTGGAGTCTGTCGGGAGTTCCATTGTGCCATTATTGAAGGTTCATTTGGGTAAATGTTTTTTGTGCATGCTTGAAAATAATTTAGGTCCTCTATTTGATGCTAAGTTCTATATAGGGACTGGATCAAGCTAATTAAATGCATTATTCATATTACTACAATGCTACTATTTTTTTTCTTCATGAGCTATCAATTTCTGAAAATGTTATATTAAAGTCTCCTTCTGTGATTGTATTAATGTAGTAAATTGCACTGATTGATTTTCTATTGTTAAACTACCCTTGCATTCCTGAAATAAATCCTATTAGGTTATAATTATTTTTTTTATTCAATTTGCTAAGGATTTACTTAAGATTTTTGTTTCTATATTTATAAGAGAGATTAACCTGCACATTTCCTTTATTGTAATAACCTTGCCATACAAGGAATTAGGAAATGTCCCTTCTTTTTCAGTTCTCTGGAAGATATTGAGTTGGATTGTTGTTATTTTTGTCATTAATGTTTGGAAGATTTATCAGAGAAACCATCAGGGTTAGTAGTTTTCTTTGTGGGAAGCCTTTTGAAAGTGGATTAGTTTTCTTGATAGATATGAGAATTCAGATGTTCTCCTTTTTCTTGGGTCAGTTTTTTTTTTTTTTTTTCTTTTTTCCCTTGGGTCAGTTTTGATAAGTTCTATTTTTCAAGGAATTTGTCTATTTCAATGAAATAGTCAAACTAGCATAAAGTTGTTCATAATATTTTTGCTAATTTTTGATATCTGTAGGATTTATAGCCATGTCCTCATTTTTTTTATTCCTAATATCAGTAACCTGCATTTTCTGTCTTTCTCTTGATCAGTCTCAGTAGAAGTTTATCAGTTGCATTGATGTTTCAAATAACTTTCGGCTTTTGTTTTTCCTATTGTGTATCTGCTTTCTATTTCATTAATTACCACTGTTATCTTTATTATATCCTCCCTTTTAGATTGTTTGGGTATGATTTGCTATTCTTTTTCTAGCTTATCAAGTTAAAAAACTATTTTTAATCTTTTTCTAATATATGCATCAAGAACCATAAATTTCTCTTTAAACATTGTTTTAACTTTGTCACACAAGTTTTGATATATCATATTATCATTATAACTCATTTAAAAATATTTTCTAATTTCCATTGAGATGTTATCTTTAACATATGAATTACTCAAATCTATATGACCTAATTTCTAAGTAATTGGGAAATATTTTCTGTTACTTATATATAACTTAATTCTACTGTTGCCTAGAAATATACTCTACTTAATTTTAAACATTTGTATTTTATTGAGACTTGCTTTATGGGATAACGTATGGTCCCTTTTTTGGTAAGAGTGTCACATGCACCTGGAAAAATAATATGTATTCTTCAGTTGATGGGTGCAATTTCTACAAATGTCAATTTTGTCAAATTAAATAACCATGTTGTTCAAATCTTTTCTATTCTTACTATTATTTTTTATCTGCTTTTTCTATTATTGCTAATTAAAATATGTTAAAAGCATCAACTATTTTCCACTTTTCCATCTAGTAGTATCAAATTTCTTTTTTATATGTCAAAGTTATGTTATTAGGTATATAAAAATTTTTACTTTTTCTTGCCTTTCCCTGGATAAAACTTTTGGTACCATGTCAAGTGGAAGTGATAGCAGCATCCTTGTCTTGCTTTATATCTCAAGGGGAAAGTTTTTAATATTTCACCATTAAATTTGATATTTGCTATGGGCATTTTATAAAATATCCTTTGTTAGACAAGGAAGTTCCCTTCTTTTTCTAGTTTGCTAATAGGTGTTCTTTTTTTTTAACCATGAGTGGAAGATAAGTTTTTTTTTTAATTTTTGTATTGTTATGTTAATCATCTTACATTTCATTATTTGTGTTTTTAATGAAGTGTTCCATGATTCATTGTTTCTGTATAACACCCAGTGCTCCATGCAGAATGTGCCCTCTTTAATACCCGTCACCAGGCTAACCAATCCTCCCACCCCCCTCCTCTCTAGAACCCTCAGTTTGTTTTTCAGAGTCCATAGTCTTTCATGGTTCGTCTCCCCCTCCGATTTCCCCCCTCTTCATTTCTTCCCTCCCTGTTTCTTTTTTTTTTTTCTTTTTTTAACATATAATGTATTATTTGTTTCAGAGGTACAGGTCTGTGATTCAACAGTCTTGCACACTTCACAGCACTCACCATAGCACATACCCTCCCCAATGTCTATCACCCAGCCACCCCATCCTTCCAACCCCCACCACTCCAGCAACCCTCAGTTTGTTTCCTGAAATTAAGAATTCCTCATATCAGTGAGGTCATATGATACATGTCTTTCTCTGATTGACTTATTTCGCTCAGCATAACACCCTCCAGTTCCATCCACGTCGTTGCAAATGGCAAGGTTTCATTCCTTCTGATGGCTGCATAATAGTCCATTGTATATATATTCCACATCTTCTTTATCCATTCATCTGTCGATGGACATCTTGGCTCTTTCCACAGTTTGGCTATTGTGGACATTGCTGCACATACCCCTTCGGATCCCTACATTTGTATCTTTGGGGTAAATACCCAGTAGTGCAATTGCTGGATTGTATGGTAGCTCTATGTTCAACTTTTTGAGGAACCTCCATACTGTTTTCCAGAGTGGCTGCACCAGCTTGCAATCCCATCCAACAGTGTAGGAGGGTTCCCCTTTCTCTGCATTGCTGCCAACATCTGTCATTTCCTGACTTATTAATTTTAGCCATTCTGAATGGTGTGAGGTGGTATCTCATTGAGGTTTTGATTTGGATTTCCCTGATGCCGAGTGATGTTGAGCACTTTTTCATGTGTCTGTTGGCCATTTGGATGTCTTCTTTGGGAAAATGTCTGTTCATGTCTTCTGCCCATTTCTTGATTAGATCATTTGTTCTTTGGGTGTTGAGTTTAAGAAGTTCTTTATAGATTTTGGATACTAGCCCTTTATCTGATATGTCATTTGCAAATATCTTCTCCCATTCTGTCGGTTGTCTTTTGGTTTTCTAGACTGTTTCTTTTGCTATGCAAAAGCTTTTTATCTTAATGAAGTCCCAATAGTTCATTTTTGTCCTTGCTTCCCTTGTTTTTGGCGATGTTTCTAGGAAGAAGTTGCTGCGGCTGAGGTCGAAGAGGTTGCTGCCTGGGTTCTCCTTTGGATTTTGATGGACTCCTGTCTCACATTGAGGTATTTCAACCATTTTGAGTCTATTTTTGTGGGTGGTGTAAGGAAATGGTCCAGTTTCATTCTTCTGCATGTGGCTGTCCAATTTTCCCAACACCATTTGTTGAAGAGACTGTCTTTTTTCCATTGGACATTCTTTCCTGTTTTGTCAAAGATTAGTTGACCATAGAGTTGAGGGTCCATTTCTGGGCTCTCTATTCTGTTCCATTGATCTATAAGTCTGTTTTTGTGCCAGTACCATACTGTCTTGATGATGACAGCTTTGTAACAGAGCTTGAAGTTGGGAATTGTGATGCCGTCAGGTTTCCTTTTCTTTTTCAACATTCCTCTGGCTATTCGGGGTCTTTTCTGGTTCCATACAAATTTTAGGATTATTCGTTCCATTTCTTTGAAAAAAGTGGATGGTATTTTGATGGGGATTGCATTGAATGTGTAGATTGCTCTAGGTAACATTGACATCTTCACAATATTTGTTCTTCCAATCCATGAGCATGGAACATTTTTCCATTTCTTTGTGTCTTCCTCAATTTCTTTCATGAGTATTTTATAGTTTTCTGAGTACAGATCTTTTGCCTCTTTCGTTAGATTTATTCCTAGGTATCTTATGGTTTTGGGTGCAATTGTAAATGGGATCAACGCCTTAATTTCTCTTTCTTCTGTCTTGTTGGTGTATAGGAATGCCACTGATTTCTGTGCATTGATTTTATATCATGCCACTTTACTGAATTCCTGTATGAATAGCAGTTTTGGGGTGGAGTCTTTTGGGTTTTCCACATAAAGTATCATATCATCTGCAAAGAATGAGAGTTGACTTCTTCATTGCCGATTTGGATGCCTTTTATTTCTTTTTGTTGTCTGATAGCAGTGGTGATAGTGGACATCCCTGCCGCGTTCCTGACCTTAGGGGGAAAGCTCTCAGTTTTTCCCCATTGAGAATAATATTCACTGTGGGTTTTTCACAGATGGCTTTTATGATATTGAGGTAGGTACCCTCTATGCCTATACTCTGAAGAGTTTTGATCAAGAAAGGATGCTGTACTTTGTCAAATGCTTTTTCTGCATCTATTGAGAGGATCATATGTTTCTTATTCTTTCTTTTGTTAATGTATAATATCACGTTGATTGATTTGCAGATGTTGAACCACCCTTGCAGCCCAGGGATAAATCCCACTTGGTCGTGGTGAGTAATCCTTTTAACGTACTGTTGGATCCTATTGGCTAGTATTTTGGTGAGAATTTTTGCATCCGTGTTCACCAAGGATATTGGTCTGTAATTCTCCTTTTTGATGGGGTCTTTCTTTGTCTGGTTTGGGGAACAAGGTAATGGTGGCCTCATAAAACGAGTTTGGAAGTTTTCCTTCCATTTCTATTTTTTGGAACAGTTTCAGAAGAATAGTTATTAATTCTTTAAATGTTTGGTAGAATTCCCCTGGGAAGCCATCTGGCCCTGGGCTTTTGTTTGTTGGGAGATTTTTGATGACTGCTTCAATTTCCTTAGGGGTTATAGGTCTGTTCAGGTTGTCTATTTCTTCCTGGTTCAGTTTTGGTAGTTGATACATCTCTAGGGATGCATCCATTTCTTCCAGGTTATCTAATTTGCTGGCATAGAGTTGCTCATAATATGTTCCTATAATTGTTTGTATTTCTTTGGTGTTGGTTGTGATCTCTCCTCTTTCATTCATGATTTTGTTGATTTGGGTCATTTCTCTTTTCTTTTTGATAAGTCTGGCCAGTTGTTTATCAATCTTGTTAATTCTTTCAAAGAACCAGCTCCTAGTTTCATTGATCTGTTCTACTGTTCTTTTGGTTTCTATTTCATTGATTTTTGCTCTGATCTTTATTATTTCTCTTCTCCTGCTGGGTTTAGGCTTTATTTGCTGTTCTTTCTCCAGCTCCTGTAGGTGTAGGGTTAGGTTGTGTACTTGAGACCTTTCTTGTTTCTTGAGAAAGGCTTGTATTGCTATATACTTTCCTCTTAGGACTGCCTTTGCTGCATCCCAAAGATTTTGAACAGTTGTGTTTTCGTTTTCATTGGTTTCTGTGAATTTTTTTAATTCTTCTTTAATTTCCTGGTTGACCCATTCATTCTTTAGTAGGATGCTCTTTAGCCTCCATGTATTTGAGTTCTTTCCGACTTTCCTCTTGTGATTGAATTCTAGTTTCAAATTCTAGTTTCAAAGCATTGTGGTCTGAAAATATGCAGGGAATGATCCCAGTCTTTTGGTACCAGTTGAGACCTGATTTGTGACCTAGGATGTGATCTATTCTGGAGAATGTTCCATGGGCACTAGAGAAGAATGTGTATTCCGTTGCTTTGGGATGGAATGTTCTGAAGTCCATTTGGTCTGGTGTGTCATTTAAAGTCTTTATTTCCTTGTTGATCTTTTGCTTAGATGATCTGTCCATTTCAGTGAGGGGGGTTGTTAAATTCCCCCACTATTATTGTATTGTTGTCAATGTGTTTCTTTGCTTTTGTTATTAATTGCCTTATATAATTGGCTGCTCCCATGTTAGGGGCAGAGATATTTACAATTGTTAAATCTTCTTGTTGGATAGACCCTTTAAGTAGGATATAATGTCCTTCCTCATCTCTTATTACAGTCTTTGGTTTAAAATCTAATTTGTCTGATATAAGGATTGCCACCCCAGCTTTCTTTTGGTGTCCATTAGCTAGGTAAATGGTTTTCCACCCCCTCACTTTCAATCTGGGGGTGTCTTTGGGTCTAAAATGAGTCTCTTGCAGACAGCATATCGATGGGTCTTGTATTTAATCCAATCTGATAGCCTGTGTCTTTTGATTGGGGCATTTAGCCCAATTGCATTCAGGGTAACTATTGAAAGATAGGAATTTAATGCCATTGTATTGCCTGTAAGGTGACTGTTACTGTATATTGTCTGTGTTCCTTTCTGGTCTATGTTGCTTTTAGGCTCTCTCTTTGCTTAGAGGACCCCTTTCAATATTTCTTGTAGGGCTGGTTTCGTGTTTGCAAATTCCTTTAGTTTTTGTTTGTCCTGGAAGCTTTTTATCTCTCCTTCTATTTTCTATGACAGCCAGGCTGGATATAGTATTCTTGGCTGCATATTTTTCTCATTTAGTGCTCTGAATATATCCTGCCAGTCCTTTCTGGCCTGCCAGGTCTCTGTGGATAGGTCTGTTGCCAATCTAATGTTTCTACCATTGTAGGTTACATATCTCTTCTCCCGAGCTGCTTTCAGGATTGTCTCTTTGTCTCTGAGACTCATAAGTTTTACTATTAGATGTCAGGGTGTTGACCTATTTTTATTGCTTTTGAGAGGGGTTCTCTGTGCCTCCTGGATTTTGATGCCTGTTTCCTTCCCCAAATTAGGGAAGTTCTCTGCTATAATTTGCTCCAATATACCTTCTGCCCCTCTCTCTCTTTCTTCTTCTTCTGGGATCCCAATTATTCTAATGTTGTTTCGTCTTATGGTATTGCTTATCTCTCGAATTCTGCCCTCGTGATCCAGTAGATGTTTATCTCTCTTTTTCTCAGCTTCTTTATTTTCCATCATTTGGTCTTCTATATCACTGATTCTCTCTTCTGCCTCATTTATCCTAGCAGTTAGCACCCCCATTTTTTATTGCACTTCATTAATAGCCTTTTTGATTCGACTTGGTTAGATTAGTTCTTTCATTTCTCCAGAAAGGGTTTCTCTAATAACTTCCATGCTTTTTTCAAGCCCAGCTAGTATCTTTAAAATCATCATTCTGAACTCTAGGTCTGACATCGTACTAATGTCCGTATTGAGTAGGACCCTGGCAGTCGGTACTGCCTCTTGTTCTTTTTGTTGAGGTGATTTTTTCTGTCTTGTCGTTTTGTCCAGAGGAGAATAGATGAATGAGAGAACAAAATGCTAACAAGGTAACAATGTCCCCAGAAAATATACTCTAAACAAATCAGAAAAGACCTGAAACCGGGAGAAAAGAAAGGGAAAGAATGAAAAAAGAAAAAGAAAAAAGGAAAAGAAAAAGAAAAAGATAAAAACAAACAAAAACAGAACAAAAAAAAACCAGAATATGATCAAATATGATCAGGCTGGTGCATAGATCAGTGCCACACACTAGATTTTGGTTGTATTTTGGTCTGTTAGAAGAAAGTGCCTCCCAAAATTTTAAAGAAAGAAAAACTTATATTTGTACAAAAATAAGGGTTAATATGATGAAGGGATGGAATATGATTGTAAAGATAAAAATCATAAAAAATTTTATAAAAAAAATGGATAAGAATTTGTTTGAAAAAAGAAAGAAGAGGATTTAAAAAAAAGAAAAGAAAAAAAAGGGAGAAAATGTGATCAGGCAGGAGACTAGAACAAATCCAAACACTAGAGATTTAGGGTATATTTTGATCTGTTAGAAGAAACTGTATCTCAAAATTTTAAAGGGAGAACAACTTATATATATATGCCAAAAATAAGGGTAACTACTATGAAGGGATAGAATAGGACTCTAAAAATGAAAAATAAAAATGTTTTTTAAAAAAGGGATTGATTAGATGTTGGTTGAAAAAGGGGAAAAGAAAAATTTAAAAAAAAAAAGGATAGTTAAAAAAATCAACTTTGAAAGACTAAAGAATCATGGTAAAAAAGCCATGAATTCTATGCACAGTATTCCCCTAGCGCTGGAGTTCTGCCGTTCTCATTGATCGGTAAACTTGGTCTTGGCTGGCGGTTCTTGCTGATCTTCTGAGGGAGGGGCCTGTTGCTGTGGTTCCCAAATGTCTTTGCCGGAGGCAGAATTGCCCCGCCCTTGCCCGGTCCGGGGTAAGTAATCTGCTCGGGTTTGCTCTGGGAGCTTTTGTTCCCTGCACGCTTTCCCTACAGCTTTGGAGGCCAAGAGTGAAAATGGCGGCCTCCCAATCTCCGCCCCAGAGGAGCTGAGAACCCGGGGCCCCACTCCTCAGTGAGCCCCCAGAGAAAAACTGTCAATCACTCCTGTCTCCCCGGTCTCCGGCCGCACTCCATGCTCACCCGGCCTGTGACTGAGAGTTTCTATCTCTGACACCCGACCCCGTGTGGAGTCTCCAAACCCAGCAGATCCCTGCGGTGCCCTCCTGCGCAGCTCCTCCTGGGGAAGGAAAGTGAGTCTCCCCAGATCTGCCGCTTGTTGGGTCCCTGCTGGAGGAGCAGTGGCCCAACTGTGCCGCAGATCACGGTTTATGGAAACCCCGAGCTGAGAGCCCGCTCCTCTGCTCCGTCTCTGCAGCCGGCTTCCCCGCTCTGATACCTGGGAGCTCTGCCACACTCAGGCACCCCTGGTCTTCCTGTGACCCCGAGGGTCCTGAGACCACACTGTCCCACGAGGGTTCCACCCCCAGCTTAGCCACTGGAGCGACGTCCCTCAGCGGAGCCGACTTCTAAAAGTTCCGATTTTGTGCTCCCGGGCTCTATTACTTGCCAGAAGCGGCCGACAGAGGCTCCCTCCCCTGCCCTCTATCCTCCCAAATATTGCCTCAGATTCACTTCTCCTTCCAGAAAGTGGTCATTTTTCTTTTCAGAGAGTTGTTGCTATTCTTTTCTTCGATCTCCTGTCGGGTTCGTAGGTGTTCAGATTGGTTTGATCCCTATCCAGCTGAATTCCTGAGACCAGACGAAATTTAGGTCTCCTACTCCTCTGCCATCTTGCCTCTCCCCCTGGAAGATAAGTTTTATCAAATAATTTTCTGTACCTTATAAGATCATAAAATTTTTGGTTTTTTATTAGTGTGTAAAATTACATTCATTGATTTTTAATGTCACATTACCCTTAATATCTAAAATGAACTCTACTTGATTACAATGTGTACCATTTTATATAGGGCTTAGTTTCACTTGCTTATATTTTCTTTAGGATTTGTCTATATTCTGTATTTTTTTTTTCAAGATTTTTGTCTATGGTCTGTATTTTTCCAATCTAGTAATAGTCTTGTTGGGTTCTTGAATCAACATTATGCTGGCCCATAAAGAATAAAAAGAATGCACCAATTTTTAAACCCCTAGAAGAGTTTTGTAAGATTACATTTTCTTCTCTAAACGCTTGGAAGAATTCACCAATGAAGCCATCTAGACCTGGAAGTTTTCTTTGGGGAGGGTTTTAAAAATAGATTCAATTTCTTTATTAGATATAAGAGTATTTAGGTATATTATTTTTTCTTGATCAGATTTGACAAGTTGTATTTATCAAGCAATTTGTCTATTTCATCTAAATTGTCAAATATTGACATAATGTTGTTTATAATATCCTTTTAGCATCACTTTAAATACCTGTAGCATCTAAAGTGATGTACTTGTGTGTTCTCTCATTTTTTCTTGATCAGTTTCATTAATGAATTATTAATGGTATTAATCTTTGCAAATAATCAAATTATCAATATAATGACTTTGTTATACATATGTTTTGTACTTTATTGATTTCTGGTCTTATCTTTATTACTTTTTTTCCTTCTATTTCCTTTGAGTTAAATTTGCTGTTTTATTTTCAAGCTTCTTAAGATAGAAGCCTGGAACATTGGTTTTTTAGCTTTTCTTTAATATATATATTTACTCTTATAAGCATCCCCATTATGAGCACTGCTTTAGATGTGTCCCTTAACTTTTTATATGGCATGCCCTCATTATCTTTCAGTTAGAAATATGTCCTTATTTTATTTTTATTTCCTCTTTATCCCACACATTATTTTTAAGTGTGCTATGTAATTTCCAAGCAGCTGATGATTTCTAGCTCTCTTTCTGGGATTGAATTATAGCTTAGTGTAACTGTGGTCAGAGAAAATATTTTGAATAATTTCAAACCTTTGAAATTTCTCAAAGTTTACCTTATGACCTAGAATATGATCATTTTTGGTAAATGTGCCAAAGTATGCTAGAATATGTATTCTGTCATTCTGGTGTGCAGTGTTCTCTCTGTGTTTATTATGTCAAGTTTCTAATTATTTTTAAACTCCAATACCCTTACTGAGTTTATCTTTGCTTGCTTGTTCTATTAGATGAGTGAAATGTGTTAGTTTCCTTTTATGATTATAAATTTGTCTAGTTCTTATTTTAATTCTGTCCACTTTTGCTTCCTATACTTATGCGATAATATCAGATATATGAAAATTTTAAATTGTTATTAACTTATTGGTGAATTAACCTTTTCCTCATTATGACATGTTTTGTCATTGTCTCTAGTAATGCTTTTGTCCATAAAAATCTCCTTTATCTAACATTAGTATTTTCACACCAGCTTTTTTGGTTGGTGTTTACATGGTATATCTTTTCCCATTCTTTCACTTTGAACCTATCTGTGTATTTGTCTTTAAGGTATTCATCTTGTAAGTAGAATACTGTCATGGTTTTTTAAATTGACTCTAAGAACACTGTCTTTTAATTGAAGCATTTAGTCTATTTATATTTAATGTAATTAATGTATTTAATAATATTAAATATGTTAATGTATTTAGGTTTATTCCACAATTATTCTGTTTTCTATTTGACTCATTTCATTTCCTTTTTCATTTTCTTGCCATTTTTTAATTAATCAAAAATTTTTATTATAACATTAGTTTCCCCCAATAAGTGGTTAGTTGTATATGTCCTTCTTATTCTTTTAAAGATCACAACATACTTCTTTATGATAATCTAATACAATTTACTAGTTTTTACTACTCCATATACCTAGAACCTTAGAATCACAGCCTCGTTTCTCCTCTTCTTGCCTTTTACAATACTTTTTTCATGAATTTTAATCCTACATACATATTTTTAACCCCCACAAAACATAACTATTTTTGTGAAGTTAAGATTCATTTGAATCTGGGGCTCCTGATAGCTCAGTAGTTAAGCGTCAGACTCTTGATTTTGGCTCAGGTCATGATCTCAGGGTCATGAGATGGAGCCCTGACTCAGTCTTCATGCTCAGCAGGGCATCTCCTTGAGATTCTTTCCCTCTCCTTTCCCTCTCCCTCCCCTTCTGCCCTTGCCCCTGCTCACAGGCAGGCACACTCTTTTTCTCTCAAATAAATAAAGAAATAAAATCTTTTAAAAAAATATTCATTTGAATCTACCCACACATTTTCTCTTTCCATTATTCTTGTTTCCTTCTGTATTTCTGTATTTCCACATTATTTCTGTTAGTGGAGACTGCTGGGGATAAATTTGTCTCTCTTTTTCTCTTAAAATATATTTATCTTTAACTTTTGAAGAAAATTTTTGCAAGCACAGAATTATAGATTGCTAAGTATTTTCTTTAGGTATATTAAAGTTGTTATACTGTTCTTTTCTAGATTTCTGTTGAGAGGTCAATTGCCAATCTTTTTGTTGCTCTTTTAAGTGATATTTCTCTTTTCTGTGTCTCTCTTTAAAATCTTTTTTTTTCATTATTATTTGTTTTCTGCAGTTTTACTATGATGTGTGCAGATGGAGGGTGGAGGGGTTGTAGACTTTTTTTTAATCCTGTTTGGAATCTGTAGACTATCTTCAATCGGTTGATCAATATCTTTCATCAATTTGGAAAAAAAATGTTTGACACTATCTATTTATCTCTTCAAATATTATTTGCCCCATTCTCTCCTTTTTTCCTGGGACAAGAACTACATATAGGTCATACTTTGTGACTGTGTCTCACGTTTCTCTTACAGTCTTTTCTTTATCTTCCATTCTTCTTTTTTCTTGTGTTTCAAAGAACTTATTCATCTGTTCATTTCATTTATCCATTTTTCCCTCTATTTTATGACAATAAATAATGAGGTTTTTTTCTCTTAACTTCAATAACCTAAGGGTCTGTTGATCTCTCCCCATCCCTGACCCCACCTTTGACTTTGAGTTTTTAGTTTGATGGTTTTATGTCTTGGTTTGTCTGCTTTATACCAGTTATCTTAAGTGAATGCTGAATATTATATATAAGAAAAATACAAAATCTCTGCATCTCTGCATGAAGTTATCTTTCTCCAGGGAAAGTTTCCTTTTCTTCTGGCTGGCAGATATAGAATATAAACAAATAGATCATTGTAGTCCAACTGGGGTTTGAGATATTTTGAGGTTGTGTTTTGAGCTCTGTGATAGCTTGTCTATACTTAGTCTTTATATCTAGGATGTTATTACTCTTCAGTTATCCCAGCCAAAAGCCTTGGATATATTCCAGGTCTCCTTCTCCATGACGGACCCTAAACTCCCAACTTTTTTTTCTTTCTGTCTTGGTCAGCTCAGGCTGCCATAATAAAATACCATGGACTGGGTGGCTTAAACAACAGAAATTTATTTTCTTATTGTTCTGAAGGCTGAAAGTCTGAGATTAGGATGCCAGCATGGCTGGATTGAGGTGAGGGCTTTCTTCTTGGCTTGTAGACACCTGCCTTCCTGCTGTGTCTTTGCATGGTCTTTCCTCTGTGCATGATGAGAAGAGAGACAAAGATTTTTCTCTCTCTTTTTATGAGATCACTAATCTCATCATGAAGGCCCTACTCTCATGACCTATTCTAACCCTAATTACCTCCCAAAGGACCCTTCTTCCAACACCAATACATTGGGTGCTAGGACTTGGACATACGAATTTTGAGGGGACACACAAACATTGAGTCCATAATGTGCCCCAGTCCAATAAGGCTGCCAGACATTCTGGTTAGCATTTTAGCCTTTGAGCAGCTGCTTTGTGGTTGGTCTCCCCACACATGTACAATTGGGCAGTCATCAAATGCCTTAGTGGAACTATGTGTTGGGCTTCTCCAAAGTTTCTTTTTCTCCATCATCATGACCCCTCACATCATGGCTGCTTTTGTTGCTCCCTGGTGCTTTGCAACATCTGTGGTTGTGTATTTTATTTAGTTTTTATAGTTGTTTTAAGTAGGAAACAACTGTATATTTTAGTCTGATAGAAGTTATTCCTTTTTATCTGTAAGCAGTAGTACACTGTTTTCTGAATTGCATGGGTGAGAAAGAATATACAACCTCAAGAAAGACATTCTTTCTGGGGATAAGATTATATGATTAGCGAGCTTCTCTGTGTTCTCTAGGAATTCAGAAATCGATAATGTTGAGTCCTTTCTCATTCACTTTTTAAATTTTCTTCCAATCTTTAATTTAATTTGGGAACTATTTGATCAGTAAAATTCTACTTATCCAAACTATATATTTATTCTTAATTCTATTTTACTGACTGTCCTGTAGATAGAAAAAGGAAGGGGTTTGAAAAATAAATTTAGACTACAATGGGAAAAGATACACTCACTTCATATAGTCATTATGAAACAAGGAAAAAATTGGATATACATCAGTTGTGAGTACAAAGACCACATATATTGGAGTTTAGTCTTTTTTCCACATTGGTATTTTCCTATTTCTGCAAAACCAGGGCTCTACACTGAGAGAGAGAGAGAAATAGATAGATAAAATATAAAGAGAGCTATGAACTGAAACATAAAAAGAATATTTCAAATTTCAACTCATTAACCCACCAAGAATGGAAATTTACAGAATTTCCAAGGTAATGTCTTTTTTAGCTAATTAATAATATCATTAATTTAAATGTCAAACCACTCTCAGCATAATATCAGAGAGTTCCAAAATGTATATCCAGTCCAAATATGCAATCTATAAGAAATGGACAATGATGTTTTATTCTGTTACATGTCAGTTTCATGTGTTACTATGCTATTTCTCACCAGACTTCAACAAATTACTGTCACCTACACAGCATTAAGATAATTTCTTATTGAAGATAAGTAGCAAGAGCAAAACTACTTAGCACTTGACTAATGCTTTACATGGATTAATCCGCACTTGGCAAGTATTATCTTGTTCTCATTTAACAATTGGGAAAATGGAGACAAAGAAAGATTAAGTCTGTAGAGCAGAATTAGCACAGTAGCTTAAAGAAGAAATTTGTCTGGATAATCATCCCGCCTCTTGGATGCATTTCCTAGGCCAAAGCTAAACCAAATTAGCAAACCAAACCAACGAAGTAAATGAACAAACAAAATACGCATCTTCTCAAAAGATATACAGACCTTTTTTAAAAAAAAAAATTTTTTTTGACAAAGATGGACTGGAAAAAAATGTTATTTTTAAGATGCAGAGTATTTCTGCTTTGTAAGGGATGGAAACTTGAACTTCCCTGGAGAGGATCTCCTTAGTTGTGGGGAGGGAGTACGTTGAGAACCCACCACTAGACAGGACAGGAATCCATGCATTATTATGGGGTAAGACTTTTCATGTGTAGTTTAGTAACCCAAATACTGATGTTTCAGACCAAGAAATTAAGGTTTTGGTTAGTAATATAAATAAGATTAATTTTTAATAGATCTTTGTCATTCCAAATTATGTAAATTTGTTTTATGCTCACGTATTATTGCTGGTCTTGGTAGACGTGAATGCTATTATTCAAATTGTTGCTCCCAGGAGACCATGTTAAAATCTCAAAAGACTTAGGAGGTTATGTGGGCCTGGTCATAGCATCATACTGGAGAGCAGTCTTGAAATGGAAGTGTTCTGTTGCTGAGTCTAATTGAAGGACTAAAGACAGATGGTGTTGTTCCAGATTAAATAAGCTAGACTTAGAGAATTATACTGATGCTGAATAAGTGTATTTGAGACATATATGATAAAAATTACAGGTATTACAAGATATCTTATGGTTTGATTTATTTGGGGTCAAAAGGGCTAAGAGTACGGGAAGTGTGTATAAAGTTGCGATTGCCTCTCAAGGGAAATTACATCCCCAGTGACAGTCATCCTGGATGAAGGAAGAATGACTGGGCAATGGAATTAGGTTGAGGGAGGGGGAAAACTATTTTTTTTTTTTTCTGGGATTCAAGGACATGGGGCTAGGATTCTGGAGAAAGGAGTAAGATTATGGGGACTCCCATTGAGCAAAGCAGGCTGCCTCCTATCACAGCTGCAATCCAGAGATTAAATAGCCTGGCTGACCTTTAAAACAGCAAGACCACAGACAGCTAAACAAGAAGTTGCATAGTAGGGGATCAGTAATGAGGGTCTTAGGACTGTAGTCTCTTTCTAAGAGCAGCATATCCATGTATAAATTATCTGTGATGCAATTTCCCCCAGTTATTGACAAGACTTTAGTGAAGTTCTCTATTGCTCTAGTGTGGTCTCAGCTCTCGTTGGTCTGGCTGAAGTGGTGCTAGGAGAGCAGCAATGGCCTGAACAACTGAGCAAAGTGTTCTCAGGACTGGAAGAAGCAGTGCTCCAAAGTAAGAACAGGTGACGGGTGACTGGTGACTGGCGTGGCAGACAACAACCTGATTGGAGTGGGAACACCTAAACACTCCCCGGGGGTTTTTAGAACACCTTGGGAAGGGCAGGTTTCTTCAAGTCTGGCCTTCTGGCAGATGAGTGGAATAGAGACCCTTGATCACCTGATTTGGGACCTCACAGACTGGAGAATTCTGGGATATTTAAAGAACACATACAAAAGCTTTCACAGTTAAAACAGCAAACTACAGAGTAAAAATAAACAGAATTTACTCCATACTTATCATTTTTTTCATGATGCTTTTGTAAGTTTTTATCACTTCAACTGTTTTCTTTTGCAACACATTGATAATTTTTTTTAAATTAAAGATATATTTTTCAGATTTACATCCCATCTTTTTAGACTAATATTTTAAAACAAATAGCTGTTCTTTAATGTTAGTCAAAGGAGATTATTTCTCTTCTTTGGAATAAGAGGTATTTTGCTTTTCTTGACTAATTATGACATATAGTAAAAGTTATCAGCTGTTGGTCTTTACACGTTTACTTTATCAGACTCACACATGCACACACAGACACACAGGTATACTTTTGATTAACACTAATTTTGCTCGTTTATTTAAGCCAATTTTTTCAAAATTTCGAGGATTCAGATTGCACCATCACGATATGCAGTGCACATTAGCAATACAGATTCCTTGCTCATCGTCCCAGAAATTCTGATTCAGAAGGAAAAGTCTAGGGCTCAGAAATCAGAATGTTCACAAGCTCATTGGCGTTTATTGTGTCAATAATGTTTGAGAATCACTGCCAGAGGCTCCTCCATATGTTGGACATTTATTACTTAAAAAATTCACAGCTTTTTCACTCACTGTCAATGCTCAGAGCTAAAACAGTCAAGTTATTTTTTTTAATGTAAAAAAAGAATCAAAATCTGAAAAATACGAGGAGAAGAATTTTTCTTTTTTTACCAAGACAGTAAAAACTTCTGAATTCATATTGAATTCCCTGGCCATTATGAAGTGTGTGCCCCAGTTTACAGCATTGTGATCTCACTTGAGATAAAGTCTTAAGTAACCTCTGCTAATCTCCATGCCTCATCCCTGGCTCATACCTTCTACCACGATGCCATGTCTGCAACAGTTCCCAAGGAGGTAGAACTAAGAATTTTTCTACTTTGTGTAAATCCCCAAACTGATCATCTTTATATCCCCTCCCCCCATTCTCTGACCCTTCCACCATACTGGATGCACTCCCAATAGGATGATAACTTTTCTCCTAAAACAAGAATTTGTAGCCAGTCAATAACATTTACTAATTATTACTTGTCCATTTTATTTTACTGTGGTGTTTGGTTAATACCTGTTATCACATTGGATTCATATTATTGTTCTTTGATTTCTTTTTTTTTTAAGATTTTTTTTTTTAATTTTATTATGTTATGTTAGTCACCATACAATATTTTTTTTAAGATTTTATTTATTTGACAGAGAGAGACACAGCAAGAGAGGGAACACAAGCAGGGGGAGTGCGAGAGGGAGAAGCAAGCTTCCCGCGGAGCAGGGAGCCCGAGGTGGGGCCTGATCCCAGGACCCTGGGACCATGACCTGAGCCGAAGGCAGACGCTTAACGACTGAGACACCCAGGTGCCCCTTGCCCTTTGATTTCTTTTCTCAATGCTCAGTATACATCCTGCAACCTTGCCTTACTGTTATTTGTGTGCATATCTCTTTCCTCCTCCCCTTTTCCCCCTTGCCTCCCTTCTTCCTTCCCTTCTCCATCTCCTTTCTTTTTTCCTCAGAAGATCCCCTGAAGAGCTGGGCAAACTGTTTCAGGATCACCCAACATATGTGGCCCTTCTGGATTCTGCATATGTGGACACTGAGCTTGGAAGCGAGAGGTGCAAGTGGGGACCAGAGTCAAGGCACTGGCAGGCTGCACCTGCACGACGCGGGTCAAAACCTGCAGTGCCACTGCCGCAGCTGGCCTGAGAGACGGGGGTGGGGGCCCGAGAGATCGTAAGGGGGGGCCCAAGAGATCCTGACACAGGTGGCTTTGTAAAGATGCGTTAAGAGTTGCCAAGCAGACAAGTGGCAGTTCAGGGGACTCCTAGTAGTGAGACTAACATTTGGAAAGAAACCAAGGCATGAAACAATGGGTTGTGTTCAGAGACTGACCTGCAGTTCTCGTTTGACAGAACATAAAATTTAAGGGGGTAATGACAGGAGATGAGGCTTTTCTTTGTAGCCCTTTATAGAACTGAAAAGGACTCTGATTTGTTTAGTTTCATGTACACTGGAATTTATTATTTGTTTAACTTTACGAGACATTTTATGTCCTGTAAAGGCAAAGGCATGACTCCCTTCACCACAGTCAAGCACATGGTAGGCATCTTGCATGAAGAAGGGTAAAGCCGTCAAGGGCCTTGTGTTCCATTCCAGAAATCTCCCATCACTGTCTGAGATGCTGGAGGACAGATGTCATATCTAGTTCATTCTCCTCAGTTCTTAGTGCAGAGCCTTCTGCCAGTAGGTCCCCAGGGACTGTCGACTGCAAATGCTGAATTATGTAGTTCCTGAATCACACTGGTTCGTGGAATGTATGGAAAGCGTAGGGATGCTATGGCAAGCTGCTGTATTGTAAGAGAGATGTCAGGAAGCATGATTTGAAGAATTTGAAGGAAGAATGAAGACATTTTCGACATCTAGCTATTTTCCAAGGTAACTCAACTAGTCAAATCATTCATAACACTCAAACTAATTCATGCCATCAGCTCTAGCCTCAGACTTTCTTTCTGGATTCTGGCATATGAACTTCCCAAGATGTCAGAGAAAACACTTGCTATTACTTTACATATATGTTTAAACAGTAACAGTTATCCAAGTGGTAAGATGTTAGGGTGACTTTAGACTATAACTGCATTTAAAAGTCATCAATTGCTCTTTGACATTTGCTTTTAGATATAGTGTTATCAATGCAAGTGTGGAGAGGCAAATGAATCCCAATAAATGAATGATTACTGGGTCAACGCCACAAGACTTCTTTAGGTGCATGCCCATAAGTGACATCTCTGACAAAGATCCAAAGACCATATGAGTGCTAAATAATATAAGGGATGCCATTTCAGGGGTTTTCTTCTTCCTTTTCAAATGTCATTGAACATTCACAATGAATTGACCTGGCCCAGAAAAGACACAAAAAAATTGAGATGAAAATCTATGAGTGACTCCATGAAGGTCTTGAGTTTTGGCAGTTTTTATATACTTAAGCCCATCAGTTGTTCTCTGGGAATATCTTTTTTTTTTTTTTAAAGCTTACAATGTATTGTTTACATAATATCTTGATAATTTCAGTAAAGAGTAAGATAGGCAATATCTGTCAGAAAATAAGGAAGAATTTTTACTAATTAAATTATGTGCCAGGCAATAGGATCAAAATCTCAGAGTCAGAAGGTACCTTAAAGATCTTGTGGTTTATCTAGGAATTGACAACCTATAGAATTAAGTCTGGCCTATAGATAGGTTTTCTTTAACCCACACTTGGTTTTTATCCCTGCCCCCCAGCAATCTGAAGTCACTGAAAACTCAAGAGGTTTCCCACAAATGTGTAAACTTGCAGTCTCCTTCTTTTAGGACAATACTGGGCCCTTATCTCCAACCATAACCTGGAGCTGCCAACAGCTCTTCCCTTTAGAGAAAGAGGCCCTGCTTCTCCCCTCACACCCCATGGACCCACTGAGAAGCATTTAGGTCTCCAGCTTGGCCTCCATAGGCACATGAATATCTGATACCTGTGCTAGTTTAATGCTAAGGAATATTTCAGCTCTCATATCTTGAATATCTGAAATTGAATAATATATGCTGTACTTTTATCTGGCTAACATGGGTAATTTTTTTTCAGTATGGTATTACCTGACAATATAAATATTGTAATTTGTTTACCATGTTACAGTTTTAAACTAATTAGGGATTTACTTCTACCTAATGAAATTTGCTTATAGCAGTCTAATGTTATCTTGTTAGTACAGACTGCAAATGTCAAATTCTTTTAAAATATTTTTCCTTTGAAGTCATTTTGAACATACATATATATGTATATATAGTCTCAGGTTAGTTTTTATTCTGAATGTTTTTCAAACTTTAATACCAAATTGAATTAGGATTAATTTTCGAATGGCAAAATAGTTGACAACGAACGCTCAGCTGTATAATTGGGAATCTGATGCTCACTCACAATATATGATTTGGCCTACTTTATTGAATATTTAGCAAATGCTTATCATATTTCAAATCTCTGTGTAAAGGGCAATTAGGGAATATAAAGGTGAATGAGACATGGTCTCAAAGAACTTACATTCTGGTCAGGAATACAATTACATAAATAATTCAAGGTAGCTGGGCAAGGGGGTGCTGAATGGTGGGGAAGTGCTGAATGGTCGGCAAAACTGAGCACTGTCAAGGTCAGAACTGGAGTAAAGGTGTGTTGGGGGGGAGGGAGGAGGCAAGGATGTTATTCCAAGATTCTAACCCAGTGATCTGGTAGGTGTTAGAGAGTCTATCCAGGTTTGGGACAGGATTGCAGACTAAATGCATGCTGAATGCTTCCCCCAAAAGGGGTAGATTTCAGGCCCTGGTCTTGTTAGTACGAATTTTTTAACAGCTTATATAGCTTTGTAAAAAATACAACTTGAAAGAGTTAAATGTTGGCTCAAAAAAGTTAGGACACTAGTCTAATGAAAGAGAGATTAACTATAGTCTGCCTTACTATTTGGAGTTGCTTTGACTGGTTTTTCATAAGGATTGCTGTGGGTGCTCCAGGAGGGCGTGGGTTTGGGGTGGTTGTAATATTTGCCAAGAGGAAAGATAATATCCTCTTAGACTAGGTCAGTGAAGACTTTTGTCCCTTAAACAACACTGAAAAAATCTGGTCTGTAAGTGCTTGTCCTATAATGAGTTTATTCTGGAGGTAAAGTTGGCCAGATTTACTATTTGGTATCACAGATAAAAACAAACAAACAAAAAATGATAACAGTGACTGTTGAGCTAAAACTTTCCCTTTCCAACTTTTGCAAGTTCTTCTATTTGGATAATCTGGTGATATTAGGAAATCTCACTTTAAATGACTGAGACTCACTTAGAACCTCAAGGGAAGGAGACGGGGATTAAGAGAGGTAGGGAGTATCACTGATAAATGTGGCAGAGTGCACACTTCAAATTGCAGAGCTGCTGTAAAATGTCATTTCTGATTACACATTATTAGTGTGCTCTCAGTAGTACCAGCTGGCCAAACACAGACAGAAGAGTGGATAATATTAACTCAGGCTGATAACTTACAGTTGTCTTGTACTTTTGTTGAATCCATCTTTTTCCATCTGCTTAAGTGCCTCCAGTGGAGCTGTGTAACTGATTACTTGTCTTTTGCCAACAGTGCTTAGGTCAGTTTTGTTTTTGTTTTTTTGGGTTTTTTTTTTTTTTTTGTCATTTTTGGCCCTTCTCTAAGCACAGTTAGTGAACTAGTCCATCCACGTTTATATTTATTGAACATTATTGAGGCAAAGCACTAGGATAGATACACAGAACGCAGCGACAGCAAGACTCAGTCCCTGCCTACAATATGTTTATAGTAAGGAAGGGAAGGAAAGAGGAAGGAGGAGGGAGGGAAAGTAATTCATTAAGACCCTGTAACTCCCAAGCACTATTTTCTTATTTAAAAGCCTCATAAAAGTTGTTAAACTTACTTGCATATTTATATAGGTGATCACAGGTTGCCCACCGAAATGACCTAAGCTAGAAAGTGACGTAACCCCTCCCACCAGACCTCCCTCTAGTAGCTTTTGTTTATTCCTTTCTCCTTACACTGGTAGATTTTTGCCTTCTAATATAGCAAGTTGTATACATCTGTCACAAAGACTGTGCAATACAGTTTCATAATTCCAGTTCCTAGCCTAGGGTTTGGCTCATAATTGGCACTCAGTGAATATTTATTGAATTAGTTGAATTTCCTTAACTAAAACAGAGTACTGGTGGGTGATACTTGGTATTCAAAAGCTCTGATTTAATGTCTGCTCACCACAGGGTTGGAGCACTTCCACAGAGGAGGCAGAACACCTGCCCAGGTCATCAGTTTTGCCCAAGAAAGTACAAAAAGTGCAGGTTGCTTTAGCTTCGCTTACTGGCGAATGCTCTGAGCGTACGAGTGTGCCTCACTTTAGGAAAACCTGATGTGGAATGGCTGGATGTAAGACTTCTTAAAAATGAGAATTCTGGGGGGGCCTGGGTGGCTCAGTCGTTAAGCATTAGCCTTTGGCTCAGGTCATGATCCCAGGGTCCTGGGATAGAGCCCCGCATCGGGCTCCCTGCTCCGTGGGGAGTCTGCTTCTACCTCTCCCTCTGTGTGCTCGCTTGCTCTCTATATTTCTCTCTGTCTCAAATAAATAAATCTTTTTTTGAAAAAAATGAGAATTTTACGAGTTGGATTTGTAGTACATTGTGAGCAGTCCACTAATTGCACTGGCCATATCCACTGTGTTAGGCATAAGGGGTAATGTGATAAGACAGATGGGGTGTATCTGTGACTTTGTGATCCCATGTTTAAAATGGCTACTTTCCTAGATACACAGCCTTGCCCCCACGTTTCAACACCAGCATTCTGACTTCCCATTTCCTCTAAGCTCAGGATGTTGATATACTCTGTTGACTAAGCACAGCCTTACCACCATAAACTTTAGCAAAGTTGGCATTGCATCTCTAAAATCATGTAAAAAATGAATCAGTGCATACACTTGGTTTGGGAATCACGTTGAATTCAGAGTACACAGGACTTCCTCCAGCTGTCTTGCAGGAAGTCTCTAGGATTCTCTCTGCTTTCTTTCTTCTCCTGGACCCCTCAGGCCCTGATGCCCCACCCCACTGCTCAAAAAGGAGAAATAGTGCAGAAATTAAGACAGGGATGAACGTATGTATGTACTTACACAAGTAAGCGTGTGTGTTTTCCCTCTTGGTAGTCTCCCTCACTCCATTTACAAGTCTACCAAAGTAAGACAGGCCTAGGATTACTCCTGTCTTCGTGTTCTCCCTATCCTACTTCATCTGGTGTGCTTCTATTAGGCCAGCCTCAGTGGCTTTACCAAGAGTTGGAGATGAGAGTGCCCTGCTGCACATACAGATAATAAAGGTGTGAATCACTTACAGAGAATTTGAAAGCAATAATAAGAACAACTTAAAATCTGTTTATGACCACCACACACCAGCAACTCTTTGTCTATACCAAATACTCCTCCTGACCCGGAAGGAGCAAACTGACTGTTGCCTGGCCCAGTTCCTGGTGCACCTGCAGCCAGCTCTGCTCTGGAACCTGGAAATTCCTGCCCTTGGCTGGCTTTTCTCACCTTTCCTTCCCATGGAGGAATAGTAAGCAGGGAGGACATAAAGTAGCACAAAATATGACCCTGGGAACCCTGGTGGCCTCTAGTTATTTAGATCTATCAAGTTGGCAGTTTCAAAAGAAAACAGATGAAACGATATACTTTTCATATGTTGGCAATTATTTTTCTCAGAAATCACGTTAACATCCTTCAAATTATATTCCAGGCTCTGCACAATGTAAGAAGGCGAAGTTGGTTGCTCATCTCAATTAACGGTGCACAGTTTGTTTAAAGAGTATTTCCCATCGTTTGCGTGTTTGTTTTAATAAAATTTACATTTTTAATTATTTTTGCCATGTTGCATTGTGTCCTTCAAAAGTGGCTCAAAATGGGTCATTGAAAGCATTAAGGCAGTCATTTAAAAAGTAATGCAACTACAATTTTAATGAATCTGAAGGTGTGCTAATTTTATACAAGCATCTGGAAAAAGAAAAATCTACATAGGAAATAAAAAGTGGATATCTGAAAAATCAGTAATTACTGGACAAATGACCCATTTACTCCCCGTCTGAGGTTTTGTTGTCTATGAAACTGTCACTTAGTGGCAAGAAGCCATAAGATTTTCACATCATTCTGAAACAGAACAACAGCCACTTCGGTAAAGCAGTCACATATTCTTGGAATGAGCACAAAATAATGTTTTGGAATAGCAAACTGATTAATTTTGTCATTAAAGTTAGACATGAGATAATATCACTCATGCATCTAAATTACTCAGGCATCAAAATGAGTAATTTTCAGTACATATAGCAAAAATATTTCCAGGAATGTAAAACCAGAGACAAAGTCATTAGCAATGTTTTATTTGGAGAAGAAACAGAATGAATTCTTGGCAAACTTATTAAATAACACGTCTTAGAGTTACATATTGCCAATGGCATATGATTTGATCGAGCATTCGGCCTCCCACGGGCATGCTAAGAGAAACTGCACTTTACAGGGAGATAGAAACATTTTGAGCAGAGTTTAGATCTGCTTTTGGCAAAGGTAATTTAAATGAGGAAAAGTACCCAATAATTTCTTATTATGCTTTTCTCTAAAAACACACACTACAGAAGAGAGATTTCTCATAGATAACACTTGTTTTTGTGAGTCATGACGTAGACTGGAAATGGCACATTGGGGTCAGAATTGAAGATGCACCTGCTATGCGGGCCACAAGGAAGGGCTTTACCAAAAGGATAGAAGAGACTGCCCCTGGATGCCAGTCCACACGCCAGTTTACTCATAGAGAACAGGTGGCAATCAACAATATACCTCCAGATCTTCCTTCAGTGACTGTGATTTGATTGTAAACCCTGAGGATATGTCTCTTCAGCCTGGTGTTCGAAGAAGGAAGCAGCAAGTATGGGACTCTCGTTACATAAGTTTTCTAACTCTCAAGAGGAAAGGTGCTTACACCTGAGTGGTTGAATAAGGTATGAAATACAACTTTTTTTCTCATGGCCCTGTTCAAATCAGCAAAGACCATCACTACAATTTTAAGTGGCTTGCTCAAATGGAATGTTTCAACATTCTAGTCAGTAGCTGAATACCTTGAATCTATTATCCAGGAGATAAAATACAAGTTTTAATGTTTAGCAAAATATATCACCTTTATTAAGTAGACTGAATTATGGTGAAGCCAGCTTTGTCATCAGGAATTTGGATCTTTCCCAAAATTTGAATATTCTTTTCTCCCAGCAGAAAAACAAATTAATAATATATATAATTGAGCATTTAAAAAAAAAAAAAACACATCCAAATGCCAGAGCAGAAGACAGTAAATACATTAAGAATTAAAGCAACCACAGAATGCACATAAAGGAGGGGATTAGCTCATCTGTCTGATCTCCTCTATCTAATCTTATCTACCAAACTGGAGGCCAATTTATTAATCTATCTATCTTTAACCCTTGCCAAACTCCCATTTCTTTTTTTTTTAATTATATTAGTCACCATACAGTACATCATTAGTTTTGATGTAGTGTTCATGATTCATTGTTTGCATATAACACCCAGTGCTTATTGCAACACATGCCCTCCTTAATACCCATCACCGGGCTAACCCATCCCCCCACCCCCCTCAAAAAACAAACCCCCACTTCTGCTGACCTACAATTGTAAATTAAGATTTTCTATTTTTATTTTGCACAAAAATTGAGAACATAAACCAAGTAGATGTGGGCACCTGGGTGGCTCAGTCGGTTAAGTGACTGCCTTTGGCTCAGATCATGATCCCAGGGTCCTGGGATCGAGTCCCACATCGGGCTCCCTGCTCAGCGGGAAGCCTGCTTCTCCCTCTCCCTCTGCCTGCCACTCCCCCTGCTTGTGCTCTCTATCTCTCTGACAAATAAATAAATAAAATCTTTAAAAATAAATAAATAAATAAAATAAACCAAGTAGATGTGAAACATGACTGGCAGCTCACAGCATATTCATCATAGAGCCAGGCATCCATGTACTAGTACTTTGGTGAAAGATGCAAAAGTATATTATCCATTATACTGATACAAAACAGTAGTAATTAACTTGTAAATATTTTTATATCATATTTACCTTATTTGAAAGATGTTTATAGAACACTATGTATGCCCCAACACCCATAAAAATCTTGCTGATGCTAAGATGAAAAAGACATTCTACTTCAAATGTGGATAAATAAAATCACAAGGAATTACACTGGGTTTGGAATAAAACACTCCTGGTAATAAGCCATGTGACTTTGTTTTCTGCCTGCAGATCCCTGAGGAAACTCTTCAGAGAGAATGGAAAAGATGAGAAAGAGGAGGTCAGGATTTGAGGATTCTGGGTTTCTGGCCATTTCCTTTCTTCCATCATAAGTTGTTAGGATGGCTTTAAATTTTGTATATAAATATCAGTATTGTTTTGAAAAAAATTGTTTTATAATAGAAGATTTTGTAGCATTTATGCTAGCTAAATTGGAATCTTTTTACTCTCATGTTTTAGTATCTATTATTATTGCTTATTGCAATTTAAATAATGACAATGCTTCCTACTCTCATTGTCTATTAAAACTTAGAATTTCATAATCATGCAGTTAAACTCTCACAGTGACAATAATTGTTATGTGTCTGTATGTTCCTATGCAGAACATTTTTACTGCATGTGTCTTCATTTCAGTAATGCAAGGGTAAGCATTTGTTTCCCATACAATTGCAAGTTGTTCTTAATGTAAATATCAGTATTCCATCAGCCTCACAAACCCACAAGCAATGGCACTTCAGTAAGCATCAGCATTCTTATCTCTATTCCTCCAGGGAATACATTTTCACTTTGGAATTTTGCCTGTATTTTTAGGATTAAACGTATGCTTTTCTCACACTGGAGTGGGGAGGGGCCTGCTCATTTATCATTAAGCAGCCAGTCTGTTTTCTAACACTTAAAGAGAGAGAAAGGAAAAAACCCTGCTGTCCAACTTGACTTCTTGAAGTTTTCCAACAGTTTGGACCTCTGTCCATGGTAGTATATATCAGGTTGCACTCCTTTTAGGTGCTAGAACAAAGAGGAGAGGAGAGGAGGGGAAGGGAGTGGAGGGGAAGGGAGGGGAGGGGAGGCCTGGGGAGGGGAGAGGAGAGGAGAGGAAAGGAAAGGAGAGGAAAGGAGAGCTAGTGGTCCCTCCTATCAAGTGGCCAATCTACCTCTTGGTTCTAGCACTGTTTTAGTATCTATCGTCAGCATTAAGGTGTTAATTTCTAGAGTGGGATGGGCATCAAAGGGATTGGCCAGTATAGGGAGGAGAAGACAAGTTAAAATAGGAGCCATTCACTTTCTTTTCTTTTTTCTGTGTTTTAATCATTTGAGCCTAATGCTCTTTGCCAGTAAACCACTTTACTCATGCTACCACACCCTAATAATGAGAAATATCATTTAATAAATAAATACCATCTACAAACAACTGTGCTCATTGTTTTACATGTATTACTTCATCTAAAACAGTTAAACAGCTATAAAGGAAGGGATTACTGCCTCCAATGTTCAGATTAGGTCATCGAGGTAGAGAGTTAAATAGTTTCCCGGTATGATATGGCAACTACACGTGGAACTGTCATCCTAATACAGAAGCCAAAGACTTCAATGCCTTAACTGATGTAATATGATAAGCCAATGTCCTAAACCTCTATATTATTTTGTTCTACAAAAATATTTTGTGAGGCTTTCAAGAAGAAAAGCTATATGCACTTTCCTTCGATCAACATTAACTAGGTTGTTTTATGAGGCTCTCTAGGGAATGCACACCTAAGACAGGGATCCCTTCTCCAGGAACTTGGAATCTAGGGATAGAGATTACGGGGACAGAAAGTAATCATAACACAGCAAAAAAGCGGTAAGTATCACAAAAGAAGTACAGATGAGGTTTGTTTGGTAGAGAATTAACTTGCAGCTGGGAAGATCAGAGAATCTTTAGAATACAGGCCAGATATAGCCAGATATGGAAATGTAAAAGTAGGGATACATACTAACAGGCACATAGGGATACCTTACCCAGTCATCCATTTTAGAAGTTTCCCCCAGCCTCATGATATACAGGGCTAGCAGATGCTGTGTGTTCTGGAGCAAATTATATTCTCTCTTTGACCATATCTCCTTACCTATAAATTGAAGGGAGTGGCCTGTAGGACAAACATGAGCCACATTTCATGGTTTTGTATTCAGATTCTGATTGGATTGGTTGCCAAAGGGAGAAGCAATTCAGGGGAAGAAAGAAAGAATTATTACAGACTCTTGAGTGACTGTTGCAAAGGAAGTGAGCTGAGAGAGGATGGAATCTCTTCTACATGCCCAGAGAAATCCCTGGTTCTGGGAAGAACCTGCCCATAGCCATGAGAGGATAATGCTTGATGTCCATCTTGTCCCCACCCTCTGGGGATCTGTATTTTTTGCCTTTCCTTTGACTTGCATGGTAAAAGGGTCAGAGTTCAAATTCAGGCTATTTGGGGGGTGGGGTGGGGCTTGGTTGGTAGGCTGCCTGGACTCAGATGACCTCCACCCACTACATTTCTCGTGAAATTTCCATGATGCTACAATTCAAGACATGTAGATGAAGTGCCAAGTGCAACATGGGTGCATAGTAAGGACCCAGTAAATATCTACTGGAGGTCAGGAAACAGACTGTTAACCAAAGTCAAATCCATCTGTCCGATGCACAGAAGAGACCATCACTGAGACATCCAGTGTGCAGCATGGAAAGGGTTTATTCAAGAGGCAGCCAAACAAGGAGACAGTAGGGCAAACCTCAAATCCACCACCCTGAACAGGACGGAGAGGCAGGAAAATTTAAAGACAAAGGAAAAGAGGTCTGGGTAAAAAGCTGCAGCTGCCATTATTAGTCCTGTTAACTCATTGGTTACCAGTTTCAAAGCCAAGGGCAGTTTTCCAAATGATCTAGCATCTCTTTTTCTGGTGATAACAACTCAGGGGCCCTGCTAGGGATTTGAGACTTTCTCTCCCATCAACCACCCTTTTCACATTTTATTGGCAAAAAGTTACTGTACAATTTCCAAAGGGAACTATGCCATAAAAATAGACATCAAATCAATGGACAATTAAGCATCCATTAATAAAAATATGCAGACTCTGTTCTTAGGAAAGTGGAAATGAAATAATATTAAGTGGAAAAGTCAAATAAAAATTACATAGACTCTGTAATTACTATAATGGTTACACATGGAAAGATCTAAAATAGGCCAAGGAATGGTGAAAATAGTTGTTTAAGCAAAAAGAACAAAGATGTAATTCCTTGTGAAACTGATTTAATCATAAATTCTTTTTCTAATGAATATATCATGGTACTTTTTCTTGTTGTTGCCAAAAACCCACACCACACAGAAAATGTAAAAATACCTACATAATCTCACTCCCCAAGGAGTAAGATTTAGCAGACTTTTAGCAGAATGCTGGAAAACTTCCAGATTTCAGTGCATATAAAAGCACACCTACACATATTTTGCTGGATAACTTCCAGATTTCAGTGCATATAAAAGCATACCTACACACATTTCTCTATAAATGGAAACATGTTTCTGCATTCTGTTTTATATCTTTTTGATTTTTAATATCAATAGTGTTTTTGATAATGGAAGCAATGTAAGTTTACAAAAATCTTTGAGCAATAAATTTAATCAATTTAAATGCAAATAATTCTAGAGGTTCAAATACAAAGGACAAGGTATAGTCTTTTCCTTGATTGCCATCAAGATTCCAATCAGGTGGAGCTCCACAGTTCCTAAATGCAGCAGCCTGGTAATAAGGCTGTGTCCTCCAAGGTCAGAAAGAAGGGCAAGAGAGGAATTCTGATGGTGTGGGGGAAGGGGACTTTAGCCCCATCTGTCATTTTGCGTCTGACCCATCCAGACAGGGCTCCGTGGAGTTCTCCACAGTGAGGAAGGAATAAGTTGCCTTTTGTGTTAATTAAATAGATGTGAGCCCAGGGAGTCCCTAAGTGAGCCGCAAAGAGGCAACTGCTGAAAAGCTGCTACATATGTGCGAGTGGACCCCACAGGCTTGGTTTTGATTTTCTGTGTTTACACCCTACTATCCAAGGAGACCTGCTTTCCATATTCTGCAGGTCTCGAGCCTGTGTGCCTTCTGTCCCAAGGGATGCTTCTCAGCTAAAGGAGGCTCTTATTCATTATCCTCATGTCATTCTAGCTAATAGGACTGAGGTTTTCTTGAGGTCACGTGGCAGTGTTGCTCTATCTTTGAACGAGGCAGGCTGGAAAAATGCCTTCTCCTTCTGCTCTGTAACTACTTGAGTAATGAAATAATGTAAGGTTATGCAGCTCAGCATATGGCATTTCCTTGGAGAGCAGAATCATAGGAATGGAAGAGTAGGAAGTTAGTCTTTAGTTAGAAGAGCCTCACTGAAGCCTCTCAGATCTACTAGACTAGCTATGTTTAACACAGGCCCCCTAGGTTTGGGGACCTATGAATGCTGGCCGCTGCAAGCATTTACATCTTTCTGAGGCGAGACTCTCATACGTCCATCAGATCCTCAAAGAGGTTTGCGACACACTAAAATAGAAAACTCCCTTCCATTATAGATCTTGACCTGCCATAGCACACCCCGTTGTTGCTCTGGCCAGATTCCCTCAGATTATTTTTGCTATTTCAAGCACACTCTTCCCCCAATTCCATACTGCTTTTCCTTGGAAAAGCTCACCCCTGTGACTTTGCAGAGACTCACTGCTTACTCAGACAGAAAGCTGACTACCAGGAATTTACATCCCCTTGGGGTAGCCCTTGGACAATGACAGACTGGTAAAGTCGGAAAGCCAACTATGTTGTCCCCAGTGGGGACAGTCTGATGGGTGTGTTATCGTCCAGTGTGCCCGTGGAACAGGATGGCGCTGGGGCTTTGCCAGACATCACCTGGCTTCTTCCCCTTCCACATCTTATTTCCCCTCGCTAACTCCCTGGGTTTTTCTGGGAGCACTTTCTTAACTCACACAGAAGCCCTGGTCTCAAGGTCTCCTTCTGGGGAGCCTGCCCAAAGACAACTGCCGATAGCATGCCAGCACGATGAGGCCAGTAGTCCCTTTCCCCCTGAACTTCTTAAAAAAACAACTGAGCACAGCCTAGCAGTGAGATGGGTTGTCCCGGACAAGCGGGAAGCATTGCAAGAGGCACAGTGAATCGGAAACAAATAGATGGGCATATAAACAGGACAGAGGAAAAAGGAAAGAGAAAAAAGAATGGTAAGAAATGGTAAGAGAATTATTCACATATTCACTTGGTTCCATGTTACACTGGAAAATGTTTTAAATAAGACTGGAAGAATCTAGGTTCTTGTTTGGACTCCGTACATTATTAGCTGCTGGGCCTTCAACAAGTCACTCAAATTCCCTGAGCTTCAGCTTTCTGACTGTAAATCAGTGATCATGATACTTAATTCATAGGCTTAGTGAAGGATCAAGGAAAACAATGGAAGTGAAAACATCTTAAAGTCAGAAAGCATAATGAAACACGATCCTAAGCGTGTGTGTGTCTCATGATTTAGGCTACATCAGTACCTAACAAAGGACAGAAAGCACTGAAGAGAGGATGCTGTCATACAAGAGGTCTTAGTCTAACTGGAGAAACAAGTAAATACCTAAATTACCTAAACAACAGTTAAACATGTATCTATATACAAAAACGTGTAGCTCCGAGGGCAGAAAAGACTCCAGAAGATGGTGAAGTCACACTTGCCCGGAGGGCTGGCCTCATGGGCTGGGCTCAGGAAGTCATTTCTTTCTGGTAAACGTTTCCCTGAGTGACACCTGTTCTCCTTCTTGGAACACTCTTCACATCATTACAAATTATTTATTCAAGGTCAAGCTTTTCCACCAGATGGTAAAGTACAAATCATATCTGAATTATTCACCCAAGACCCTCCAGTGCCTAGCACGTAGTGGGGGCATAGGAAGTATTTCTTAACGAATCAGTGATTGAGGCGAACGTGTTAGCGTAGATGGAATTTGAACAGGCGATTCAAAAATACGTTGCAACGTGAATGAAAGCAGAAACAACGGACAAAACTGCTTAGACTCTAGCAGGGTCTGTGCTCAGCATAGCAGGAGAAAATGTGGAGCTGTAGGCAAGAGCCACACTATAAAATGGTTTTGATTGCCAGAGCGAGTGACCTTCACCCTTGAGGAGTCACTGGAGATTTTGCAGCAGAACAACGGGATGGAATCAGTGCCGTAGGAAGATCCTTCTGGCAGCAGGTGTGGGGTGTGCTGGGGGGCTATGTCGGGGGGATGGAGCCGAGAGCCGATGCGTGGGGAGCCGAGCAGTTAGACTCAAGGGCAGCCATTGTCTGGAGGCGCACATCATTGCCAGGGGCGCCTATCCTGCCTCAGCTTCCCTTTCATAATTTAACCAGAGATTAAACTTCTGTTGTCAAAGGACATCCAGTCTCCATTCCTCACTATTTTTCCAACAAATGAATCGACAAAGAACAGATTTACCTAAAACTGGAAAGTGAAATCACCTATGCATCTGATGCATTGACCTATGGGTTTCCTTCCAGGCAGCATGTGGCTTGTTCTCAAGACCTCCACGGGCAAAGCCCTCGCTGCCTTCAGGCTGCCTGATGCAGGATTGGCATCATTGACATGACTGATCATTTGTTCCGAGAACCTCCAGAAGAATTATCCTGCCCCTTGGTCTGGGACTGGCAGTCAGAAAACTTAGATCCTATTTGCAGGGGTGTCACTGGCTAGGTGAAATGGGCAAGTCATCTCTTCCAAGGTTACTTCAGGGTTCTCACCTTCAAAATGATGAGGTTAGGCTGAGTTGTTGATTTTCAAACTTGGGTAATCATTGCGCAAGTTCCGCCTGAATCAGAATCTTTGAGAACTGGTCTCAGGAATCATATTAGGAACAAATTCAAGTGATTAAATGAAGCCAGCCTGGGTCGGGTGCAGGGAGAGGCATCTGGGATCCCATGGACTAGATGAGCCCCTCGGTCTTCTCCAGCTCTCAAAATTCAATTCAAGAATTTTGTTCTGTGATTCCCATCTTAGTAATAATACAAAAAGTCATGTAACTATAATCTTTTTGTCATAATGTACCAGCCTAGGTTTTAAAAGTGTGGGTGGGGTTGGGTATCACTAACAATGTAAAGGATTTTTCTCTAACTCTACCTCTTCCTGTTATTGCAGACGCTCCAAGTCCCTTCTCTCCCAGTATTTTGGGGGTTCACTGGGGCATCATAAACACCAATAAAAACCCATCATAAACACCGTAAACAGTTACAAGGGTATTCTGCTCTTCTGCTCAGGCTGTGCTTCTGATGAGCACCCTTCCTCCCTGGAGTGACATGTGTGTCATCTCTGAAACACAAGAATTCCTCCAAAAACTATGTTGACACTACTGCTCGCTACGTCCTGCTGATGGTGATTATCCCCTGCTTGCCAGCAGTGTCCCCATGAGTCACAGCCACTAAACCCACTGCTGGGGAAAAGGCCACCCACATCACTAAGTTGCAAATAAATCAAATGGGTTTCATCTCATGGTCTGCCTCAGCCCAACTGAGAATCCCAAGCCTGCAGGTTTGAGGGAAATGCCATAACCAATTAATTATGTCTGTTACGAGTATAAGGTTGAACAATGATGGCATGCCAAGGATGTGCCATCCAGTCCAAATCCCCTCTTTTGTTTTTGGCTGTCTGCTTTCTTTTACAGATGAGAACCCTGAAGCCCAGAGAAAGACTTACCCAAATTTCCACAAGTACTGCAGAGACACGGATTCTCCTAGGCAAGATTTTGGTTGGAGGTGGCTGGCCAATGTGCAGGACTTGAGGCTTGTGGGATCCTTCCATGCGTGTGTGTGCGTGTGTGTGTGTGTCCCCTTAGCAATCCAGGCAATGCTCCACATTGTAATGCAATGCCTCTCGTGCATAGTCTGTGTGGGCTTTCCAGATGTTTATCTGTCCTTTCAAAGTTAAAAAGAAATTCTCTACAGGATTGCTCCAGGCAGTATGATCTCAAGACATTACTTACTGTATTCTCTAATAGTTGCTATTTCCCCTTTGTTAAAGGGTCAGCTATAAAATAACGCTTCCTTAGCTGAAAGCCCGCACTGCTGGACAGATTAGATAACTCAGGGGATTTGCAGCAGACTGTAGAGCCTTTAACCCGTGGGTCACTCTTTCATCTCTCACCCAGATTAGGCCTGACGGCTGTTCAGGAACCTCCGTGGAAGGGAATGCCCAGCCACTTGTCTCAAGGCAATCAGCACCAAGAGATGGAACCTTTTTGAATGTCTCGAGATACATTTTGTCATCCCTTTTCCTCCAGTTGTCTGTCATTCCACAAACCAACAGAGATCCACGACTTCTGGATGAAGTTTAGTTGGCACAGAACAAGGAGGCACTGGCCATTAAAACAGGCCTGGTGTCTGGCCCCAAAGCTCTGTCCACAGGCCACAGGTAAAAGGATTTCACCACATCTGATCCCGATTCCATAGAGGTGCTAGAAAAGCATCACTTCTTGAAGAAGAGGCTCTCTGTCACATTTCAGTAGTTTCTCATTCCCCACCATGTCCACTTCCCAGAGTGATGCACAGTGCTCTTTTCTTTGGTCTCTCTCTCTCTCTTTTTTTAAGATTTTATTTATTTATTTGTCAGAGAGAGAGACAGTGAGAGCAGAAGCAGGGGGAGCAGCAGGGAGAGGGAGAATCAGGCTCCCCGCTGAGCAAGGAGCCCAATGCGGGACTTGATCCCAGGACCCTGGGATCAAGACTTGAGCCGAAGGCAGACGCCCAACCGACGGAGCCACCCAGGCGTCCCGATGCCCAATGCTCTTGCCCTACATCTTGCAGGCTGAAATTTTTCGATGTCTCGGTTAAGTTCAACCCACTCAGAGATACAGCATAGAATTCACCTTAGAACATATCAATTTACATGGTAATTATTGTAATCGTTGATTCTATGATAGGAATAAAGACTGACATGGGAAAGAGTATATATATATTTTTTAAGGTTTTATTTATTTAGGGGCGCCTGGGTGGCTTAGTCGGTTGGGTAAGCCTCTGCCTTCGGCTCGGGTCATGATCTCAGGGTCCTGGGATCGAGCCCCACATCGGGCTCCCCGCTCGGCGGGAAGCCTGCTTCTCCCTCTCCCACTCCCCCTGCTTGTGTTCCCTCTCTAGCTGTCTCTGTCTCTTTCAAATAAATAAATAAATAAAATCTTCAAAAAAAAAAAAGATTTTATTTATTTATTTGACAGAGAGAGACACAGCGAGAGAGGGAACACAAACAGGGGGAGTGGGAGAGGGAGAAGCAGCCTTCCCGCCGAGCGGGGAGCCCGATGTGGGGCTCGATCCCAGGATCCCGAGATCATGACCCGAGCCGAAGGCAGACACCCAACCGACTAAGCCACCCAGGTGCCCCGGGCAAGAGTATATTATAAATGAGGTTTTTTTTTTTTAACATTATTGACGCAGAGCAATAATTCACAACTTTTCCAGTGAAAGGACACCTCCTACTCAGGAACCTCTCCAACCATAACTGTGGTCATTCTTTTAGTCTTCATGGAATGGCAAAACCTTTCTATACTTAAAGATCTCTGGAATTCTTGTCCTAAATTCTCCCAAATTCTCCCTCTACCTTCTCCAAGTTTCTCACAGGTCAGGAGCCTCTGACCCAGTAGATTTATGCTGTGTGTATTCTTACGGGTAGCAGTATCTGTTGAAATGCTTGCTGGATTCTCTGTTCCTACAATTATGCCTTATTTTCATAAATGTACAACAGTCGTAAAAATAGGGTGTAGAAAAAAAGCAGGCCAGTGACAATTTTCAACCCAAGTTACTATTTATCGATATGCCTTTATATCCCAAATCTTTCTATGGGAGACAGAGTCAGCTCCGATGATCCCCACTCCAACCTTGGTGCTGTTGCAGTTTTATTATTCCTTCTACTTTCATAAGTATCATTAGCAAATTAGGGATAATCATGGAGTATTGTTAGGCTTTTCTCTATCAGAGAAAGGTATTATCAAAAGAAGGTATTTTGGAGAACTGTGGTGTAGTAGAGAGAACATTGGATTAATAGTAAAAAGACCCATTCGTATTATCAGACTGCTTGGCCATGTGATTTAAGCCTCCTGGGCTTCGATTGTGTCATCTAGAAATTGAAAAAATAATTCCTGCCTCATAGCATAGTTAGAGAGATCAAATACTTTAATGTACATGAAAGAACCTGCAAGCTATTAAAGTTTTGCAGTATTACTTGTAATACATTTTTTGTAGTTATAAAAATAATGGTAGTTTATTATGGAAAACTGCAAAATGCAATGAAGTATGAAGTCAGTTAATGTAACTCATGATCTCACAATTCAAAAGTATCTCCTGTTCCAATTTTGACATGTGAACTTCCACACTATTTTTGCTCTCTGTATGTACATGTGAGTATGTTTTAAAAAATGAAGTCTATAAGCATGGTTCTGTGATGTATTTTTTTCACTTAAGATATCTTGAGTGTGATGGACTGAGGTGTGTTTCCCCAAAATTTGTATGCTGAGGCCCTAGTCCACAATGTGACTGTCTTTGGAGATAAACCCTGTCAGAGGTAAATAAGGTCAAATGAGGTCATAAGGGTGGGGGTTTAATCCCAAATGACTTACATCTTTTATAAGAAGAGGAAGAGACACCCAGGATGTGTGCATACAGAAAAAAGGCTTTATGAAGTTACAGGGAGAAGGCGGCCATCTGCAAGTCAAGGCCAGAAACATGAGAAATAAATTTCTGTTGTTTAAATTACACGTTTGTGGTGTTTTGTTTGGCAGCTCTAGCAAACTAATACACGGAGCATTTCTCTTTAAATATTCTTAAAGAATTTTTTTCTTCATGTCCATGGAGTCATCCTTTTGATATAATTATGTAATGAATCCTCTATTCTGATTACTTAGGTCATTCCCAATTTCTGTCATGATAAATAATGCTTCTAATATTCTTATATATTTGTAAAATTTTTTTTGGTGCAAAATGCTCTCCAAAAGGACTGTAGTATAAATTAATGGGACTAAATTATGGGAATTCTTTGTACTACTTTGGCATCTTTTCTGAGTTAAAAATATTTTAAAATGAAAGGTAAAGAGAGAGAGAGAGAGAGAGAAAGCCCATAACAAGGATAGAATATGTCTAGAATATTTATACAAGTATTATCTGCAGCCATTATTATTTAGGTACAAGACCAGACAAGCCTTCTTGGAGATCAATATTCTGATTACAAATACCATCAATCAAACAGAAACTCTAACATAAATGCTTTCTGTTAGTAGGAATTAGACAATGTGGTGCACAAAAGGGATGGAAGGAAAGGATGCTTCACAAAAAGCATCTTTCTAAAAAGTATTGCTCCTGCACAGAGAGGAGCAAACGTTGGAGTGGAGGTGGGATCACTGCCTTTGGTGGTCTCTTCCTTACTTTTATGAGCAATGGCCATAGATACTCGTCTCCTTATGTCCCCCATATTAAGAAAAGATTTACCCTGGCTCTTATAATCAGGGTGGTACTCCCTGGGATTTTCTGGGAGTAAGATAATTCAATTAATGCCAAATATTTACTAAGCACCTAATGTGTACAAAGTTTTGTTAGAGGTTACAGAAATTAATAAAGATGAGTCCCTACCCCCTAGATGGACAAGCTAGTGAGGCAGACTAATAGGAAAACAACGAACTCTCATGAAAATTGAAGGAAATAAGCCCGTTGGGAGCTGGAATAGTACTGACTAAGCATTAAAGAGATTAGGGCATCAATAATAGAGGAGGTGGCATTAAGGGACAAATAGGGTTTTGCTAGGCAGAGCCAGATGGAAAGCTGCTAAAAATACCTCACATCTGAAGGGGGATTATCTGGGGGCCAGGGAGGTATGGTGCATAGGATGTGTGATGGGGGATGCACCTGGGTGTGGAAGCCATGAATACTGTACTATGGGCTTGAGATAACGAGGGAACCACTGAGAGTTTTTTATTCAATTTGTATTTAAAGATTACTGAGAAAACTGTAAGGGATAAAAAGAGTAGAAGAAAATATACTGTGCCTGGTTCAAGAGTGACAGAGGAGAAAAATTTGCTCCCTACCCCACGCCACCCCACCTTCCACAATTCAGTTCAGGAAGATGCTGTTGCATCTTTACAGAGCCAGGAAGTGGGAGTTATGTGTCAGTCACATACTACAAGGCAGTGATACGAGGCAATCAGACAAAAGATTCCACACATTTCTTCCGAGTGCTTGGCAGATACGTTTAATATTTGTCAAGGCATGGAAAAATGGTTCACTCTTCACTTGTGTCAATGCATAATGCACCTTCATTTGCAAAGCTTCAGCTTGCATCTGCCAATCTTGATGTGACTTTCGGGAAGCATACCCTCTCTGAACTTCAATTTTATCCTTTGTCTAATGTGGGTCTTACAGACTTCATAAGGATCTTGCAAGCATTAAATGAGATAATGCATGTGAGGATGTTTGTTAGTTATAAAGCATACTACACACATTATTGTTATTATAATAATTCTATATTTCTGTTTTCTAGTCAATGGGAATGACAGAGAAAATATTCTGTACCATTTTACCAGAAGGTGGCAGCATGTGGTTTGCTAGGCACATCTTCTCTCTTAAATCTAGGAGGTATTTTCTGGAGACTCCTTCAAGCAACCATGAAACTCTCATGGGAAGGTGTATGAGCTTGAAGACCCTGATTCTTCTGTTCTGTCTTACTTTGTTTTGTTTCAGACTATAGGGGGATTAATATAGAGAAAAGTTACAGGAAGCAAAGTCTTCTTAGAAGCTCAATTAAGGAGCATGCATTTGTTTTCAGGCCCCACCCCTGCAGGGTCTGTGATATTCAAGACCCCTCATTTCTTCCTGGCTTCTTAAAATGCCCTTAGTGTTGCCTGGTGTTTGAAGCAGGGACTTTCGCTTTGGTTTTATGCATCTGATGAATGCTTTTATCTGATTGTCTACAAGTTAATCCACATCAACATATTTGCATGCATTAACTGAACACTTCTGGCTGTAGAGATGATCTGAAGAAAATTTCAGAAATAGTCATATCCTTCAGGATTGTACAGCCAGTCTTGTTGGGAAGACCAAGCATGAAAGGGTTTGAAGACAGTTATGAAATGATGTATCAACAGTAACAAAGGTGCTATTGGCTAAATATTGGAGGCCCTACAAATACAGAAATGATCTGAGTAAGACAGGTGGTGATACATTTTTGGAGGAAATGTGTTCTTTTATTTTTTTTATTTAAATTTTTTTATTGTTGGAGGAAATGTGTTCTACCTGCTATTTCAAATCAAAACATTTTTTGTGATGTTTCACAACCTCTTCCACTGCACACACCCCCAAAGCAGACCTAGAATACCCCGCACACCACCATTCCCCACAGTGCTCTATTTATGTATACTTATCTTCTTAGGATAATGTTCTCTTTGGACTTTGTTAAAATACATTATTGCTCATTATTTCTTATAATGATATAAGACAGTTATCTGGATATACTGTAAAACTAAGGCTTTGGAGAACAGGGACTACGAAATCTAAATATCTCCATAGTGTGTCTAGTAAAACTAAATAGCTTGTGGCAAGTAGTTTTGTTGACAATGTAGAGATGGAATATATATATCAAACCTAGGAACCGCTTTAACCATTTTTAACAATTTTTAAAAATTGCTTTCCGTTCTCTACTTGGATAACCAGTGTTCCCTCGACTTGGTTTTGCTTCCTGTCTCAAGAATGATGATAACACAATATGCAGGTATGGTGATGAAACCCAAGTTGACTATGAAGTACCATCCAATTGATGCTTACTGTTTGGTTTTGTCAAATGTGGAAACAATGAAAGAAGTTGTTTTTTTTTTTAATTTTAGGAACCATTTACAAAGTGGCATGAGGTGCATAGCCCGTGCCTATGAATCCAAAATTGACAGTACATCAGATTGGGTTTCAGTAGGAAAGAGCCCAGAACCCCACTCATGATTCAATCTCTGTGATCGTTGTGCCTCAGTGATAGGAACTGGGAAAGTATCCAGGTCGGTACAATTTTTCCTGCAGCCCATAACACTTATAATTACCACTGCCATCATTTTCATTTCCAAATTTGTTAAAAATATATCTGATTTTTGCCCAAGATCCAACTGAAGTGGCCTGCTATCACAGAATAAGCAAAGATTTACCTAGCCAGGCATTTCTTTTGTCTGTGAGATTAAACAAATACTTAAACCGTATCAAAAGAGATAATTCTAAACCACAGGAGACATTTGCTAACACACAAGTCGACCTGTGAAAGTCATTTCTCTTTCCTGAATCTCATTTTACCCATCTGTAAAAAAAGAAGATGGCATAGGTACCTGTCAGCCTCGACCTTCTGCGATTCTGAAAGAGGTCAAGTTCTGGTAGTTGACCAGAATTCAGTATCAGGCTCCTTCCTACAAGTAGGGAGGGTCTTTTTCATGCAATTCTTTTCACTGTGTATATTTGTATCAGTACCTGGTTGACTGGGCCCTGATCGATAATGGGGCCTCACAAGTAAACTCCTCCACTAGATCAACCCCTTCTCCTTCCGGTTTGGAAGCACCATTCAGGTAGTGAAAACTTCACTTCAGAGCTGCCTAGGTCCTCCAATAAATGTGGGAAACATGAATGCTGCCTCTAATGATGAATGTCACCAACCTAGGGCAATTGTCATTGATGGGTCAGCAAAACGAACACTTGCCCTAGAGTAAGAGAGCTTAAATTTGAGACCTAGCTCTGGTCCTGATATTGGCTTGAGTCCTAGGATCTGAGCTTCAGTTTACACAAATTTAAAATGTAAGAGTAACAGCTGACTGCATTGGCTATGGTGTTCATCGGGTGACATAATAGATGTGAACTTTTATGAAGATGCATCATTCACCATTAATTGAGAATCCACAATAGGAAAGTGATATGGTTTTTAAGGACCCTTCAGGGAAACAAGAATGCGGCGGGCACGCAAAATAACAACATAAAAAAGAACTAAAACTGGTAAGTTTATGAAAAGAGTACAAATTGGCCTGAGCAGAGACAATGTCCATGTAATTCACTACAGCAACAGAGAAAATAAGTTAAACCAGAAGAAAATCTTAATAGGTAAGAAACTAGTTCAGGAATAAAATAGCTATTTGTGAGTAAAAACCATCAGAAAAATACCCCTAAAAATCTTCCCAAATCAGAAAGATGCCACATACCAGGAACCTAAAATAAATGTCATTCATAACATTAGAAACATCCCCAGTTAAATACAAGTTAGAGGTCCACACCATAGTTACCCCTCTCAGAGACGTTACCCAATGACATAAGACAAAACAAAGGAACAAACAAATCTATTAACTATGGGGAAAGAAGTAAAAAAAAAAGTCTCATTATTTGCAGATAATACAATCCTCTATCTAGAAAATCCATGAGAATCAATTTTTAAAATTATAAAGGTTAAGATATATTTAATATTTTATTATATTAATATTTAATATTGCTATATTTAATATCAATAGCTTTCCTAAATATTAGCAAAACCAATTAGAAAGTATAAAATAAAAATGGCAATCAGAATAACAACCCAAACTATAAAATTCCTATAAATGTGAAAACTGTATAATTTATTAAAATGCATAAACAAAGACCTTGATAAATGGAGAGAGAAACGGTATTTCTGGAAGGGAAGACTCCTTGTAAATAAGCAGTTCTGGGTGATATGCCAGCATGTGAATACCTTCAAGACATTTTTTTTTTTTTAAGTTGCAGAATAATATGAAAGGAAAATATCCATGTTTAAAAAGAAAAAACAAAAACCATGCATTTCTATGTACATGAATGCAAGTAAATGCCTAGCAAAAATTAATGTGGTTGCCTCAGGGAAAAGGCTGGGACTGAGCACAGGAAGGGATTCAGTTTTTCCCGTATTCTCAGAATTTCTTCTAGCAATATATATTCGAGAGCTATTAATACCAATGAGGAAAATGAAAGAAGGATGAGGGAGAGGAATTTCTTAGAGCATCCCTTTGAAAAATGGGGAGGTGTTTTCAACAGGTGGAGACATATGGCCAAGGCATTCCAGAATGGAGGAAAAGCCATGAGGAAAGGAATGGGAGCATAAACATGAAGGGGACAGAAGTTTGTCAATTCCCCATTTGCACTGTGCAAATTTAGAGTTGACAAAGCACATTTCACCCAGTGTCTCATATGAATGGCACTATAACATAGTGGTTTAAAAGTATCAGTTCTGGGTTTAAATCCCAGCTCTGCCACTAGCTAGCTGTGTGACCTGAGGCAAGTTACCCAACCTCCCCGAGCTTCCATTTCCTCGTCTCTAAAGATGGGCTAATAAAAATACCTGACTTGTGGTAACATCTTTTTTTTTTTAAGATTTTTTATTTATTTAAGAGAGAGAGAGAGCATGAGCAGGGGAGAGGGAGAAGCTAACTCCCCGCTGAGCAGGGAGCCCGATGTGGGGCTCAATCCCAGGACCTCGAGATCATGACCTGAGCTGAAGGCAGACACTTAACTGACTGAGCCCTCAGGCACCCGACCTATGGTAACATCTTAACTAGAAAACCAAAAGGCTCTTGTAGGGCCTTCTCACCTCTTCTAGTCTACTCTGAAATTTGGATAATTTTTTCTTCCATAGGAAAACACCATGTTTTCCAATTTTCTATCATGAAAACCATTACTATTTTTATACGAATAATATCTTCATGGGCCTCTTTTCTCTGAGATGGCATGTGATGAGATGTTAATGGACCAAATGTGTTTTAGAATCTGCGCCAGAAAAACACACCTTTCATTGAGCAGGGACATTCCTCTAATGCACAGGGTACTAGTCAAAGAAGATCACTCGAAAGGAGATTCCCCAGCATTACTTTCTTTCTGATTTGCTACAGACTGGGCCCTTTCTCTTCTCAGTGAAAGACATGGGGAAAAAAGATAAATGAGAATCTCTCAGGCAAGTCAGCCTCCAAAGAAAAAAAAATCATTTCCAGATAAGAAGGCAGACCTATCCCCCAGCATGGCTGTAGGTGAGACAAAAGTCAGTAACCATGTTTAATATTTTAACAAGGATGCAGGCATAAATAACATCATCACCAAATGTGATTCCACAAACCAGAGAGATTGTGCCGTGAGTTTATGCATGATTAGGCTTTTGGAGGAGGAAGAAGGAAGACGATAGAAATGCAGTCAGAATCTGATTTTTATCATCTCAGAATTACAGGAAAGAAATGGTGAGCCAGTAGAGCATAAGAATTCGTGTTCAATATCCCAAGGGAATTCTTTAGGGGTAGAAAAACCCATATAGATTGTATACACTTACAAAAGTACCTTATATGAATTACACGTGTTGGAACTGAATCTTCCAAAATCTAAATCACTCATCTATAGGAACACAGGTTAAGTTCTGAGTTAGCATCAGTTTGCTTTTTCCATGATTGTTCTCATGTATTCTGCAACATCCACTCTTCACTCAGTTCAGGAAAAAAATTCACCCTTGTCCTCAGCTCCTCCAGCCCATTATACAGATAAGTTGATTAATTTTCAAAAATGCTAACTGAAAATACTAAATGAGAAGAGAAGCTCAATGACTTAACTTTTCTGCTCAAAATCCCCCAAATGCGTATATCACTTTCTTCTCTTTGACACAACGCCTTCTTGATTAAAAATATCATATCAAGCTCTTACGCACTAGAACAAAAGACCTGTGTCTGATACACATAGCCCGTCCTTGCCCCCTCTGCCCTGAAACATTTCCTTGTCATTCCACTGCCCCAGCATGCTCAAGCCCAGGAGGTTCTGAATAGCCTCAGGCTCCTCGGAGCAACAGGTTCCAAGAGAGGCTGGGCAACTCTTTCAGCCTGTATCTCAGCAGCCCTGACTTCTGGCTTCATCCTGTCACAAGGTCCCCATGAATGCTAGGGCCAATGTATAAAAGTCCCCAGAGCAATGTTACATTGTACACCACACTTAGTGGCTAATAGGTCACCCCATCATCATCAAAAGCATTTCTGAGCATCTCTTGCCAGAGGCAGTGTATCACACAGAATGCTTGCAGTATTAGTCTGTGTTTCAGTGGCTGGCCTGGGAAACTTTTTCTGGAGCAGTAGGGTCCTTAAAGGAATTGTAGAGTTAATAGGTTGTCACAGGTCTGGGTATCACCAAGTTGACCTGTGTGATCAATCCTAAATCAAGTCGTAACATGGAGTGGCTGAGGCTGGACCTATCAGAATTCAGAATTAATATGATAAGAGGTCAGGTTTGACTCTATCGGAATCAGCCAAGTTCTGTAACAGCCTCAGCCACTCGCAGTAATCCTAGGTTCAGCTGGTCATTTACAGATGCCTGTTCTCGTTCACAAAGGGGAGGAGTGTACGAGTGTATGAGTGACTTCATAGAGTTTCTTCTCACTCCTGGGGACAGAAGGAACTCAGCACATGCTCTACCAATGGTGAGAAAGGGGTCCTGGGTGAGTTTGAATGTAGGCTCTCTATTTACCTGCATGTATCTTGGACAAAACTGTTGATCACAATGAACTCAAATTGCTTCAACTGTAAGATGAGGTTAATGACTACTGCCTACTTCACAAGATTATTGGAAAGCTCAAGTTTGGCAATGATTGTGAAAGTGCTTCATAAAATGTAAAAAATCATATACACATATTTGGAATTATTTGTGTTACATTATCATCATTATTACGGTGCTGATGAGCATACTTAACGTGTACAAGAACCACCTGGAAAACTTGTTAAAATGCAGATTCTAATTCAGTAGGTCTGGAAAGGGACCCAAGAGTTTGTTTTTTTTAAATAAAATCCCAGGTGATGCCAATAGCACGGCTCTAGGGACCACACTTTATGTGGCAATCATTCAGGACCACTTAGGACCCTTGAAAGTGGTGAATGTCTACAATGCTTCCATATGTGATTCTGGGAGTAAGAATCAGAATATCTCAGAGTGTTTATTCTATTTTGAACATAAAGGCAGTTTTTACTTGGCACTGACTGCATGCACCAAGGGCACAAGAGTCTGTCACATAACCTCAATTGTGGACTGTTGGATTGTGTTACCATAAACCATAAATGCAATCAAAGAATACTGATGAATGTCTCCTATACCTTATTTTCCCTTTAGAGATTTTGCTTTGCCTAAATACTCAGCTACTCTTTAGAGAAGATTCAATTTGGAAACTTGTTCTTGGCAGTCCCGAGAAACTGTTTCCAGTAGAGAAGAGCTGTGACTGGATGGCCTGAGAGGGACCTCTCCCTTCCACGTGTCCACCAGGCCCCGTAGACTCTCAGCAGCTATGCTCACTGTGAAATTCATCTTTGTCACAAATAGCAAATCACATGCTATAGGATATCACAATCTCATTATGGGATGTCAACTCACATCACAAATACATTATTTTCACCAGATTTACAGACAGCGTAGCCCATGTCACCGCCAGCATGTGATGGATAGGCTCGATCTGGATGTATTTGGGTGTGTGATTTACACATGGCAGGACCCTGGAAGACGTGGATTGCAGCCAGCCCCAGAAGGGCTCTAGAGAAGGTTTCTCCTTCACGGTCTCTTAAACACAAAACCCAGTGGTTGGAAAATGTTGTGGCACCTACTTTAAAGGAAAGAAATAGGGACTACTTCAAAAATATCACTGTCACACTTTCCTTAGCCTCCCATGTACTAGAATTTAGACTTCAGAAACAAGGGGATTTTGGTGGAATTCACACGAGACTCTATTGGATGGGCCGGCAAAGAAACATCTCGTATTAAATGTCCTGCTATGGAAAAACTTATTTAACAAGGCATTGTATCTTCCATGAGAAGAAACATTGTGCTATAGCATTTTGGAATTCCTGTGGAGATCAGATCTTACCAGGAGAATGAGATGTGAGAGAATTACAAATATTCTTTTACTTGTGGCCATTTTATCTCTGGAAAGAGAGAACCAAATCTTGAAAATGAAGCAGTGTAAATCTCATAGTGGAGAATTTCAGTATGAAAGGGTCTAAAACCCCTCACATCTTCTATTCAATGCTCTAATCTCTTCCCCACATTGTAGTTGCCCAATCCCTGCTTGAATACTTGGGGTATTGGGGAGATCATTATCTCCAAGAAAAATTTATTTTTGGAATTCTTGGACCGTTGGAAAGTTCTTACACAGAATGAATGTATGTCTCCAATCACCATTCTCTGGCCCTAGTTCTAAGTCTTAGTGGTTCACAGCATAAGTCTATCTCATAGTCTTCCCAGCTCCCCCACCTCTTTAAATTCTACCTCCCACCAACCATAGTTCTAATACCTCACATCTCTAATGCTATATTGGTTTGGTCCCTATGGGAAGTTCAGTTTTCTGAATGAGTAGCATCATACTCAAGACTAAATTTTTTATTTTTTTCTAATTAAATTGCATGTGCTTATCAGAGAGAGAGAGAGAGAGAGAACCAGGACAGCAAGGAAGGAAAAGAGCAATAACAGGCTAAATAAAGCTGGTGATTCTGTCCATCTCTGGCCCCAGTGACTGTGCAGCCCAGGAGAAGAGAAGAATCTATTTCTTCTGTTGGCTTAGCTCCCAGGTGTCCCTCACATATAGGCAACTCACCTCCCTGAGAGTGTTTTAAGTATTTAAGATGACTTTTTTTGTTGTTATAACATAGCACCTGAACATGAGCCAGCTACTTCATTTGGAAAACTACAAATATTTCACAGATACTAATTTTAAGCTACATGTATTTGTTTTCTATTGCTGCTGTAACAATTACCACAAACGTAGTGATTTAAAGCAACACAAGTTTATGATCTTACATTTCTGGACAGTCAGAAGTCTGAATATGAGTCTTACAGGCTAAAATGGACTTTAGCAGGGCTACGGTTCCCTCGGCAGGGCTGCATTCCTTCTGGAGGCTCTAAGGGAAACGCACTCCTTGCTTTTCCCAGCATCTAGAGGCCACCTGCATGCTCATGGCCTCATTCCTTGACTCTGTCTCTCCTAACTCCCTCTTATAAGGACTCTTGTGATTACATGAGGCCCACTGGGATCATCCAGGCCAACCTCCTCCTCTCAAGATTCTTAACCACATCTGCAAGGTCCCTTGTTCCAATTAAGATAATGTTCACAGGTTTCAAGGATTCAGATGTAGACTTGGAGTGGAGGGAGGCATTATTCAGCCTACTACCTTAAGTTGAAGCAGAGGCAATTCTGCATTTTCTAATATAGGTGTGTATTTCCTGACCTAGAAAGATGGAAGGGTGAGGAAAGCACATGCTGGTCTCAGCATCTCTCTTCCACTGCCTGGCTGTGTGATGGGGTAACTTATCTTCAGAGCCGGGACGAGGGTGGGATGAGACTCTCATGTGCCCGGAGAGTGAAATTTCACAGGGCCTCCAGAAATTTCACGCCCTAAGTGCCTTGCTTGTCTCATCGTAGGCCCTGCATCCTTTTATCTTTCTATGCTTTGGTTTTCTCGTCTGTAAAATTGGAAAATAAAGTTAATCATCACTGCTCTTCTTTATCTTGCCTTTTTGTTTTCTTTATCTCATAAGAAAGTTACACGAAAGCACTTTGTCCACAGTAAAACACTATGCACACATTTATGACAGCTGAGATTTTTCTAAAGCATGAGGGTAGGATAAATACTTCCTACTTTTCACCCAATTAAAATAAAAGTTAATTCATGTAAACAAAATGTGTTAAGGTACATGTTTACAAAGACAAATCAGGAATGTCCAAAAGGAACTGTACTGATTTATGGTGATGGTTCCTCAACCTTGGCCGCCCACTGGAATCACCCAGGGAACTGTACAAAGTGCTGATGCCAGGGTCTCATCCCCAGAGAATCTCATTTAATTGGTATGGGGTGCAGCCCAGGTACTGGGATTTTTAAAACTCCCCAGCTGACTCTAATGTGCAGCCAAGGTTGAAAACCGCTGGTTAGTGCCTATTTTAGAAGCCTCAGAAATGTGTTTCAAATTGATTTAAATTTTATGGGGAATAGAGAACGCACTTGTCCTATTTGCAGAAGGTATGCCAGAGATTCAACATGACAGGCAAAATTTACAAAATCGTATTCTGATTCATATACAAAACCATTCTGTTAACATACAGGAGGCGTCTAAACAACAAGATGCAAGTAAATGCTTATTTTTGACCCCTCAAAAAGTATGATGGATTGGTAAGAGAAGAACAGCCTAACACAGTGTCTCCTTCATAGATTAAATCCTGTCTCATCTTGGCTCTGGCAGTGGTTCTAGATATTAGCACATCAGAACCGAGGAGCTCTGAAAATGCCCTTACAGCCCCTCAGATCAGTTAAGTTAGAGTCTCTGAGGGTGAGACCCAGGCATCAGATAATTTTAAAATTTCCCCAGGTGACTTTCGTGTGCCAACAAAGTCAGAACCCCTACCCTAATCCCCTTAAACCCAAAGGCACTGTGACCAGCATTTATTGAGAACAGGCCATTTATTGTCAGGAACTGCAGAGAGATTCCTCCCCACCCTCAAGAGGCACACAGTCTTGTGAAGAAGAAAAACATGGCAACATATAGTTAATAAAGGTAAGAACAAGATGCTGTGAGCACACGAAGACAGTCATGCCATTTCTCCTTTGACAGGGCATGGGACAGAGGGAAAAAACAGAACACTCCAAAGGGCAGCAGGAGATTTTGTGAAGCGGAGATCTGACCTGGAGCTGTGGTGACAAGGGAACTTCTAGAGGAGGCATCACGTGCATGAGGACCAGAGGCCTAGATGAAAGGAATTGGCCATATCATATATAGCATTACTAACTTTCTCAGAATTACCACAGAATCGTCTGGACAATGTCATCTTGAATAGAGAACATAAGAGCATCTATCAAACTATTTAAACACAATGCTTGCAATACTACTCAGAACTAAAAGGCCCCGACTACTGATGAACATACAAGGACGCATCTCAAGGGAATTGTGCTGAGCAGACTCAAACCACTAGATACTGAAAGATACCATTCATATAATATTCATGAAATGACAGAATTATAGAGCCAGAGAATAGATTTGAGATACACAGGGGTTAAGGATGGGAGGGTGGAGAGGAGAGAGGTGTGAGAAAGAGGGGGATCATCGTGGTGATAGATTAGTTCTGTCTCTTGATTGCAGAGGTGATATCAGTCTCCATATGGGATGAAAAGGCAGAGAGCCATACACTTCCATCACATCAGTGTCAATTTCCCCATTTTGATGTTCTGCTGCAGTTAGATAAGATGTGAACATGGGGAAAACTGAGGGGAGGATGCACTGGCACTTCTGGTAATTCTATCATTATTTCAAAATATATTTTTAATGAACTAATAAAATAAAATAGATCATTACAAAGGAAATCCCACAATTTTAATATCAGTACAATTCAAAAGGCTCTTTAGGACCCTGAAAAGAGTGAAAAAATGTCTTGGACTTCCTTTTATTCTTTTACTCTCTCCTTGTTTCTCTTTTCCTTACCTTCCTGCCCTCCTTTCCTCCTTCCTTCTTTTCTCTTTTTCTTCTGTTGTCCTCCCTTCCTAATCTCTTTTCCAAAATTACTGCTTGAGGGATACATTTTAAGATTATTCCAAACAATAGGGGCACCTGGGTGGCTCAGTCGTTAAGCGTCTGCCTTCAGCTCAGGTCATGATCCCAGGGTCCTGGGATCGAGTCCCGCATCGGGCTCCCTGCTCAGCGGGGAGTCTGCTTCTCCCTCTCCCACTCCCCCTGCTTGTGTTCCCTCTCCCGTGTTCTCTCTCTCTGTCAAATAAATAAAAATAAAATCTTAAAAAAAAAAAGGATTATTCCAAACAATAGAAAGGAGGAAAAAAAATAATCAGGGGCTTAAATGATAGAAAAAAGTTAGTGATGTTCCAATAAGTCTCAGTAGTTATTAGCTACATGCCCATTCTGAAAATTTAGTTTATAATTTACACAGCAGGATACTCATATGCTATTTTATTAATATGCTAACTTCAGGCTAAAATAAGAACCAAATAACATCTCAATTACAACCACGTTAGCTCCTTTAATCTAGTGGTGACATATTAACAACAAAGAACAAACTTTGGGGATGAGAAAGAAAATGCAGTTTAAATTACAGAGTTTAGGATATTTATATATTTGAGATGGCTGGGTGGCTCAGTTGGTTAAGCGTCTGCCTTCGGCTCAGGTCATGATCCCAGGTCCTGGGATCGAGCCCCACATCAGGCTCCTTGCTCAGTGGGGATCCTGCTTCTCCCTCTGCCTGCCGCTTCCCCTGCTTGTGCTCTCCCTCTCTCTCTCTCTGACAAATAAATAAAATCTTTAAAAAAAATAGAATATTTATATATTTATAAAGTTGATTACAGACTGACATTTTATGTTTTGCTTGAAATTTGTTCATATAACAAAAATAAAGCAGTCCTCTATGGAGAGAATTCCTATACTAACCTCCCTAATGTATCTATTAAAGATAAGCACCTCTGTTGTAGCTAAGTGCTCTTGAGAAATTATCTATAAAGCAAGTCACATCTTTCCTTTGACTTCCATGTTAGCAACAAAAATGTTTGTTCTAGCAGTTCTTGCCAGTGAGAAGTGGGGCAATTAGAAGCTGCCCCCAAGGATTGGCAGGAGGCTCAGGCCTCATTCTGAACCAGGGCCCAAAGTAAGTATTCCCTGCTCGTCCCCTCAATGACTGACATTCTAGAAAATAGACAGATGCTGAAACTCAAAGGCCTTAGCACCTTCTCCATGAGCTGCAGTGCTGCAAATAAATCATCTTTGATCTTCAAATGGCATAATTTATATTTCCAAGTAAGCAAGAAATATGCATCGAAAATTATTCAAAGGGATAAATGGGTTTTGTTCAAACAACAAAAAGGAAATAGAACCTTTTCTTTTACAAAGGAAATTACATACTTTAGAAAAACCTAAAAATATCTTCTAATTGAAGAGAATATGAATATCCCTTAAGGAAAAAGAAGTAGCTAATTATACTAAGAAATTTAATGAGATTATCACATACCTTAATGGTTCTAGAGTCACTGTGGACTTTTAATTGTTAGGGTAATCTGTACCTTTGATGACTTAGAGAAAATAGATAGTTTTCTACTAGGTTATTGGAAAACTACTGATATTTTGAGCACTCAAAGTGCTCAAATAAAGCCAAATCACAATGAATCTAGAAAAACAAGTGGTGAATATAAAGAGATACTGAGCCTTCCTGAAAGTGAAATATAAAGCAGATGTGCCAAGAGCTACTTTCAAAAACTGATACCTTGCACCATGTTTCAGATGCCAGGATGCACGGAGTTGCCCCTCAGTGCTCTCCCTTCTCTGTACCTCTCCCATGGCAGGTATTACCTCTGCTGGAAAGGCTTCCTAAGTCAGATCTCTTTGTTGAGCATCGACTGTCTGTCCAGGGCAGAGAAAAAGATACACAGGGCTCCTACCTTGATAGAGCTTAACTGTTAGTGCGGGGTACACACAAACAAAACAAGCAAGCAAATAATTAAACAAAATCATTTTGGAGTCCACTAAGAGCTATGAAGGAAATCAATAGAGCAACGTAATAGAGAGTAGCTGGGTAGCGTTGCATTTCATCTGGTCTGTAGCAGCTGGTTCTTTCAAGTGAAAGAAGTTATTATTCCTGCTATACCGATTCCAGCTTGTTTCTCAGGGGTACTATCCTGGGGACTGGGCAGTGGACATGCTTTGCCCACACAAGCCTTCCATGTGGAGGAGTCTCCACCACCATGGTAGCCTGCCCCATCTCCGCCCCTCTTACGCCTGCCTGTGGAGGAGAGGTGATGTGTCTGTGTGGTGAGGACTAAAAATTGAACCTGTATAATCTTTGCCCCTTATCTTTCCTTTTCTACTTTGAGATCTTTTCCGAAAGAAGCATGCATTCTGCTCTGTTTCTCCATGTTCTGAGTTTTACAAAGGCAGATGTTCCTAACAGGGCAGGGTTCATGTAGTAAGACTTTCTACGTCTGGGATTCAGTATTAGTTAACCCGCTGGCCCGTAAATAGAAACTACATTCACTAACATCAGCTTCATTTATAATAACCAACCTGACTTACTCTAAATTCTTACATGCTCCTTGGTTCAGAACCCAAATGGACAAGAGGGCCTGTTTATCGGGCCTGCTCGAACCCGAACAACTCCACATGGAATGTCAGGGAACAGTCCTCTGGTCAAATGGATTTGGCACTGATGACTTACTTGGGACTTTGTAGGGGCACACTGCCTGACACCAGTCTACCAAGAAGTATTCAAATCAAAAGGAAATCAGCATATTTTTTAGCATTTATTGAACACATGTCACTATAGAAATAAATATTCAGTTATTATTGGAGATTTGTGTGCACTTAATGTAATTAAAATATTTTTATTGCAATGAAAATAAATCTTACCGCCTGGATGACTTTTAAGTCTTTGAAAAATGTCAGCTCATCCAGCGAGTCTGCCTTGCTGTCACCTGCAAGATATGCTTCCTCCTGCCTCAACTCCTAGAATACTTTCTTTGTATCACTCAAGCCATTTTCCACAAACAGCGTTCTATGGCAGCAGCTATGAATATGTCTTCTCTCCCATTTCTAGTGTTGTGAGCTCTGCAGCCCAGGAACCTTATCTTATTCATGGCTGTGTGCTTTGCAGCATCTATTATAGAGACTTGCAGTTAGTAGATAGCAAGGAAATGCAATTTTAAAATATTTAAAAGCAAGCAGATCATAAACCAAAAGGCTTAGAGTTGATGGCAAATCATATCATGTTCTTTTCCTCTTTACAGCCATTTAATTACATATTTAAAAATCAATGGACATCAAGGACAGTCTTGAAAAGAAGAATGTCCTGAAGAGCAGCCTTGGGCAGTTGAGAAAGGTACAAAGAGGGAGGGGCAGTGTCTCTTGTCCTATACGATTTCATGGTTTTCATTATCTCTCAACCTTAATAATCCAGGCAAGAGCGTGGATTGTTACGTGATGCAGGGACCCACTCCACCCCCCTTACAATGTTCTCTCATCCCCATCATCATTCCCAAGTGAGTATCTTAGGTGATTCCTAAGCATCCCTGTCAATGTAGACTCTTTGTGCACTGGTTGTTATATGCAACCAATGAATTATTGAACTCTACATCTGAAACTAATGATGTACTATATGTTGGCTAATTGAATTTAAAAAAATGCAGTCTCTTGCCCACAAAGCCTGAGGGTTACATGGTACCTCACTCTGTCACAGCTGCCTCCACCTTTGGCCCTTTCTGTCAGGGCTCCCAAAGCTGCCAGATGTGTAAGGGATCATGGGATCCTCCTGCATGCTGAGGAAACTGTCTCACTTCCTCACATCATATCACACGGGTTCAAAGGAGGGATGCTTATGTTCATTGTCTCCTGAAGAACATTAGGAAAACAGTTCCTCCAGCTTCTGCCTAGAGTCCCTTGTAAACCACTCCTTATTCTCTTTCAGAAGAAAGAAAAATCCCTCATGAAAATTCATGCTCAGAGAACCTGCTCTCACTTCAGTGGGACCCCAAAGCATTTAAACAAGAACTCTACCTACATCAGGGATTCCTTGCTTCAGGCTGTGCCTATCCTGTATCCTGTACCGACCGGCCAGAGAAGCAGCATGGAGCCTCAAAGCCCCTGAGAAGTCATCCCAAATTAACCGTACACTTCATCCAGCTCTGAGCCCTGGGGCTGAGAAACCTGGCTCTCCCAATTCCATCTCGGTGCTCACATAGATGAGTCATTGCCTGGCTCCACTGTTCATCAGTACAATGGAGTGGGATTTGATGAAAGAAGGTGCGAGCATTGAAGAGCCCAGGGTGAATATAGACTCCATGGTCCATCCCTCTAGTCCAAGACTTGCTGCTACATTCATAGGATCTTGAAAATGTGAGTAACTTCCTCCCCTCGTTCCCTCCCCTTGTTCTTTGTCCATCTGTATACAAAGTATTTGGACCTAGAGATTACATTGACATACTAAGAATACATGACAACTTTTCTAATATTAATACTAAATATTTTTTGGTCCTAGTTTAGTCTCATTTGATCATTCAGGCAGGCCCCATGCTCATTCATGCAAAGCTAGAGCCTATTTTAAATTATACAAACCCAAGAATACTAATGTCAAAAGTCCCATTCATATCCTTTTAAGTTAAGAAAATAGCTTGCCACATACCTACCACCTGAGACAAAGCCAGGGGCTGAGAAAAAAACTAAGTAGGAGCAACATTTACTCTTCCCAGTGGAACATACAAACCTGTGGTAGATATTCAGTAAACCAAGCAACTATTTCTGTTTTAAGCCATGATCTTTTCCTTGGCTGAAGAAATACACCAAAGCACTGGGTTTTATCTGACACTCAGTGAAAATCATGTTGCAAAAGGAATAATAGAACTGGGGTTTGCATTGTAAAGGAGCAGAAATCAACCCTTGACTTGAGCTGCAGGAGGCCTATCCATTGTACAATTCACATGTGATAAATTGCACCCTTTCTTCTCTCAGTGAGAAGCTGGGCTCAAATTCATTACATTAATTTTATTGATTTATAGTCTGTACGAGATAAAAGTCATGTGATTGCATGGCTAGCCCTGGTAATACTCCATGTCCCTTGACAGGTTTCACGATAGGTCTAAGAGTTATTTTTTCCCCTAGGCCATATCTTAAACAGCCAACCTCAGCATTTCCATAAGAGCCCAGGAATGCAAGAGATCTCACAGGTTGCTCACATTAACTCTCTTTATCCAGAACAGTAGTTCACACTTTCTTAAAACTTCTCTAAATATCATCCAACTTAGGGGAACCCATCTAAGTGACAGGCAACTCATGACCTTGAGTCCATCCCTTTCATTTTTAGATAGCTCTAATGGTTAGTAAGTTCTTAAGATTCATGAGTCTAGGGGTGCCTGGGTGGCTCAGTTGGTTAAGTGTCTGCCTTCAGCTCAGGTTATGACCTCAGGGTCCTGGGATCAAGCCCAGCATTGGGCTCCCTGCTCCCTGAGGAGTGTGCTTCTCCCTCTCCTCTGCCTTTCCTCCTTGCTCGTGCTCTCACTCTCACTCTCTCTCTGTCTCTGTCTCATATAAATAAATCTTTAAAAAAAAAAGAATCATGAGTCTAAAATCTATCTTCTCAGATTTTAAATCTGAAATGTTTAAATCCAAAATGTTACTAACTTATATACTCTTCACACACCTCCTCACAGACAGTAAGTACTTGATAAATAATAAGTACCACATAGACTGTAGTAGTTCATTGTATGATATTAAAACCACGAATGTTGAAGGCAGGTAAGCCTAAGGTAAAGTGTCACCTTGGGCAAATCCTTCTCTAAGCCTCAATTTTCTTATCCATAAAATGTGGAAAATAATTGCTTCAACCTTACAGTTCTGAAAGATTAAATGAGATCATGCGAGGCAAGCACTTAGTACAGTGGCTAACAGGAAGCACTCAAAATATTTAGTTATATTAATAGTACCATCAACAATTATTTCTGGCAATGCTGTCTTCGATTGAAAAACTGTCAGACAGATACACTGAAAGGAGATGTACAAAATAACCTACTGAGAGAGAACAATAGAAAAACTCCAGATGATAGCAGAAACTCTTGTCCTCGTAGGCTCATAATCTCCTGTGCATAAGATAGTACTTGGTACTTTTCTACATCCTTTGGGATATTGAACCTATTTTTATTATTGCTTATGTGATGGATATCAGAATCTATCATATCTAGCGATCAATGGTCATAGAATTGGAAGGGGTCTTGGACACTAATCTGTATTTTACATATATTGAAAGTAAGGCCTAGGGAGAGGGAGAAATATGACCAAGGTCATCAGGATTTTAGTGAAAGAATTAGAACCAAGAAATGACTTCTGACTTCCAAGATAGAATTCCTCCTACTCTATGATACTGCTAGTAGATACCAAGGAATTCATTGACATATGATGTCTTTGGCATTTCTGAGCTCTGTTCTATGAGGGTAAATAGATGTGTAACTTCTCTTCATATTTGCTAGAAGCATTTAGAAAGATGCTTGCTATCCTTTCTCCCCCTAGTTATTTCCAGATTTTCTACTGATCACCCTCTTAAATCATATCACTTGTTTGAATCAGGCCTCTTCGAATGCAGGTGACAGAAAACCAATTTGAATTAATTAAGGCAAAGAGTAATTATTTGAAAGACTGCTAAGTATCTTCTAGAACTGAAGGAAGTTTTGACTTTGGAAAGGAAAGAAACTTCCAGGGTTCATGGGCCTTCTGCCTAGAGTACTGCAATTAATGCAATGTGACTTCAATGGCAGCCAGTCTCGGTATCTTTTGTTCTTTTTTTAAATGAGAGACAGAGAGTTGAACTGAGAGACAGAGAGGGAATAGATGGGTAGAGCTTAGGTCGAGTGTCTACCCTTGGACCAATGCCATTGTACGAGTTAGAAAGTTACCCATTGTGTAGCTCTGCTAGAGACCTCCCTCCCCTGGGCATGAGGGGTTCTATCTGGAAAATGGGGAATCAGTGTGAGCAAAGAAGCCACCCCAAGAGGTATATTACATTTCACTTGTGTCCCCCCAAGTAGATTGTGAGTTTGCGGAAGACAGGGACTATGGCAATTTCATCTTTATAAAGTATTTTCAAACACTTTCCTTGCCCTGTGTGTATTAAACATCCAATGAGTATCAGTGGATTTGAATGCATTAGATCTGCAGTTTCCTCCTGATTCAGGCTAACCAGACCAACCCAAGAATGTTGCCATATCCAAAGACAAAAAAGAGGCCTCCACCATGTTTTCTGATCATGTGGAAAAGCTCAAACACAAGGAATACACCCTGGCTCCAAGGAAAGTTATCCTGACCATGTTTCACTCTCCAGCTTCTTGTAAGGATAGAGCCCTTCTTTCTTAGGCAACCTTCCTACTGGAAATGTCTCTTCCTGACAGCCTGGCGCTTCCCCACAGCTCTGTCTTCTGTGGTTGAAATGGAGCCCTGCTGTGCTCAGGTCATTAGGGTTCTCATCTTGCCTCTTCATATGACAGATGTCAAGAGGACACGTTCTCTTCTCCTGAGAAAAAGCTCCAATTAAATATGCTCATTAAAACCCTGTGATTCTCCTGCTTTCTTCAAATGCATAACACAAATGAATCACTTTCTGCGGACCTGAAGTCTGGCCAGAGAGTGCTTGGCCCAGGCCGAGGTGTGGGCTGACTGCCAGAACCTTGTGGGATGTACTAGGCAGTTTTCACTGTCAAATGCCAGACTTTCACTGCTGCCCCTCCAGCTGGTTATCAGATGCTGGCAGGCGACTGCATGAAGAACCCCGAACAAAATATCACAGTTTACTCAGAATCAAAAGAGTGATAACAAATTAAGGTGAAATTGAGTTCAAATCTGCCCAATTCAGCCCTTAATTGGCCTCATCCACCATTCCTGGCTTTTTAATTATAGGCTATGATGCAGTGTGGTAGGTAGGAAGGCACAAGACAGGAAGTCAGAACAACTGAGTTTGCCCATGGACCGCGCCGCTGGCTAGTCATATAATCTTTCAGCCTCAGGTACCTTGTGAGAAGAGAAGATTCTGCTAATACCTTGCAGTTCACAGACTTTATTTTAAGATACAATCCCAACAAAATTTACTACTCCTGATAAAATTACCACTATTAGCTAATATTTATAAAATATTTACTCTGTGTTGCACACTGTTATGTGCTTAATTGCTATGTATACATTCATTTAATCCTTATAACAACCTTCTGAAGAAATTTAGTAATATTATTTTCCTACTTTATAGATGAAGGAACTGAGATTTAATGAGGGAAATAACTCACTCAAGGTTACATCAACCAGTAATGACAGAGCTTTGGAACTCATGTTTTTCACAGCTGTGATACCCCAATAATGTCTCAGTGACCAAAACCAATGTGGTGATGCTAAGCTTCCTTCTTGGCCTCCTTCTGCCCTAAACACTTGGTTCCTGGTCCTAAGTACATAAGGTTATCTCCTTCAAATTTTTCACTATTTCTATACTAACTGGCAACTTCTGAGGACTTTATCCTATTTAAAAATCAGCTCATCTCTGCCTTCTAAAAACCACCAAGGTATAGCTAGTCTACATTTGCTCTGATCTCCATAAATTCACCATCCATAATTCTCATTTGGCAGTGAATATGTTGCCTCATTAAGTCATTACTTTATTATTATCATTTATCTCTTGATCATCTTCTGCTACTTATGTCCTGTCTCACCACCTGGATTGAACACCTTGAGGATAAGGACATGGATCATACTTCTTTAAATTATTCTTAGCTCCTGGCACAATGTTTTATGCTGATCAATAAATGTTAACTGGGTTCAGTATAGCTTCTTCCCCAGCTTCAGCCTGAACTATATCCCTCAGTGTCTACATGTCTGTATGTGTCCTCTTTGGAAACTATGGTATCAGAATTGACAGCCAGAAGTCTGGTGGCTTTCATTGTGCAGGAAGGACAAGGAAAGGGCATCCTGACCTATACCCATGCCACTATGCCAGCCTAGGTATGTTACCTGTGCCAGAGCTTTACCATGTCTGCACACTTCCATGTGTCTGATGGGATCAAGGCTAGCATTTCTGGGGACATCAGCCAAGAAAAAACAGCTGGCAAATGTGGAAAAGATGGTACCAGGCACCTGGCCCACTTAGATCAGCTTTCTGTGCCAGCTTTGCATTTTGCATCAAGGCCTACCTTGAGAATAGAGAGTGACTATATATTCTCTCCTCTCCAAAAGCTGATCTGTCGGTGCCAGTTTCATAATAGTCATCTGTTGGGCTGTCTGTCCACAGCACCTGCAGCTCAAACAGCTAAATCCAGAGGTTGCAAGATCTTGGCACTCCCAGAGGATAATGGCAATGCCAAGAGCTGAGGAGTTGATGAGTGTCCAAATTATTTTGTCACTCCCTCTTTGAGGTTCCAACACCCTAGCGCTGAAAGAAAGCAGACAAGTTTTCCAGGTGAATGGTATTGTTGCATTTTTCAAACATCATGTATTTTAGCAAACAGAGGAGATCCAAAAGGATTCAGTAAATTACGAAGAGCTCAATAATTTTCAGAAAGGATGTTGTCCTGTTATTGCTTCCACAATACTGATTTATTAACAACCTTCCATGTGCTTTTAATAGCCAGCTGCTTTCCAGTTTCACTGACAAGGTAAGATAAACCAACTTTGGCAACAGCAAGAAGAGAAGGTGCTAGCTATAGTTTTTAAATTGTACTTCCTCTAAGACTGCTTTGAAGGAGGTGCTGAGCAGGCAGGGTTCTGAACAGGGGAAACAGTAACAATAGGGGCAAATATGAAACATTTTTATTAATATTTAAATCTCTGTAAAGATAATTGATGTTTTAAAACAAAAATAATAACAGGGAAGAGTAGGAGACCTGGATTGCTTCTGGTCTCAGGAATTCAGCTGGATAGGGATCAAACCATTCTGAACACCTACGAACTCAACAGAAGATCAAAGAAAAGAATAGCAACAACCCTCTGAACAGAAAAGCGACCACTTTCTGGAAGGTAGGACGTGCGGAGAAGTGAATCCGAGGCGATATTCGGGAGGATAGACGGCGGGGGAGGGGGCCTCCGTCGGCCACTTCTGGCAAGTGATAGAGAGCGGAGCACAAAATCGGAACTTTTAGAAGTTGGCTCCGCTGAGGGACGTCGCTCCAGTGGCTAAGCGGGGCGTGGAACCCTCGTGGGACAGTGTGGTCTCAGGACCCTCGGGGTCACAGAAAGACCGGGGGTGCCTGAGTGTAGCAGAGCTCCCAGGTATCGGAGCAGGGAAGCTGGCTGCAGAGACGGAGCCGAGGCGCGGGCTCTCAGCTCGGGGTTGTCATAGACCGTGATCCGCAGCACAGTCGGGCCCCTGCTCCTCCAGCAGGGACCCAACAAGCAGCAGATCTGGGGAGACTCACCTTCCTCCCCCGGGAGGAGAGGCGCGGGAGCGCACCGCGGGGATCTGCTGGGTTTGGAGACTCCACCCGGGGTCGGATGCCAGATAGAAAGGCGTGGTCACAGGCTGGGTGAGCACGGAGTGCGGCCGGAGACCAGGGAGACGGGAGTGACTGACTGCTTTTCTCTGGGGGCTCACTGAGGAGCGGGGCCCCACATTCTCGGCTTCTCCGGGGCGGAGATTGGGAGGCCGCCATTTTCACTCCCGGCCTCCAAAGCTGTACGGAAAGCTTGCAGGGAACAAAAGCTCCCGGGAGCAAACCGGAGCAGATGACTTAGCCAGGACCGGCATGGGCGGGGCAATTCTGCCTCCGGCAAAGACATTTGGGAACCATGGCAACAGGCCCCTCCCCCAGAAGATCAGTGAGAACAGCCAGCCAAGACCAAGTTTACCGATCAATGAGAACGGCAGAACTCCAGCACTAGGGGAATACTGCACATAGAATTCATGGCTTTTTTACCATGATTCTTTAGTCTTTCAAAGTTAATTTTTTTAACTGTCTTTTTTTTTAAATTTTTCTTTTTCCCTTTGTCAACCAACATCTTATCAATCCCTTTTTTAAAAAATATTTTTAGTTTTCATTTGTAGAGTCATATTCTATCCCTTCATAGTAGTTACCCTTATTTTTGGCATATATATATAAGTTGTTCTCTCTTTAAAATTTTGGGATACAGTTTCTTCTAACAGATCAAAATATACCCTAAATCTCTAGTGTATGGCTTTGTTCTAGTCTCCTTCCTGATCACGTTCTCTCCCTTTATTTTTTCTTTTTTTAAATCCTCTTCTTTCTTTTTTCAAACAACTTATCAATTCCTTTTATAAAATTTTTTATAATTTTCATCTTTACAGTCATATTACATCCCTTCATATCAACCCTTATTTTTGTACATATATAAGTTTTTCTTTCTTTAAAATTTTGGGAGGCACTTTCTTCTAACAGACCAAAATACGCCCAAAATCTAGTGTGTGGCACTGATCTATGCACCAGCCTGATCATATTTGATCATATTCTGTTTTTTTTTTGTTTTGTTCTGTTTTTGTTTGTTTTTATCTTTTTCTTTTTCTTTTCTCTTCTTTTTCTTATTTCTTTCTTTCCCTGTCTTTTCCCCCGGATTCAAGTCTTTTCTGATTTGTTTAGAGTATATTTTCTGGGGACATTGTTACCCTGTTAGCATTTTGTTCTCTCATTCATCTATTCTCCTCTGGACAAAATGACAAGACAGAAAAAATCACCTCAACAAAAAGAACAAGAGGTAGTACCGACTGCCAGGGACCTACTCAATACAGACATTAGTATGATGTCAGATCTAGAGTTCAGAATGACGATTTTAAAGATACTAGCTGGGCTTCAAAAAAGCATGGCAGTTATTAGAGAAACCCTTTCTGGAGAAATGAAAGAACTAAAATCTAACCAAGTAAAAATCAAAAAGGCTATTAATGAGGTGCAATCAAAAATGGGGGTGCTAACTACTAGGATGAATGAGTCAGAAGAGAGAATCAGTGATACAGAAGACCAAATGATGGAAAATAAAGAAGCTGAGAAAAAGAGAGAGAAACAACTACTGGATCACAAAGGCAGAATTCGAGAGATAAGCAATACCATAAGACGAAACGACATTAGAATAATTGGGATCCCAGAAGAAGAAGAAAGAGAGAGAGGGTAGAAGGTATATTGGAGCAAATTATAGCAGAGAACTTCTCTAATTTGGGGAAGGAAACAGGCATCAAAATCCAGGAGGCACAGAGAACCCCCCATCAAAATAAATAAAAATAGGTCAACACCCCAACATCTAATAGTAAAACTTATGAGTCTCAGAGACAAAGAGAAAATCCTGAAAGCAGCTTTAGAGAAGAGATCTGTAACCTACAATGACGGAAACATTAGATTGGCAAAAGACCTTTCCACAAAGACCTGGCAGGACAGAGGACTGGCATGATATATTCAGAGCATTAAATGAGAAAAATATGCAGCCAAGAATACTACATCCAGGGGCGCCTGGGTGGCTCAGTTGTTAAGCATCTGCCTTCGGCTCAGGTCCTGATCCCAGGGTCCTGGGGTCGAGTCCCGCATCGGGCTTCCTGCTCGGCGGGAAGCCTGCTTCTCCCTCTCCCACTTCCCCTGCTTGTGTTCCCTCTCTCACTGTGTCTCTGTCAAATAAATAAATAAAATCTTTAAAATAAATAAATAAATAAATAAATAAAGAATACTACATCCAGCTAAGCTGTCATTGAAAATAGAAGGAGAGATAAAAAGCTTCCAGGACAAAAAAAACTAAAGGAATTTGCAAACACGAAACCAGCCCTACAAGAAATATTGAAAGGGGTCCTCTAAGCAAAGAGAGAGCCTAAAAGCAACATAGACCAGAAAGGAACACAGACAATATACAGTAACAGTCACCTTACAGGCAATACAATGGCACTAAATTCCTATCTTTCAATAGTTACCCTGAATGTAAATGGGCTAAATGCCCCAATCAAAAGACACAGGCTATCAGATTGGATTAAAAAACAAGACCCATCGATATGCTGTCTGCAAGAGACTCATTTTAGACCCAAAGACACGCCCAGATTGAAAGTGAGGGGGTGGAAAACCATTTACCATGCTAATGGACACCAAAAGAAAGCTGGGGTGGCAATCCTTATATCAGACAAATTAGATTTTAAACCAAAGACTGTAATAAGAGATGAGGAAGGACACTATATCCTACTTAAAGGGTCTATCCAACAAGAAGTTCTAACAATTGTAAATATCTATGCCTCTAACATGGGAACAGTCAATTATATAAGGCAATTAATAACAAAAGCAAAGAAACACATTGACAACAATACAATAATAGTGGGGGACTTTAACACCTCTCTGACTGAAATGGAGAGATCATCTAAGCAAAAGATCAACAAGGAAATAAAGACTTTAAATGACACACTGGACCAAATGGACTTCACAGACATATTCAGAACATTCCATCCCAAAGCAACAGAATACACATTCTTCTCTAGTGCCCATGGAACATTCTCCAGAATAGATCACATCCTAGGTCACAAATCAGGTCTCAACTGGTACCAAAAGATTGGAATCATTCCCTGAATATTTTCAGACCACAATGCTTTGAAACTAGAACTCAATCACAAGAGGAAAGTCGGAAAGAACTCAAATACATGGAGGCTAAAGAGCATCCTACTAAAGAATGAATGGGTCAACCAGGAAATTAAAGAAGAATTAAAAAAATTCATGGAAACCAATGAAAAGGAAAACACAACTATTCAAAATCTTTGGGATGCAGCAAAGGCAGTCCTAAGAGGAAAGTATATAGCAATACAAGCCTTTCTCAAGAAACAAGAAAGGTCTCCAATACACAACCTAACCCTACACCTAAAGGAGCTAGAGAAAGAACAGCAAATAAAGCCTAAACCCAGCAGGAGAAGAGAAATAATAAAGATCAGAGCAGAAATCAATGAAATAGAAACCAAAAGAACAGTAGAACAGATCAACGAAACTAGGAGCTGGTTCTTTGAAAGAATTAACAAGATTGATAAACCCCTGGCCAGACTTATCAAAAAGAAAAGAGAAATGACCCAAATCAACAAAATCACGAATGAAAGAGGAGAGATCACAACCAACACCAAAGAAATACGAACAATTATAAGAACATATTATGAGCAACTCTATGCCAGCAAATTAGATAACCTGGAAGAAATGGATGCATCCCTAGAGATGTATCAACTACCAAAACTGAACCAGGAAGAAATAGACAACCTGAACAGACCTATAACTACTAAGGAAATTGAAGCAGTCATCAAAAATCTCCCAACAAACAAAAGCCCAGGGCCAGGTGGCTTCCCAGGGGAATTCTACCAAACACTTAAAGAAGAATTAATACCTATTCTTCTGAAACTGTTCCAAAAAATAGAAATGGAAGGAAAACTTCCAAACTCGTTTTATGAGGCCACCATTACCTTGATCCCCAAACCAGACAAAGACCCCATCAAAAAGGAGAATTACAGACCAATATCCTTGATGAACATGGATGCCAAAATTCTCACCAAAATACTAGCCAATAGTATCCAACATACATTAAAAGGATTATTCACCACGACCAAGTGGGATTTATCCCTGGCCTGCAAGGTTGGTTCAACATCTGTAAATCAATCAACGTAATACAATACATTAACAGAAGAAAGAACAAGAATCATATGATTCTCTCAATAGATGCAGAAAAAGCATTTGACAAAGCACAGCATCCTTTCTTGATCAAAACTCTTCAGAGTATAGGGATAGAGGGTACATCCCTCAATATCATAAAAGCCATCTATGAAAAACCTACAGCGAATATCATTCTCAATGGGGAAAAACTGAGAGCTTTCCCCCTAAGGTCAGGAACGTGGCAGGGATGTCCACTATCACCACTGCTATTCAACATAGTATTAGAAGTCCTAGCCACAGCAATCAGACAACAAAAAGAAATCAAAGTCATCCGAATTGGCAAAGAAGAAGTCAAACGCTCACTGTTTGCAGATGATATGATACTTTATGTGGAAAACCCAAAAGACTCCACCCCAAACTGCTAGAACTCAGACAAGAATTTAGTAAAGTGGCACGATATAAGATCAATGCACAGAAATCAGTGGCATTCCTATACACTAACAAGACAGAAGAAAGAGAAATTAAGGCATCGATCCCATTTACAATTGCACCCAAAACCATAAGATACCTAGGAATAAATCTAACCAAAGAGGCAAAGGATCTGTACTCAGAAAACTATAAAATACTCATGAAAGAAATTGAGGAAGACACAAAGAAATGGAAAAACGTTCCATGCTCATGGATTGGAAGAACAAATGCTCTGAAGATGTCAATGCTACCTAGAGCAATCTACACATTCAATGCAATCCCCATCAAAATACCATCCACTTTTTTCAAAGAAATGGAACAAATAATCCTAAAATTTGTATGGAACCAGAAAAGACCCTGAATAGCCAGAGGAATGTTGAAAAAGAAAAGCAAAGCTGGTGGCATCACATCCAGACTCCCAGCTCTATTACAAAGCTGTCATCATCAAGACAGTATGGTACTGGCACAAAGACAGACACATAGATCAATGGAACAGAATAGAGAGCCCAGAAATGGACCCTCAACTCTATGGTCAACTCATCTTTGACAAAGCAGGAAAGAATGTCCAATGGAAAAAAAGACAGTCTCTTCAACAAATGGTGTTGGGAAAATTGGACAGCCACATGCAGAAGAATGAAACTGGACCATTTCCTTACAGCACACACAGAAATAGATACCAAATGGTTGAAAGACCTCAGTGTGAGACAGGAGTCTATCAACATCCTAGAGGAGAACCCAGGCAGCAACCTCTTCGACCTCAGCCGCAGCAACAGTTTCCTAAAAACATCGCCAAAGGCAAGGGAAGCAAGGGCAAAAATGAACTATTGGGACTTCATCAAGATAAAAAGCTTTTGCACAGCAAAAGAAACAGTCAACAAAACCAAAAGAACCGACACAATGGGAGAAGATATTTGCAAATGACATATCAGATAAAGGGCTAGTATCCAAAATATATAAAGAACTTATCAAACCCAACACCCAAAGAACAAATGATCCAATCAAGAAATGGGCAGAAGACATAAACAGACGTTTTTCCAAAGAAGACATCCAAATGGCCAACAGACACATGAAAAAGTGCTCAACATCACTCGGCATCAGGGAAATCCAAATCAAAACCTCAATGAGATATCACCTCACACCAGTCAGAATGACTAAAATTAACAAGTCAGGAAATAACAGATGTTGGCGGAGATGCAGAGAAAGGGGAACCCTCCTACACTGTTGGTGGGAATGCAAGCTGGTGCAACCACTCTGGAAAACAGTATGGAGGTTCCTCAAAAAGTTGAAAATAGAGCTACCATACGATCCAGCAATTGCACTACTGGGTATTTACCCCAAAGATACAAATGTAGGGATCCGAAGGGGTACGTGCACCCCGACGTTTATAGCAGCAATGTCCACAATAGCCAAACTGTGGAAAGAGCCAAGATGTCCATTGACAGATGAATGGATAAAGAAGAGGTGGTATATATATACAATGGAATATTATGCAGCCATCAAAAGGAATGAGATCTTGCCATTTGCAATGACATGGATGGAACTGGAGGGTGTTATGCTGAGTGAAATAAGTCAATCAGAGAAAGACATGTCTCATATGACCTCACTGATATGAGGAATTCTTAATCTCAGGAAACAAACTGAGAGTTGCTGGAGTGGGGGGTGGGTGGGAGGGATGGGGTGGCTGGGTGATAGACATTGGGGAGGGTAGTGCTATGGTGAGTGCTGTGAATTGTGCAAGGCTGTTGAATCACAGATCTGTACCTCTGAAACAAATAATGCAATATATGTTAAGAAAAAAAAAGAAGAAGAAGAAGATAGTAGGAAGGGAAGAATGAACGGGGAGAAATCGGAGGGGGAGACGAACCATGAGAGATGATGGACTCTGAAAAACAAACTGAGAGTTCTAGAGGAGAGGGGGATGGGAGGATGGGTTAGCCTGATGATGGGTATTAAAGAGGGCACGTTCTGCATGGAGCACTGGGTGTTATGCGCAAACAATGAATCATGGAACACTACATCAAAAACTAATGATATAATGTATGGTGATTAACATAACAATAAAAAAGTAAAAAAAACCAAAAATAATAACAATAAACTGTAAGGTTTATAATATATGTAGAAGTAAAATGTATGGCAATAATACAACAAAAGGCCAAGAGAAAAGAAGTGGAGTTACACTGTTATAAGATTAGAATACTTGATGTGCAGTGGTATAATGTAACTCAAAGATAGACTAGAAGACATTCAAGTTGAATACAATAAACCCGAAAGCAGCCATTAAAATAAAACTACAAAGAATTATAGCTAATGTGCTATCAAAAAATGTAATAAAATAAAATCTTCCAAAAAATAATTGTGTAGTGCAAAAGAATGAAGAAAAAGAAGAGAAAGGGAACAAACAACAGAAAGGACAAGTAGAACTGAAATAGCAAGAGAGTAAACTCCATCATGTTGATAATCGTATTAAATGAAAATGATTGAAACACCCCAGAAATTGCCAGATTGGATTAAAAAAGAAGACCCAGCTATATGCTGCCTATAATAAACCAGTTTAAATATAAAAATATAAACAGGTTAAAAGTAAGAGCATGGAAAAAATGTACAATCCTAACATTATTTTTTGTTAAGTTTTTTATTTTAATCTTGGCATGGTGAACATAAAGTGTACAATGCTAACATTAAATGAGGGGGGAAAATGCTGGAATGGATTGATTAATAGCAGACCAGGAATATTTCAGGGCAAAGAATATATATTACCAAGGACAAAAAGCATCATTTCATAACGATAAATGGACCAACCTATCAAGTCAAATTAACAATCCTAAATGTTTACACATGTATAACAGAGCCAAAAACCTGATAGAACTGCAAGAATAGACAAATACACAATTATAGCTTAAGATTGCACCTTCCTCTCTTAGTAGTGTCTAGAACAATTAGACAAAAAAATCAGTAAACATATAGAGACTTGGAAAGCACAATTGATCAATTTGACTTAATTGATATTTACAGAATACTCCACCAAAAATAGGATACACATTCTTCTTATGTGCAAATGAAGCATTTGCCAAAATAGACCACACCATATCTTTGGCTATGACCAAAGTTTCAATAAATGTAAAGGGGTTAATTTATAGAATGTATGTTCTCTGACTGCACTGTAATGAAATGAGGAATCGATAACATAAAATCCCAGAAAATTTTCCAAATATTTGGAAACACATTTCCAAATAGCCCATGGGTCAAAGAAGAAATAAAACTGGAGGTTATAAATTGTTCTGAACTAAGAAAATGAAAATACAGCACATCAAAACAGGTGAGATGCAGCTAAAATAGTACTTAAGGGGAAACTCATAGTGCTGAAAAACTTAATAGAAGAAAAAAAAGAAAAGTCTCAAATCAATGACCTCAGTTCCCATTTTAATAATTAGAAAAAGAAGAGCAAATAAAACGCAAAGTAAAAAGAATAAAGAAAATAAAAATTAGAATAGAAATCAATAAAAATATAAAACAGAAACAATAAATTCAAGTAAACCAAATGTTGTTCTTTAAAATGGCCAATAAAATTGATAAACCTCTAGCAAGTCTAATAAGGAGAAAGGATAGATACTAATACCAGGCATGAGAAACACGACTACAGATTCCAGAGATATTAAATGATGACAAGGGAATATTATGGAGAACTTTATGTCAATAAATTCAACAGCTCAGATGATATAAATGACAGCAAAAAAAATAATAACTGAATAGCTCTATATCCATTAAAGAAATAGAATTTGTAGTGAAAAACCAGGGCCACAGAAAATTTCAGGCCCAGCTAGCTTCACTGGTAAATTCTATAAGATAGTTAAAAAATAATACCAGTTTTATATAAACTCTTCCAGAAAACTGAAAACTTTCCAATCTATTGTGTAAGGCCAGCATTTGGTGGTCTGATACCAAAACCAGGTGAAGCCATTTTAACTAAAGAAAAACACAGATTTATATCCTTCCTTAACATAGTTGCAAAAATTCTAAATATAACTTTAACAAGAGGAATGTAAGAACTCATAAAAAGGATAATACATCATGATCAAGTGAGATTTATTCCAGTAATGAAAGGAAGTTTAATATTTAAAAATCAAATTCATATTAATAGATTTTTTAAAAACATCTTCTTTTTTAAACATCATCTTAACAGATACACAAAAACATATTTGATAAGAGCCAACATCCATTCCTGATAAAAATTCTGAACAAAGATAGAAGGGATCTTCCTCAGGCTGATAAAGGGAATCTACAGAAAATACATAGCTTTGCAAGGTTTCAAGCTACAAGATCATAATATAAAAATAAAGTACACTTCAACATGTTCGATATAAACAATAGGAAATTGAAATTTAAAGAAATAACACCACATGTAATAGCATTAATATTTATGAAATACTTAAGGATATATGTAATAAAAGATGTCCAAGATATATACCCTGAAAAGTACAAAGTATAGCTAAGAGAAATAAAAGGAGACATAAGTAAATGGAATTCTCGCCTATGTTCATGGACTAGAGGACTCAATACTGTTAAGATGTTAATTCTTCCCAAATTGATCTGTGAATTACAAGCAATTTCAATTAATATCCCAGTAAGATTTTTTTAAAGAAATTGACAAGCAGACTCACATGAAAATGCAAAGGACCTGAGTAGCCAAAATTTTAAGAAAGAATAAAGTTGGAGGACTCATACTACCTGACTTCAAAATGTATCATAGTTAAAAGAATCAAGACAGTGTAGTAATAGCACAAGGCTGGATAAATAGAACAGCATGACAGAATAAGGAGTTCAGATATATCACATATATGGTAATTGATATTTTACATAGGAGAAAGGTAACTCAAAGGAGAAAGTAGTACAGGAAAATGGAATATCCATAGACAAAAAAAAAGTGAACTTTGATCCATACCTCACAACATATACAAAAATGAACTCAAAATGAATCAGACCTAAATGTAAAACTTAAAACTACAAAACTTTCAGAGAAAAACATAGAAGAAAATCTTTGCGGCCTTGAATGAGGCAAAGATTTCTTAGCTATAGTACGATATGGAGGATCTGTAAATTCTTTTTCTAAAGTCACCTTATCAAAATTTAAAAATTGTACTCTTTAAAAGATACTCAGAAATAAAGAGACAAACCACAGACAAGGATAAAAATACTTGCAAATCACATATCTGATTGCTAATTTGTCTCCAGATTAAAGAACTCTTAAAACTTAAAAAGAAAAGCAAACAACCTATTTTTTTCAATGGGCAAATTATTTAAATAGACATTTCATCAAAGAAGTTATATGAATGACAAATAAGCACACACACAAAGTTCAACATCATTAGTTATTAGGGAAATGCAAATTAAACCCACAGTAATACTATGCACCTATTAAAATAGCTAAATTTAAAAAATTGAACCTACCAAATATTGGCAAGGATATGGGGTAATGAACTTTCACATACTGCTGTAAGAATGTAAAATGATATAACAAATTTGGAAACAAAGGTACAATAAACATACTCCTACCTTCTGACCTTGCCATTTCACTTCAAGATATTTACCCCAAATAACTGAAAACATATGTCCATACAAAGATTTGTATGCAACTGCTCACAACTTTATTTGTATTAGACCAAAGTTGAGTTATCCATACAATAGATTATTAGTCAGCTATAAAAAAAGAATGAATTATTGATTCATGCAAAAACATGGATGAACCTCAAAATATGCTGTGAGAAATAAACCAGACAGGAAAGAGTACATACTATAAGATTCCATTTACATAAAATGCAATTCTAGAAAATGTAACCTAATTTGTAGAGAGAAGCAGATCAGTAGTTGCTTATGGATGGGTATGGGGGACAGGGTGGGGCAATTGGGGATGAATCACAAAGGAGCATGAAGATAATTTAGGAGGTAAGGAATGTTCATTTGCTTGATTATGGTGATAGTTTCATGGGTGTATACACATGTCCAAACTTACCAAATTATCCACTTTATTTTTTTTATATATTTTTATTTAAATTCAATTAGCCAACATATACTGCATCATTAGTTGCATATAACACCCAGTGCTCATCAGATCATGTACCCTCCTTAATGTCCATCACCCAGTTACCCGTTCTCCCCCACCCCCTCCCTTCTGCAACCCTCAGTTTGTTTCCCGGAATCAACGGTCTCTCATGGTTTGTCTCCCTCTCTGATTTCTTTCCCATTCATTTTTCCCTCCCTTCCCCTATGGTCCTCTGCGCTATTCCTTATATTCCACATATGAGTGAAATTATATGACAATTGTCTTTCTCTGATTGACTTATTTCACTTAGCATAATACCCTCCAGTTCCATCCATGTCAATACAAATGGTAGGTATTCATCGTTTCTGATGGCTGAGTAATATTCTATTGTATGTATGGACCACATCTTCTTTTTCCATTCATCTGTTGAAGGACATCTCAGCTCCTTCCACAGTTTGGCTATTGTGGACATTGCTGCTATGAACACTGGGGTGCATATGGCCCTTCTTTTCACTACATCTGTATCTTTGGGGTAAATACCTAGTAGTGCAATTGCTGGGTTGTAGGGTAGATCTTCTTGAGGAACCTCCATACTGTTTTCCAGTGGCTACACCAGTTTGCATTCCCACCAACAGTGCAAGAAGGTTCCCCTTTCTCCACATCCTCTCCAACATTTGTTGTTCCCTGTCTTGTTAATTTTAGCCATTCTAACTGGTGTACGATGGTATCTCATTGTGGTTTTGATTTGTATTTCCCTGATGGCAAGTGATATGGAGCATTTTTTCATGTGTCTGTTGGCCATCAAATTATCCACTTGAGATTTGTGCAGTTTGTTGAATATTATTTTTACTCCTATAAATACATATATACAAAAATATATAAATATCAGAGAAAGTTGAAAATTTATGGAATAGATCAATCAAATATCAGGGATGTCATAGGTAAGTGCTAACACAGAATAAAACTCACAAGAGTTTCAATTTTGCTTTCCCAGCTGAGCCACTAGTTTCTGTGGTCCTCAGGCCACCTGTTTGTATCTGGAACATTTAAGTGAATGTTACTTACTCATTACTAAGGAAATTTCATTCTTGAATGATACTCCCTCTTTATAGTAATGACAGACGTAATAACAGGAAAAAGTTCTGAGAAATTTTCTCAGTCGGGTGTAAAATAAATTCTAACGTTTTCCAATTGCCTGTATGCATGAATTGACATCAACCCTTGCCTGAGAATAAGATCAGGAACTGCTAAACCAGTCCTGCCCCAACACCTGAAAAGGCTGCACACGACGAAGGAGTACCCTGGTCAATTTGCAATCCGGGCTAGTCTAGAGTGGTGACTATATTAGCTGGCTGGGGAGACTGGAATAAAGGAGTCCACAGAAGTCATTCGACTTTCGTGACGTCACTTTACATTCAATGAGTTCTGAATTCATATCCCCAATTCCGCAGCCAAATCACTGGGCTGTGTCAATCAGAGTCTAGTCTAGTCACCACTGTAGGGAGTGAGAGGAAAAGTAAGCCATGGAATTTCTCATCTAGCTAGCTCAGGCCAGTAATACCCTGCAAAAAATGGACTAAATAGAAAGACCATGTCCTGAGGCTTGTGAACCTGAGCTAGTCCTCTGCCATGTTCATGCCTCCGTGTCCCCACTTCCTCGGTGCCCCTCACTCATTATGCTCCAGGCATACTGTCCACAGTCTCTCAGTGCACCAAGGTCTTGCCTCAGTGGCCTCGAACATGCAGTTTCCTCTGTCTGGAACAGTTTATCTTTCACATAACTGACCCCTCTTCTCTTTCAAGTCACCTCTTCAAAGAAGCCTTCCTAGAGCCCCATAGGGAAGTTTATCCCACTCCATCCCATGTCGCTGCTAGTTACTATCCATCATATACCTTGTTTCTTTCCCAACAGCCCATCACAATCTGTAATTATCGCTTACGATTTGTTTATATGCTTACTATCTCCCTATAGCATTTCAACTTTTTACAGAGTATATTAATATTAGATAAAATATTTTTAAATTGTGGTGAAATACACATCACACAAAAGTTACCATTTCGACCACATGTAAGCCTTCCAGGGCAGGAAACTTCGCAGTTTTTTTTCTGTACCCTGGTGTCAAGAAGAGCATGTGCCAGGTACTCAACACTGAAAATCTATTTGTTGAGTTAATGAGTGGAACATTAAAAGGAGGATAATTCCTACCCAGACTGCCTCACAGAACTCTTAGAGAAAAACCGCTCTGAAACACTACCCATTCAAAGGTATAAATGTATCGATGTTTTGTTATTTTTAATGCGGTGCAACTCAGAGTTCAATGCTAATTGGGTACTTAAAAGCAGATTGGTTAATGAACACAGTTTAAATTGGGCTGGGCTGATCAAAGACAACTTTCTAGAGTAGGGGCAGAGTCTAAATAGCTGAAAGGAATCGTACCCTGCCTGCCTGGATAGGCTGAGATCTAACGCTGAGGTCTGTCTCCTCTTGGCTTCCCAGGTAATAATTCTACTGGCTGTCTTTCATTAAGGATGTTTTTCCCCCTTTCCCTCAGAAGAACAGGCAGAGTTGGCATTTCTGAAGGAAATAAGCAGTCAAGGAGCATACCTCTAGACACATTTAAAGAATTCTGATGACTTTCTGTTTTTCCTCGAAGGGCTCACATTTTGCAGATCTCCTCTGCATTTACAAAATGATAGTGCTGAGGCCAAGCTAGCAATGAATGCTGAGGAAGGAGGAGCCCTCAATGCAGGAGCGACTACGAGATCTCACTCACCTCCTTGCACTCTTGAGGCTTGCCAAAAGGAAACTGGCTCTCTTTTGAAAATGGAAGGTTAAATACCTTACCTAGGTAAATGCCGCTTACAGAGATAGGAATATTGGAAATGCTGTAGGACATAAGTAAGAACACTGGATCTGTAGGTGCCAAAAGAGATTCAAATGGGAAAAAATGTAAAGAAAATTATGTGCAACCCAACTAGAGGCAATGTGGACAGTAAGGAAAATCCCAATTTCCTGGTGTCAGAGAGACATGAGTCCCAACTCTGGACCTCACTGTGTGATTCTATACAAGTTATTGGCCCCTTCAGAAAAAATGAGACATCTGGATTGAATGATCTCTCAGGTCCTCTCTGGTTCTGTTATTCCTGTGAAACTCATACATTCTTCCTGTGAAAGTGACAGAGTCAGGAGTCATAGGGAGCCTTTGACCACATTTGTTTCATCACCTTAACTGCATTGGGGAAGTGGGTTTAGAGCTCTCCTGCCTTTGTTTAATTTGGTTCTTCAATCAGGGTTTTGACTTGCAGAAGTTCATGGTGGAGGGAGAATACCACCTATGACCTGTGATCTTTGACTTCATTAAAAAGAGCTCATTGAAAAGATAGTGAGCACCTTACAGAATCACAAGAAGCCTGAAGAAGCCAGAGGGGAAGTGGGACCTGAGGACCAGCCAGGACCACAGCCATCCTGTTACCAATCTGGCACCCTGAAGACTTCACACTCCCTCCATGAATACTGGATGCCAAGCTAGCGCCTCTATATCCTTGACAGAAGACATCACAATGGTCAACACTGGAAGTTCAGCAGCTGCTGCCACCACCTGCCTCTGGAATGGATTCTTGGCTGCACCTGAACCCAGTTAGTCATAAGCTCCCACTTTAGTCTTGGTGGTTGGGTCTCATGGCCCTAGCTTCTACCATGTAACCTAGTGCTGGGCATAAAAGAAATAGGAAGGGGCCCCTCGGTGGTTTAGTTGGTTAAGCATCTGCCTTTTGGGATCAGATCAAGCCCTGCATCAGGCTCCTTCTCATCGGGGAGCCTGCTTCTCTCTCTCTCTCTGCCCCTCCCCCCCCGGCTTGTGTGCTCTCTCTCACTCTCTCTCTCTAATAAATAAATCAAATCTTTAAAAAAATAAAAAATAGGAAAGTGAATAGTTGGGTTTTTCAATGTCTATAATGGAAGACAAATTCCATCTCCACCCAAGATTTATGAGGTGGAAAATACCCCCACAAATGAAGGGTTCAGATATGTTGCAGTCACAAAAAAGACAGATGTTTAAAACATCTGAGGTATTTATCAATAGGAAAAGAACAAGCCTCCATACAGTGCTGTATATCATTAAGGACTCAAACTTCTAAAATTGAGACCTAGAAAGTAGACTATAGTCCTTTATTTTACAGATGAGAAAACAGATGGGAAAGGGATGATCACCAACCCAGGTGCCCAGCTGGACCAGAACTCTGGTTTCCTGTTGTGATGCCAATCGTCTTTGCATTATCATGCCACCTTCCAAGAAAAAGAACAGAATCTCTTCTTTGTCAAACTGGGTGAAAAAAAAAAAAAACTGGGTGAGATGCTGAATGTTCATAAAACATTTATTTTTGCAACTTCACTTGGTTTGATTTATTGTGAAGATTTTGAGATTCAACAGATGCAGATGATGATCCCCTCCCCCTCAAGATTAATATTCAATTAATATTTATTAACCACCTATCATAATGGCAGACATTGAGCTGTGGTTCTCCTTAATGTAGCAGGAAGGGCAGGGGTCGGTTTGGATCTGAGGAGCAACTGGTGAGGGGAACTAGGGCACTGCGGGATTCTCTCACCCTCTGTCACCTCTGCTGCTCTCTGAGCATCATCTTATTCTCCGTTTTTTGATAGATACCTCTGCATCTGGTCCTTTTGGCTGGAAACAAGACCTGTGGCAGCTATGGAAAGATATGTTACAGTGTCAGTAAACAGCCCAGCTCCCTCATTGCCAGCACCAAATTCCCCAGGAGGTAAACAGTGACCCAGGGTGTCCCATCCCATCAGCAGTAGCCAGGGGGTCAGAACTGCACTGCACAACATGGCTGTTCCCAGCATCACTACAGAATGGGGAGGGCAGTTCCAGAAAAAGCTGGGAAATGCTCAGACAAAACATTGATTCCTGTACACATATATGAATTAACTTAACACTCCGATTAGCTCCATTCATTCATCTGTTCATTAAATGTGTACTGAATGCTGCTGCTTTCTCGGCCTTATTTTAGATCACAAAGATACAGCAATGAGCCAAATAAGCAAGGAAGACCAAAAAAGGTAAATAAACAGGGGTATGTATTATGCATCAGACCGTGGTGAGTGCCACAGAAAAAATAAATCAGGGTTAAGAGCGAGGTGGATGAATATGCACACATGACTTTTATGTAGCATGAACAGAGCATGAACAGAGAAGACCTCATGCAGAAGTGGATATTTGAGTTAGATTCTGAGGGAATTGAGAGAACAAGCCATGAAGCTATGTGGTAACAGCATTATTGGCAGAAAAACAGCAAGTACAAAGACTCTGAGGCTGGAATGTGCCTTGTGTGCTCAAGAAATAGGAAAGAGGGTAGCAGGGCTCTACCAGAGAAGGCAAGGAAGAGCTCCAGGAGAGGATGAACAGCAGGGGGAGCAGTCAGACCTGGTGGGCCTGGGGCTTTGTAAACCACTACTGAGGACTTAGGCTCCTACTCTGAGTGAGAGGGAAAGACATTCAAAGGTTTTAGGACTAGAAGTGACATAATCTCACATGCCTATTGTGTTGAGAGGAAAACAGGGGAGTAGTGAGAAGAGATTTATTTTGATGGTGAAACTGACAAGATATACTAGTTGATTAGATGCGAGAAATGAGGGAAAGGGGAGATTTAATGATGGGTTTTGACCTCAGCAACTAGAAAGATAGCAATGCTATATACAATGAAGGGGAAAACTGAAAGAGAAACAGGTCAGTGGGGTGATGGGATCTGGGTTCAATTTGGGACATGTTAACCTAAGGTGATTTTTAGACATCCGAGTGAACACTGAGTAGGCACTTGACTGCATGAACATGGAGTTCATGTAGGAAGATCTGCTGAAGATATATATTTGGGTATTGTCAGTACATAGATGGTACTTAAAGCCTTGAAACTGAATGAGAGAACCATGGAAGTGATTATTAATACAGAAGAGAGCAATGAGGGAGAGGAGAAATCCTCTGAGCAGTCCAATATATAGAGGTTAAGGAGATGAGGAGGAACCATAAAGGATTTTAAACAGGAATGTCCAGTGAGATAGGAAGAGAATGAAAAGAAAATGGTATTGCAGAAGCAAAGTGAAAGAGTTGTTGACGAAGGAGACAATAATTAAATGGGTCAATAGTGCCTGATACTCCAATCCACATGAGACCCTGGATTTACAACATGGAGGTCAGAGATACCTTTCTTCTTTTTCTTTCTTTCTTCTTTCTTTCTTTCTTTTTCTTTCTTTCTTTCTTTCTTTCTTTCTTTCTTTCTTTCTTTCTTTC
>NW_022589711.1:51378487-51475580 GCF_004348235.1 Phoca vitulina
TTCTTTCTTTCTTTCTTTCTTTCTTTCTTTCTTTCTTTCTTTCTTTCCAGTGAGATGGTGGGAACAAAATCCAAGCACGATGAGTACCAGAGAGAAAATAAGGAAAGAGAAATCAAAGACAGCTTGTATGAAAAACTCTTTGGAGAATTCTGCTATAAAAATGAACAGAGAAGTGGAGTAGTAGGTAGAGGTCAAGAGAAGTTTGTTCTGTTTGTTTGCTTATCTTTAAGATGAGAGTATTAAAGCATCCAGTAGAATGATCCAGTAGAAAAGGAAAAACTGATAGTGTGGGAGACAGAAAGGAAAAATACCAGAGGGATGTCCCTATGCAGGCGAGAAATGATGGGATCTAGAGCACGAGTCTGAAAGTTGGCCTCAGATGGGAAGAGAGAAGTTTCGGCCTCAGTAACTGGGGGAGAGTGAACCATATGGGGACAGATGCCAGTGAAGTGGTAGACATAGTAGTAGGAACATATGGAAATTTCTTTCTTTTTCTAAGTTTTCTTTTCCAAGTGAAGTAAGAAGTAAGGTCACCAACTGAGAGAGAGGATGGCAAAAGAGGTCCTGGAAGTTTGAAGAATTAGGAGAGAATATAAAATACAAATAAATAGATTAGATGGGCTAGGGAAATTTAACAGTATATCCAGGCTTCAATAGGCCTTTTAGGAATGTGTCATCATGAATTTAAAGGGCGACAAGACAGCATGGTTAATTGTGATTTTCCAGCTACATTTAGTTGCAAGTGTGCAGTCACGGTGTAGGTGGAGTATTGAATTTAGCCAGCTTGGAGGTCTTGCCAGGCAAATGTGATGAAGGGAGATGGGAGAAGGAAATGGAAAGTAATGGTAAAGGGACAATTATAATAATGGACTATGGAAACTAAACTGAGTAAAGTGGAAGAAGAGGACATGAAGGCATGCAAAAAGGCAGAAGAATCAATGACTGTAGATCTCAGTGGAGTGGAAAATTTAGCATTAGAGTTGGGGTCTAAGAAGGAGTGAGGTGCAAATCTACAAGGTTGAATCGGAGAGGGAAATGCATGTGAGATATTGAAATGAAGAGTGATGATAAGGAACAGGCTTAAGTTGTTGTGGTGAGCACCGGGTGCTGTATGTAAGTGTTGAGTCACTAAATCCTACACTTGAAATTAATATTACACTGTGTGTTAACTAACTGGAATTTAAATAAAAACAAAACAACAACAACAAAAGGAATGGGCCTAAGTTATATAACTTCCCTGAGACCTGCTGAGTGGAGGAGCCAGTTTCCCTTACAGTCTGTCTGGTTGCAATGGTGTAGCCACCAGGGCTGACCTCTTATCTGCCCTATAGTCATTGTTCCTCCTGTTCTCCCCGCTTGTCCTCTATGCCTCACCATAGAATGCTTCCTACAAGCACAACGGGAAGCTGAGGCTCAGAGAGGGTAAGAAACATTGCCTAAGACCACAGAGCTGGAAAATGGAAATCTTTGCGACCCAAAAGGTTGGATGAGAAACATGCCAAAGAGTTGAAGGCCAGAATCAAGAAGCAAATGCTTCCTGTGGAGGAAACAGCAGTGGTGAAGGATCCAGACTAGACAAGAGCAAGTTTCTGTGGCAACCCGAAGGCTTAGGGCCTCTTCCAATTTCCTCTTGTTCACCCGCTACATGTTGTGTGATGACGGGTTGCCAAGGGTGGAAACCTTGAAAGATTTAATAATCGTTTTGTAAAGGTCATTACAAAGTGCTTTATAATTGTTCATCTTTATCTTTTAATTCCTGTTTTGAGAAACAGGAAGAAAAATAAACAGGAAAATCCTCAACAGGATCCAATGAAATAAAAATAGTGCTGACAGGAAACAAACATCATAAACCAGGGCAGAGGACGATATGGGTTGAGAAATCCTGCAGGACTGATTACTTTTCCTTGATATTGAAGTAATCAGTTACCGTTAAATGGAACAGTGACTAACACCGGACAATAGCTTATCACCTACTTGCAACCCTTTCTGCCATGTTAGACATTTCCCCAAAACTTTCATCTGCCAACACCTGTAAAGGAAAGAGGATCAGACCTGGCCGTGCCTCTGTTCTAGTGGTCAAGTTCTAGCATCGTATTTTGGCCTATGAAGCAAGTGCCTAAAAGAATAGCTAGCGTTCGTTGAGACTTGTGTGTGTTATACAGTGAGCTATGAATTTTGCATGCAAAATTTGAAAGGGACTAGAATTGCTGTAACTAAATGGTACACTCTTGTTTTATCAATTCTAAGCCTCGATGAGCTTTGAGTGCCTCAAATGTGAACTAATTCATCAGATTACCCAGGGTTTAAGTGGACATTTATAAAGTGCTACTGTAAATGGGACATCCAGATTATCACTGTAAATGCAGAGATCGACAAGACACAGCCCTCTTGGAGCTCATAATCTGACTAAATATTAAAGTTAGGATTTGTCAAATCTGTCCTATATTGGTGCCTATTATGTGTTTCTTATTAAAAAGTACTGTTGATTTCAATCAAGAGTCTTTATTTCTACTCCCTCCACCACCAGTTTAATCAACTGTAAAGCCTCCAGGTGAATCCTTGCTCTTCTTTGGAACCCAACTGTGTCTCTTAAAAGGAATGGTTTGACCCATGTTCCCTACATTCTCTTCCAATCGTTTTATTTTTTATTTACTCAACAAACATATATTTACCACCATGTGCCAAGCACTTTGCAAATATTAACCTACATATTCCTCATAACGATCTTATTATGTCGGTAATATTATTATCCCTGAGAATATCATTGTATTAGCCCTATAATAAAACTATTATTATCCCCTGTTACAGATGATGAAACAGAGGCACGGGTCATTTGGAATACTTAAAATATAGTTTATTCTTGAGATACTTAGGATTTGTTTATTTTTGCCTTGCTGAGTGATTTATACGCAGCCTTTGAATGTTCACTGCAGGTGTAGTTATGATAGCAGTTTTGTAGGATGTGTTTTCTGCTTGGATAGAACAGCTGCAGTCACCACCAGAGACAGTGGAACCACGAGGATCTGTGTCACAGTGACAAACATGCACACCTGAGCAACTGGTGGGAGTCCCTTTATGTCCTTTCTGTCCCCCAACATTTACACTCTCTCTTGCCTTCTCTTTAATGAAAGTATGTGGGAGTGCCTAACACAGAAACCGGTTTATTTTACACTCTTAAAAAAAATCCCTCCCTCCATCTTCTCTTCTTCTGTCACACTCAGCCTTTCAACACCAACACTTTTATATTTATGTTCTTTTCTGCCTTTCTAACCACTTGCTACCCAGCAGTGATAGCTAACTTCCATCCCCAAGTTGGCTGTGTAACTCTACCCCATGATTCTAAACTCCTCTGGCTCCCTTCCCGTCTGCTCTCAGAGACCATTCAGCTACCCACCAGGTTGCCTTCAGCTGCGTCCCCACCACAGCCCTGCAGTCTGATCCCCAGGATTGCCTGCAACCGGGTCCCCACCACAGCCCTGCAGTCTGATCCCCAGGGCCCCCCTCTCCTGCTACCACAAGCTCCCTCTCCCAACCACCCCCCTATACCCCAGCAATTCCATCTTTCTGTGTTGCCTCATGCTCTGAGATTTCTACATCAAAGGGCTCTGCAAGCACCAAGCTTGACCTGATCTAAGCCTTCTCAACACCCACCTATTTGACAACACAAAGTAGAATTTTTAACAATGGGAGTTCCACAAAAATAATATTAAATTGTGGTCAGAAGGCTCCCGTTTAAAACAAAGCAGTGTGTGCAAAAGCAAAGGAACAGGTCTTGTGGGGTTTTTTACAAGTCACTTGACACTAATAACATTTAATGCTGACGCCTGCAACTTCTCAAACTTGGAGAAGAGGCAAGGTGATACCTATATTAATGTGACTCTCACTTGCATTATGACAGCATTCTTGCGTGGTGGGGATAGAGAGGTCTCTCTGCTCTCCAACGTCCTGTGCCAGCCTGGCTCTATTCCTGGGAGAGACTCATTCAGGTGAACATCAGCTGTCAGACATGTTGCAGCGGGGGAGAAAAGGTTCCCAGCTACTGGGCAAGGAGAAAGAGCATGGACTTTAATTCAGAAGACTTAGGATGATATCCAAGCTTTTCATTTACTTATAGTTTAGCTTTAGGCAAGTCACTACCTCCACCCAAATCTCAGTTTACTCATCTGTAAAATGAAGAATTTGGGGGAGCTCCCCTCTTCTTGGCAGGTGGGATGCTGCCCAATTCAAAAATCACTTAATTAAGCCAATAAAATCTTCAAATTGAAAAAAAATGAATTTGGTATATTAATCCCAAAGGTCCCTATGCTTTAAAATTCTGAGATTGCATGATTCTGAGCATGTAAAATATCTAAATGTACAATTTTATCAAATTGCATATTACAGCAGCAATTTCTAAACTCCCTGTTAAGTGGTCTCCAATAACGAGCACCACTGTGCTAGGTAGGGTGTGAGGACATAAAGAAAAATAGAAAACATGGTTCCTGACCTCCAGGAGTCTTAATCTATTTATTGAGAGAAACACTGACAAGGGTAACTAGCCTGAACACTTGGGAAATGAAATTTTTCTAACTCTGGTTTCACCTGATATTCAGAATCATGACTGATAACAAGAGTGATCATGATATTGGCTCTAAGCTGGGCTTTAAAGAATGGGCAGATTTTGATTAGTGAAAACAAGAGAAAAGGCTTTTAGGTAGAAGGAAAGCAAATAATGAGTGTTTGAAATGATGTGTGGAGAATGTTATTGGATAGTAAGAGAGTGACTATGTTAAGGGTGGTTTAGAGAAAGCTAAGCGGAGAATTTCAGATTTTTTTCCATGAATGGTTGGAAGCCATCGAAGGTTTTTTGAGCACATACATAATATGATAAATGCACAAAACAAATAAGTAATAAAGATCAAATCTATATCTATCCTGGAAGTCTTAACTTGGCAGGTCCCAGAGCCAAGGGCAGGTTAGAAGTTTAAAAATGTAATAAAAGAAAGAAAGAAAAAGAATGAAAATCTCCTTCCTCTCATTTTCTGGTACTCTGATCTGGGGACTATTAGCTGGAGCAGCCAAGAGTTTTAATTGCCTGTTAATTGACAATGCATAAGGAGGGAAGGATTGCTAAGATAACCAGGTCCCAAGCCATATGGGGCTTTGCAGAGTCATTCCAACACCTTGAGCTACCCTTGGAAATGAACAAGCAGTCCTGTTAAGCTGCTCAGTCTGTGGCAGAGCACCTGCTCCTAACGTTCACCCAGAAGAAGGCAGGGCCGTGATCTAGACCAGATGACATTTCTGGGTGATATTGAAAGAGAAGTTTGATGCTGAAATCTTATTAGGAAATGTGAAAAGACAAATTTCCCTCATTGAGCCCCAATCGTTCTGCTAAAACAATTTTAAGTGGCACATCCTAGAAAAATTTCAGCAGATATCTGTAGCCACAAAGTGTTAGACTTGTAATTGCCCTTAGATGCCAACACTTTGATTTGTCAGATGGGGAAATCAGCCCACGGTGGAGAAGGAAATTTTTAAGGTCAAATTTTAATTAACGGTAGACCTGGGATTAGACCCCAGGTTTCATGGCTCCCAGGCAACAGTTTTCTCCAGTTCATCAAATAGCCTCTCACATTATTGCTTGTTGACTTAAGGAAGGAATTCTAGGCAATCTTCAAGATCAGTGTGGTAGAGCAATGATGAAGTGTGGAGTGGGGTCTCTAGTTCCTTGAAATTCCCACACATGTAGGGTACTGTTTGTGAAAAAGACCCTCCAATTCTTTCAGTTTACTAGTTGTCCCTACAAAGGGAGGAAGACTTTGACTCTGGTCGTCCTGGAAGCAAAAGTTAGATTATTCCTTGACAAATCAACTTCTAGACATCTGGATATTGTGATAAAACCATCTTATTTAAGATCCAGCTTTCCAGCTATCCCTTCTCGCTCCCTATCCTCCTTTTTCTCTGCTCTCTTTTTTCATCCCATAATACTAAGGACTTTCTAACTTACCACATGATTTTTTATTAAGCTTATTGCATATTACCTGACTCCCAGACTAAAATGTCAGCAACACCAAGGATCTTTGCTCAGTTTACACATGTATCCCAAAGACCCAGAGTATTCAATAAATATTTTAAATGAGTGGCTGAATAACAACTGGATCTACCACTTACTTTGAACGATGAGCATAATTTTAATTCATGGTTTCTTATCTGCAAAGTGGACAGAATAATTCCCACCTAACAAGGATGAAGGATCAAATGAAATACTATGAAAGTATCTTATACAATACTGGACCCCAGAGCACCTGTTATCCCAGGAAATGGATTGATTGATTGAAAAGTTGTCCTTCAGAAAGATGAGTTCTGAATGGGCATAACTGAATCTCTCCATGACTGTGTTGCGATGTATAGCACAAGTTAGGAATTATACCTTTTTACAGCCTGGTTTTATACTTACATTTCTCATTTTGCAAATGATGACACACTGAAGAAAATGCTTGTGTAAAAACTCAATTTACTGGGAGTATTTTTTTAAAGATTTATTTATTTATGAGAGAGAGAGAGAAAGAGAGCATGTGTGGGGGGAGGGGCAGAGGGAAAGAGAGAGAATCCCCAAGCAGACTCCCCACTAAGCAGGGAGCCCAACATGGAGCTCAATCCCAGGACCCTGAGATCATGACCTGTGCTGGACGCTTAAAGGGCTGAGCCACCCAGGTGCCCCCAAAAGAGTATTTCTTAAATTAAAACAATTCATAGATGTGAAAAATGTTTGTAGTTTTTCTTCGAAGCACTTCATAATTCACAATTTCATATCCATCATCTCATCCAATCCTGTCTGTCACCCGGCACGTTGAGTGAGAATTCATTCTGTGCCTTCTCAGTGTGCCTTCCCATTTTATCCACTCTATGTCCCTACATTCCGGACATCAACCTTCTTCTCGCTCCCAGATCCTGATTTGTACTTCTACTCTTCCTTTTTCCATATACACTTTTCCTCGGATTGTCCCCTCTGATTGGAATGCCTTCTTCCTTCTGGTCCCCCAAATCGACCTTAAAGTTTGATCCATTTATCAAGGCCTAACTTGAGTCACTTCCCTTCCAAAAGCCGCCCCGGGCCCTTTTAGCAAGTGTCTGTAGAGAAATCTGTAGTTTTTGCCTCTTTAATATCTATTCTTTCTTCCTTTGGTTTCAACAAACCTTCTTTTCCAAGTGATCCTAGTGAGACTATCAAATGCTCCGTGCAGTTTTTTCCCCCTCCCCAAGCTATACACCACCACTGACGCAAACACTGAAGTTGGACATGTGAGCCAAGCCAAGCAAAATGGCTCTCTGCTAAGATTGTGGAATGGAGTCTTAGGGCAGAAGGCCATTCTGTTGTGAACTCCTGAGCTTTGAATTATTTCAGTAGCGCGATCCTAAAGACACTCTCCATGACCTTGGGCCACTAAGCTCCCAAGGGTTGCCTTCCTGTTCCTGTCTTTCGAAGACCTTTTCTCCTTCACTTCAGAGAACTATCCAGTTTCCCTCAATAAATGATCCACTTTATTGATTAAAGTTTTTGTTGTAAGCGGCCAAGGAAACTGAACTGTTATATTTTCTCCAGTGTTTCCACAGTTCTTTCTTGGTCACCCTATCATATTCCCCACATTTCTGCTTTAGATAAAAGTGTTGAGATATGCTACTGCCTCACTCATTGAACTATAAGCTCCCCACCAGGGTTTGTGTCCCCTTCAATTCCTACTCCTGTCACTTGCATCCCTGGGTCCTCAAAAAATATTTGTCCAAGTTGAGAAAACACACATTTTCTTTAGGTTTCCTAATGATTCAAATTCTTATACAACATTTAGTTCAAAAAAAAAACTATTTTTTCTCAACTGCTTAGAATAATTGAATCTCAGGACTGGAAGAGATTTGTAATTTTAGTAGTAGGATTTAATTCTTATGCCTCTGTCACATCACCCATGTAAAAGGTGAAGTAGAAATAGATACCATTGGTGTATTGGTATGGGCAAAGTGATTGTCACCCTGCTCTAGGAGAGCTACTCTCTATCTCATTCCATCTTCCAATGATCAAAAGCCAAACTAGAGCCACGATTCGTGTAGAATGAAGCAGAGAAGGGATGGTGCTTAGGGGGAGTGACAGGAATTTTGAGTCCTTCGAAGAAGCAGGATAGACCAGAGAAAGTTGTAGAATTAGTAAAAGCAGTGCCAAAACTTTTATATGCTTGTAGGGCTTTCACTCCCATATCCATTTGAAGGTCTTTAGGAGTACATCTGTGAGGTAAAATAAAAAGCAGGGCTCACTGCTTCAGATAGAGCCAAGAGTCTGGAGAGCCAGATTCCCCAGAGAGATTTCTAACTAGTCCTGGCAGAGCCTGCCCTGCCTTTGCATCAGGGTGGAAAGCAGGATACGTTTAATGTTCTACTGGGATATCTCTGTCTTTTCCATTTCTTTCAACTTTATTTCATTTCAAGCTTCAATTATCATCAGATGGCATTTCTTTTTATTTTTCTTGGATTCTCCATTCTCTTGATTTACAAAATCTCAGATGTAGCCAATGTTTATTTTTCAAACATGCCACTGAAGCTTCATTATGAAATTTGATAAATTATGTCTTCCAACCTAACAAATAAATCAATTTATTAATTGCATTCAAAAATCATCTGTCATATATAAAATAGATTAGTATATAAAATATATGTAACATTTTAAATAGAGAGATATGCTGTATCTGTAATGTATAAAGTAGTTAAATTTATCCCAAAATATATCCAGCATATGAAATATGGGAAGGCAGAAAGGAAAGAAAGAGTGGGGGGAAAACAATATTTATTTAGTCTCTGATGTTTGTGATACATCTTTATTTTACAAATGAGGAACTGATTGGTCTACAAAGGAGGTTGAATGAAGCCAGTTAACAGATGCTTTCTTACCCAGTCATTTTTTAATAAGTATTTTTTTAATCAAAAAATGTTTATGATCATGAGTAAAACAAGGGAGGGAAACTGACTCCATGCCATTAACTCAAGAAATCATGGCAAGGAGAGAAGCAAGTTTCTGGCAAAGCAAAGCACAAGATGGTACAGCTCCTTTCCCTGCCCCATTCCCCCAAATCAAGAAGTACTGAAGAAGGATGTCAAGTCATAGAACCCTTCTCACTTGGAGGAAGCAAACTGAGAGGGTGAAGCATCAGTACTGGGGAAGTTCATGGAAACATCTTTCATAGTGCTTGATGTACCTGCCATCACAGGGTTTCAACGGATGCAGGAAGGGCTACCAAGGCTTATGACCTTTCGGAAAAAACATGGTGTGGGGCCAAGGTGGGAGGTGCAGTTTGACTGGGGGGAATATGCCCTGGCTGGGTGGAGTGGGCCTCGCTCCCCAATTAGGAAGAAATGAGGTCAGGAAGGAGTCTTTCTTTTCAGCTCCTTGCCATTGCCTGTGAGTATCTGAAATAATGTATAGAAACTATGACTTCATTAATAAATTAATAGAACCTATGACTTCATTAACCAATTAAAATATCATCTGGAATCATTAACACAAAAAGGATCTGAATAAGGTTTCTTGTGTGTTTGATCAACAAGAGTTAGCCCCCGGAGCAAAATCATCCTTGCATGAATGGCTTGCAAAAAAGAATTGTCCATGGGTGTAGCTGAAGATCAGATGCAGGCCAATAGGAGGCTGATCAGGACACAATAAAGTTGTCTTGGTGCACGGCCCTCACACCCCAAAGTCAATTTACCAAGTTCTATCATTTCAATTCATATACCCACCAAAAATACGGTAATGTCTACCCCTGCCCACCCCCCCCCATTGACAGAGTGTATCATCAAACATTATGATCTTTGCCTTTTTCATAGGGAAAAACTTATATTTCATTGTGTTTTCAAATGTATGCCCTTTATGTAAGTATTAAAAAAAAATGGTGAACTTCATATAAAAGATAATTTTGAGATGGGGGAGGTCTTTTTAAGCATGAAATAAAACCCAGAATCATAAAAGAGTGGCAAATTTGAGTATATCAAAATTAAAATTTCTGGGTATGAAAAAATAACATAAATAAAATTAAAAGCAAACAGCAAGGAAAGATATTAGCAAAGCAAAATACAAAAGACCATTTTATTAATTTATAAAACTCTTATAAATTAACAAGAAATATTAAATAGGAAATGGGGAGAAAGGAATAAAAATATTTCTAAATGCAAACTCGGTTTCTTTTCCTTTAACACTCAAATAATTTTACACCATTCTTGGAATAAAAGTCAAAATCCTTGCGTGGCTTACCATCCTATGCATGATCTGGCTCCCCTCCACCCCTCCAATTTCATTTTTTATCATTCTCCCCCTCGCTTCCCTGTTCCAGATATATTGGCCTTCTCCCAGTATTTCTTGCATTCTCTCTCCTTGGAACACCCCCCTCCTTCCTAAAAAGTAAAAATAAAATAAAATCCTTATCTTAACAGACATTCAAATCTTACCTTAAATGACATTTCCTTAGAGAAGCCTTTTCTGAGCACTGCAACCCCCCACCCCAAACTAGATGAAGTTCTCTATTATTTGGTCTCATATTTCCCTATCCTTACCTTTCACTGCACCTCACAGTCCACTGATCTCTATCTGTCCTGATTAATTTATGTCTCCTCCATAAGGGGGAGGGAAGTCCCCCAGGGAGCTGACCTGTCCATCTCCAGGACTTAGCGTATTGCCTGGCACAAAAAGCAGTTGAACCAAATACTTGCTAATTAATGCTTGTTTTAATTTTCTCACTTCTCAGACCATTTTGGAAAACATTCCTCACATGACTCCTTTATGTCACTATCTCAGGTAGTGATTGTCCAAGGATGGTGAGTCAGCAGCATCAACATTACCTGCTAACTTGTTAGAAATGCACACCCTTAGGCTCCAATCTAGACCTACTGAATCTGAAACTCTGGAGATGGGGCGAACAATCTGTGTTTGAATAAGCCTCCAGGTGATTCTGATGTATACCAAACTTTGAGACCACTGTTCTAGGTTATCTTCAGCTTCAGTAACCTACCCACCCAAATACCAAGTTGCTTAATCTCTCTGAAAGTTTGTTTCTCACTCATGTAACAATCCAACGTGGGTGCTCCACAAAGTCATTCAGGGACCTAGGCTGACAGAGGCTGTGCCAGATTCAACATGTGGCTTCCAGGATTGCCCTCAACTTTGGGATCCAGTGGAGGCCATGACCAGCTTCAAGCACCATGGCCTGGAGGTGACACGTGGCACTTCCACTCACATTCCTCAGTCCACAACCAGTCATGTGGCCCCATTTCGAAGTAAGGAGGCTGGGAAATATAGCCCTGTGCTGGGCAGCTGGTTCTCAGCAATAACGCTGTCCCATGGAGGAGAATACAAACTTTTGACAGGCAATCGACCATCTCTGTCACAGTCGTAGCATGAAAATGTCACTTTTGAAACTTATTTCCATAAGGAGAACAGTACCCCCCTGTCTCAGCAAAATCCTTGGGAGGCAGATTCTACGTCTCTCATTCTGGTTTCTGTGGTGTGATTCACTGGTGCTAAAATGAGCCTAGGTCAGCTGTTTCATCCATTTGGTGGGGTTTGCTCCATCTGGCACACACTCCTGGTGATCGCTTCAATCCCTGAAGGGTTAGGAAGAAAATGGTTCATGCCGGTCCAGGTAGGGCAACAGGCCAGACACAGGTCTCCTTCCTCTTCTCCCCTCTCATCCAACACTCTGATCATAGGCTACCACACAGAAGTGCATTTGGTGTTTAGGTTTGTTTTTTAATTTCTGTTTATTTGTTCATTGTTTTGTTTAGTAATTACCAAAGTTCTGACACACATGCCTGAGGCACTAGGTTGAGAGATCATTTCAATGGCTTGTCTACTGTAGCTGTCCTCTCTCCTCTCAGAGAAGGCGGGTTCTCTCTCTCTCAAGTGTTCTGTTGTCAGCTGGCAGGGGTGGAGAGGAGTGCAAGGGGAGGCCTGTTACTTATAGGTGAGGGCCAGACATTGGCTCTGGCCTGCTCAGTCTCTGTCTATCCACATGAATCTCATTAAACTTTTTTTTTTTTTTTTGAGAGGAAGAGAGAGAGAGAGAGAGTGAGAGGAGGGGCAGAGGGAGAAGGAGAGAGAGAGAGAATCTCAAGCAGACTCCCTGCTGAGCACGGAGCCCAAAGCAGGGCTAGATCTCACAACCCTGAGATCATGACCTGAGCCATGAGTTGGACGCTTAACGAACTGAACCACCCAGGAGCCCCTCATTAATCTTTTGTTTTAATTAATTTATCAATTTTTTAAATCATTTCATTAATCATCATTCTCCAAAAGCATTTTGTGTACACAAAACTGAAGCCCTATGCAAAAGAATAAAGTTGGATCCCTACCTTATACCATCTACAAAAGTTAACTCAAAAAGGATCATCAACCTAAATATAAGAGCTAATACCATAAAACTCTTAGAAGAAAACGCAGAGGTAAATTTTCATGATCTTTGATTTGGCAAGGACTCTTAGATATGACACCAAGAGCAAAAAATAAATAAATAAATTCTACTTCTTCAAAATTAAACCTTTTTGCATCAAAGGGCATTATCAAGACAATGAAGAGACACTTACAGGACATGAAAAAATATTTACGAAATCATACATCTGATAAGGATCTAGTATTCAGAATATATAAAGAACTCTTACAACTCAACAACAAAAGAACAACTAAACCAAAGATGGGCAAAGAACTTCAATAGACATTTCTCAAAAGAGGATAGATACAAATAGTCAACAAGCACATAAAAAGATGTTTATCATCATAAGTCATTAGGGAATTGCAAATTGAAACCATAATGAGATACCATTTCATACCCACTAGGGTGACTACAAGGAAAAAAAAAAAAAAACAAGTGTTGGTGAGGATGTGAAGAAACTGGAACCCTCATACTTTGCTAGTAGAAATGTAAAATGGTGCAGCTGCTGTAGAAAAGAGTTTGATGTTCCAAAAAGGAAACAGAATTTCCTATGACCCAGCAATTCCTTTCCTGGGTATATATCCAAAAGAATGGAAAAGAGACACTCAAACACACCCGTGTGCAAGTATATTCAGAGCAGCACTACTCACAATAGCCAAATAGTGGAAACAACCCAAATGTCCATCAACAGACAAATAGATAAACAAATTATGGTATATACAAACAATGAAATATTATTCAGCCATAAAAAGGAATGAAGCACACTGATGCAGGCTATGATGTGAGTAAACCTCAAAAACTTTCTGAGTGAAAGAAGCAAGATATAAAATGTTACATATTGCATGATTCTATTTACATGAAATATCCAGAGTGGGTAAATCAATGCAGACAGCAAGTAGAATGGTAGTTGCCAGGAGCTGGGGAGGGGATAGAATAGAATGGAGAGTAAGTGTTTAATGTGTGCACAGTTTCCTTTTGGGGCGATGAAAATGTTTTAGAAGTAGAGAGAGGTGGTAGTCCCTCAACAATGTGAATGTACTAAATACCAATGAACTGTTCCCTTTAATATGGTTGATTTTGTGCTATATGAATTTCATTTCAATTTCTAAAAAAATAACTGGGGCTCTCATTCTAAAATCCCAACTACCTTTTTTAAGAGTCCCTAATTAATCACTGATTAAAAAAAAAATAACACTCAAAACAAACAAACAAAAAAGACAGATTTTTAACACAATCGCCTGTTAGCTGGTGCTCTGATCTGGGGTTGTAAATAAAGATCCTGGCACTCAAGAGCTATAAGAAATATTTTCAAACACAAACAAATAAAAGCACATTAATTAATTTGAATTTTAAAAAATCACAGGCTAAAAATATTTTTCTTCACAGTAAATGCCATAACAATGCTTAAAAAATAAACTTACAACTTATTATGAGATGCTGAGATATGCTGTAACCCTATCTTGTCAGTTTGACATAAATTAAGTTACTAGAAAATTATGAAAAACTAAGAAAAATCTATGACAACAACTGGTTCAGGGCTATGTTTGGGCAGCAGAGGTCAATTATAAGCACAATAAGAGATCTAAATTAATAGAGGCTTCTTGGAAGTCTGGGAAATGTGTCTGAAGGATATCAGAATCAAAGTCTGTGCTCCTGGAACAGCTCTGCAATGACTGAGCACCTGAGCAGAGACGTGGAGAAATCGGATGCCTACCACACTGGAAACAACAGCTGGTTCTCAGCTACACCGTCACATGTGATGATCAGACATAATGATCAGTAATTGATCAGACATAATGATACCCACTGATTCAAACGCGAAAGGATGAAATTTACTGAAGCTTGATATTTGTCCTCAAATCCTATCAACTCTCTGTGGGGATACAATTCAGCTGGCTTCATGAGAAATGTGATACAACATGACTGGGAACTTTCTGCAGGACATTCTTACCTCCTCCTTTGATTTTTGAACTTAGACTGATGGACTCTTTTTCACCACGTTTATCCATTTCCACTTTCTTTCTCTCCTTTCTCCTTCTCCTTCCTTTTGTTCCACAGACAGTTGCGATGCCAAGGGTTGGAGGAGAATGTGCTCTAGTCCATATACACTGTTCATAAACTCAGACCTGAGTAGGAAGTCAGGATAGGTCTTAAACAATATGGAACGAGTTGAGGGTTTTTTTTTTTTTTTCCCACTAAGTCTAAGCTAACTTTTAGCTAACTATGATAATTGATAAAGATAATCTCTGATAACTGATAAAGAAAACTCAAAACTTACCACCAGAATTTATCTTGGGTTCTTGTTTTGATATATTCTTTCTCAAATGTTCAAAGCAATGGCTTTTAGAGTCTGCCTTCCTCAAAGATCTGTGAGAAATATAAATGAGATGTGAAATGAAAACAGAGGAAGGTGAGAGAAAAAAATAAGGTCTTGGACTAACCACAAATAGAATAATCAACTTCTGAAAAACTTAGAATGAACCTTTTTTAGCTCCTATCTTGAGCCAGGCAGTAAGCGAGGCACCTGGAGTAGGTGGTACAGGGTAGATTAAAATGAAGAAAGATGAAGGAATCATGGCCATACCCCCCTCCTCCAAGAGGTAGAACTTGAGCTGGGACTTAAAGTACCTGACTTTGACAGTGGCAATGTGAAACATAGTCCTGTCACACAAAGCAATAGTGAGCACATAATACCTGGCACAATAGACTCTTAAAAATTTAAATTTGACTCTTGCTCATTTAGAGGTTGATCACCTAGTTTGTTTATAGTCTCTAGTCATCTAAAGTTTAAGCTTTCTTTCACTGAGACAGATTTTCATCATTCCAGGTTTGTACATATTTTGGAAATTTTGTACAATCTTAAGTACTTTGCTGATTGCAGCTAAAACTGATTCTCCCAGGCAACTAATTCATTCCTTCCTCTGTGTTTCCACGGTGCTCTATTCACACCTTTATGGAACTCAGGTTACACTGTATATTAATTATATGTTCACTTTTCTGGCTCCTTCACTTGAGTGAAAGCTCCTCATGGAATGTGATTATATCTTGTTGAGGCAGGGAAACATAGGGGTTAGGCATTTGGGCTCTCAGCTCCTTCTCCCCAAGTTCAAATCCCTGCTCTACCATTTCCTATCTTGCTGTGTATCCTTGGACAAGTTATTTGTTGACCTCCCTATGTTTCAGTTTCTCCCTGTGCATAATAATGAATCTATCTCATAAGGATGCATTATGAGCATTAGATTAGATATGCAAGGGACTTTCTCCAGTGCTTGGCACACTGGGGATGATCAATAAATACAGACTCTCATCCTGTAGCCCACAGTTTCTGACTAGCAGTAAGTAATTAATAAAGTTTTTAGAAATAGTAAATGAATAAATTATATTACCAGAGCTGCCTAGATTGGGGAATAGTTGTAGCCTACTTTTCCTGCCCAAATTTCCTACAGATAAAAAGAGAAATCCCCTTTCAGACATCCCATGATGCTAGAATGAGTCACTCATTTCCCTTTGGCTTTTTGGGGAAATGACAGTAACTGTTTCTTCCGCATCTTGCCCAGAAACTCCGGACTCAGCTAAGAAATGAAGATAGGGAGCAGCTGTCCGAGGTGCAGCTGAAAACAAAACAAAACAAGACAAAAAACCCCAACCATGGCCATTCAGTTCCCTGGGGACTACTTCTGATCATCCTCATAGAAGAACATACTGTGACTTGGGAAAAGAGTTTTGGAATCCCTACAGAAAAGGTGTCACCCACAAGAGATGTTATTATTACAAGGCCTGATTTTGTGAATAAATGTAGGTTATAGCCTGCTCCCGAGATGAGTTAATACTCCTCTTTTGTGCTCTCTCAATACCTAAATCACAACAATTACTAACCACGAGTAAGCATGAAGTACGTTTTGGGAGCTGTGCTAAATGCTTCACATGTATTAACTCATGTAATCCACACAACTGATCTATGAGGTTGGTGTTATGACCCCCATTTTACAGGTGAGGAGACTGCAACGCAGTTAGTTGAAGTAACTTCCCCCAAATCACCTGGCTACCACACGGCAGAGCTGGGATGTGACCGGAGGCCACCTGCTGCCAGCGTTCCTGCACAACAGTACATCAAACTGCCCTCCTGACTGCTTCCCTGTCACTCATTAGCCTGTTGTGTAGAAATCCTTCCATGACAGGATCATCTCCAATCAAACTGTGAGCCTCCTGAGGGCATGGCTCCTAGCCTCACTGATTCCCCATCTCCTGTCACAGTACCCGGCACAGCATAGGTGTTCAAGGCACATTGAATAAAGGATTAAGCACATAGAGGCAGCGCGTCTACCAGAGGATGTTTTGTTGGATTTGAGTGAAGAGAAATTTCGTCTGCCTCAGGTTCCTGAAACTCGTCAAGATCTTCCAGATCCAATGGCACTGAGAGAGTGAAACTGGAGCCTTCTTCTCCATACCCCTCAGCAAGACATTTCAAAACAATCATCAAATAGGAACAATTTAACTTGCCTCTCCCCACACCGGTTTCAGTCTTCCCTAAGGAGCTTTTGCTGCAGGCTCTGAACACAGTTCCGTGGCTCGTTCAGTGCCTCTTGATACGGCCAATTTCTCCATCTGCCTTGGGAACTGAGACTCCCAACATCTGCAAAACCCTCCCAAGGGAAGCAGTCCTCAGATACAGTATGTCCAAGAATTGGGCTTGTGACATGGTCTCAAAAGAAGCCCTTGCAACATTTTTATCCCAATTATTGAGCTGCTTTTCCCATCTTCGGTTGGTTCTCTCCACACACCGAAGACAAGACTGGGCTCTTCTACTGAACTACCCTGTTGGCTAAAGATTTCAGTAAGAATTTAATGAGGATTAAGGATCCCAGGGTATTTTGCTAAAGAATGAACCTCGTGTTAGAGCGCCTGGGTGGCTCACTCAGTTAAACGTCCAACCCTTGATTTTGGCTCAGGTCATGATCTGGGGGTTGTGAGATAAGCCCCACATCAGGCTCCATGCTGGGTGGAGCCTGCTTAAGATCCTCTCTCTCTCTCCCTCTCTAAAAAAATAAATAAAATTAAAAAAGAATAAAGCAATAAAGCTCATTTTGTAGCCAGGAATCTGAGAGTGTATAGTAGCTTTTTGTGGACTGAAACTACATATTCTTGACAACCTCCCTCATTTCCTTCTGGGAAATCTTACTGTCTCTTGTCAGGTTGAGGTTTCATTTCTTCTCAACTACCTATGACCACATGACTGTTAAACACAGCTCCCTTCCTCCAAACAACACACACACACCCACACACACACACGCTCACTCACTCACTCTATCATCGGTTTCAAAAACAGCTGCAACTAAAGATCACTCAAGTGTCAAGTGATTTTCATACAATTGTAAGTAAAATGATGAAGCCCCGCACAATATGCATCTTTGCGTACCTATATGAAGCATTTCTTTCATCAACTTTCATAGAATTGAGTTAGTTTAATGCGCCATTCTCAGAAAGCATGTCAATGTTATTTACTTTGTCAAGAAAAAAGAAATATAGCCGATGTACTTTTTTTTTCAAATGTGACCTTCTCCTCCATGGTTTACTGACAATAAAAAAATGAAAATCATTCTTTCCTTTCACCTGGTATTATCAACCTTCTTTTGCTCATCAAATATTTATCGACTCTCAATGTGCAGAGCACAGTATACTGCACTGGTTCTTACCCATTGTTCTCAATAGCCAACTTAGAAATAGTGCTAAAAAATGAATTTATATTAATAATGAACTGCAACTAATATCCAATGGAGAGGTAGTACCTTAATAGAAACATTTAGAAAAACTCATGAGACCATCTATACCAGGGTTTTCTAAAATGTTCTTTAACTTCAAAAAGTCTTCACATAAAATTTTAATTGGGAGCCCACTACATCAAATAAAAGTCATTTTCTAATTGAAGCAGCCAAAGTTAGAGTTTGTAGACTTAAACCCTGTGTCCTGATTCATTGTCCTGGGCCTCAGTTGCCAACAAAATACCTAATTAGAATAAGTATCATTCCTCTTAGGATTTGGAGAATATACCTATGATTCAGGATATCTTCCTGGATTTAGTGGAGAATGTTTAAACTCTGAAACATTTCAAATGGGCCTGGAGTGGAACAGAGGTGAAAGAGTGGATTACTTAGATGGCACTGGAAAAAGTGGAATATTAATATTATATGAAGAAAATATAGAGCTGTAGCCCTACTATATACCATATTCAAACATGGGCTCCAGGTAGACTATGGACCTAAATATTAAAGAAAAAACAATAAAGCTGTCAGAGGAAAATATAGGATATCTTTGTGAAAATAGAGTAAGTCTTTTAAAGGAACATCCCAAAACACAAACCAGAAGGTTAAAAGTTAATGGGTTTGACTCTAACAAAATTAAGAATTTTTGCTCAGTGAAAAACATAATAGACACAAAGACAAAGGACAGGCTGGAAGAATATATTTACAACATATATAACAGTCACAAGATGAATATCTGGAATATGTAAGGAACTCCTCCAAATCAACAAAAAAAGAGACAGGAAAATAAATTAAAAAAGTACTCAAGAGATATGAAAAGTTGATTTGTAAAAGGAAGGACCTTAACTAGATTATTTAAGAGGTATATGAAAAGACGCTAATAATCAGAAGAATGCAAAGTATAGCAACACAATACCACTTTCCACCATCATTATGGCAAAACAAGAAAGGAAGATAATATCAAATCTTGACAAAACTATAAGGAGATGGGAAAAATCCAGTACTGCTGCTTTGGGTATAAAACATACAGCTTTGTGGAAAGAAATCTGGCGATACTTAGTCAAATTAGGAATGAATGTATTCTATAACCCAAGAATCCTGCCCACTAATGAGTATGCCCAGAGGATTTCTCCCATGAGTTCACTAAAGGACACATACAAAGAAGTTAATTGTGACATTGTTTGGGGTATCACATATAGAAATTAACTAGTATCTGACAGAGGGAATAGATGAGTAAAATATCGTATGTTAATACTCTGGAATACTGGGCCATGGTCAGAGTTAACTAAATAAACATATAACCACATGAATAGACCTAAAAGTTAAATGTTGAATGAAGATGTATACATAAAACAGTATTTTCGTAGTTAAAAATTCGCCAAATATAGCAAAGTGAGTATCTAAGGGAGAGAAAGGGCTGGGAATGACAATGGTGAAGGGAGGAGAAATACATAGTAATAGAACGAGGACAGTCTTTGCACGAACTAAGGATGATAGTACTCTAGGAATCAGTGAGTGTAATTTAGTAAACTCTGGAGGAACAGAAAAGGAAACAGGGAGGACTGCTGTTGGAGGGGCCATGTGACAGAGAGGAGAGTGACCCAGCTGGGGGGTGGGGGGGTTGGGGGGGAAGGAGGCAGGAGACCAGGGTCCCATCCTGACTTGGTCTGTCATCTCTTAGTCACATGAGCGCAGGACATTCTTTCCTAGATTTCCTTTTTCCCCTTTGATAGTGTAGGATATTAGGCTGGAATTTTGAAGATCTTTTCCAGCTTTGTGCTTCATGTACTCTGTTCTTCCTTTCCCAGCCATAACCTCCATAATGTCATCAGCAACAATAAAACCATATCACCCATTTCAGAACACTTTTACTCACATTGAAAAATAATCTAACTTATGAAAAATGTCTTTTGCTGAAGGTGTATTTTTATATACCTGGATGACAGAGTGACATCATTTCTTTAAATGTGCAGTCTTTATCATCTTAAAGCAACAGTTTCCCTTTTCATGGATCAATGAACAAAGGAAAACAATAAAAAAAAAAAAGAAGAAGGCTTAAATAACATTTAGGAGGACTGGAGTTGCCGTACAACCAAAGAGCCCTTCTTAGATAACCACAGGTTGATGAGGAAGAGGACAATAACAATGATGATGATGATGACAGCAAACTAGAAAAACGTAAATCCGGAAGAGTTCAGCTTGTTTCTGGATATCTAGCTCACAGAGGCCACTAGGCCCTTCTAGCTGGCTCCAGGTTCCTTTTGATCCTACTTTAATTTACTTCGAAACATACTCTGGAGAGGAGAGATGGAAAGCATTATAAAATGAGGAAAGCCACTCTATAGAACTGTGGACTCCATTTGCAAACTAAAATAACAAAATGGGAAAATACACACTATCATAGAAAATCTATTCTGCATTGTGCTAGAGGAATCGTTTTGCCCTTTTAAGAGTTCATTAAAATTCAACAGCTCATTTCAATCAATTAATACTTTGGCTATGAATAAGAAAATACGTGTGACTGGCCGGTCCGGTAAAAACTAAAACATTTGCATAACATCAGCTCTTTCTTTGGTTGCATAATTAATCACTTGGGATTATCCATTTGTAAGCATAATTTTTCAATGTCAGAAGAAATTATGTGTTACTTATGGAAACACTCTAAGTCATAATTACAACTATCACTTATTGAGCACCAACTAAGTATCAGGGTTTATACATATCTTAATTGTCATGCTTACCACAATATTATAAAGTGAATATTATTATACCTGTTTTTTTGGATTAGGAAACTGAAGTTCCAAAAGTGTTATTAACTTGTCCAAGATGATAAGCAATTCAACACTGAGAATGACTGTCCACAGAGCTCATCTTTTTACCCTGTCACACAGCCTCCTCTGAAGATTTTTTCTTCTGATAATAGTGACTCTATATTAATAGCTAATATTTCTTGTGTGTTCACTATTTGTCACTGCCCATGCAACTTTATACGCATTGTTTCATTTTAATTCACTAAACATCCCTATGAGATGTGGCCTTTCCTGGTATATGCATTTTAGGTAATGGGAAAATTGGGTTTAAAGAAAGTAGTAACCGGTCCAATAGAGCACAACTAGAAAGTTATGGAATCTGGATTCAAGGTCCCGGTATCAGTTTATATTTTTCTTAATTTTATTTTTAAAAATTTACATATAATAAAATTGAGGTTTGGGGTATACAGCTCCGTGAATATTAGCACATGTGTAGATTCACGTAACCACCACCACAGTCAGTATGTAGAACAGTTCCATCGCTCTAAAAGAGTTCCCTCAGGGTACGCTTTTGTAGTCATACCCTCCTCCCGTGCCAACCTCTGTGCTCACTGATCTGGTCTCTGTTACTGTAGTTTCATCTTCTTGAGAATGTGCTATAAGTGGAATTATACAGTATATATGTTTTTCAAACTGGTTTCTTTCAATCAGTATAATGCCGATCGGCTTCATCCATGACCTTCCTTCCATGATCTTGCTTGTTATTGCCAGGTAGTTTTCCATTTTATGGATGTACCACATTTGCTTATCCATTCAACTGTTGAAAAAAGTTTGGATTGTTTTCAGTTTTATGAATAGATGATGAGTAGGTGACTATGTATACAGTTGCTATAAACATTCATCTACAGGTTTTTTGTGTGAACGTAAGTTTTCATTTCTTTAGAGGAAACACTGAGGACTGGGTTGTCGACTCATAAGGTAAGTGTTTAATCTTATAAGAAACCGCCCAACATCACTTTGCCTTCTTTCCAGCAACGCAAGAGTATTCTAGTAGCTCCACACCCTCATCAGCATTTGGTATTGTTAGTTGTTGTTGTTGTTGTCATAGTCATCCTCCTTTGAGAGAGAGAGACATTGTGCAAGTGGGGGCTAGAAGGTGAGGGAGAGAGAGAATCTTACACTGGGTGTGGAATCCCACGCAGGGATCAATTTCACAACCCTGAGATCATGACCCGAGCCAAAATCAAGAGCAGGACACTTAACTGACTGAGTTACCCAGGTGCCCATTAGTTGTTAAAACATTTTAAAATTTTAGCCATTCTAAGAAGTTTGTATTGGTGTCTCCTGCTGCTTTAATTTGCATTTTCCTAGTGCATTCCTTTATGTGTTTATTTGCTATCTATATTTACTCTCAAGCAAGGTGTCTGTTCAAGTTTTTTGCCCATTTTTTAAAATTGAGTTGTTTTCTCACAATTGAATTTTACGAGTTCTTTATATATTCTAAATACAGGTCCTTTGTCAGAAATAGGATTCACAAATATTTTCATACAGTCAGCTGCTTGTCTTTCATTATCTCCATAGTGTGCAGAGAGGGTTTTTTTTAAAGATTTTATTTATTTATTTGTCAGAAAGAGAGAGAGAGCGTGTGAGCGCACAAGCAGGGAGAGCAGCAGGCAGAGGGAGAAGCAGGATCCCTGCTGATCAAGGAGCCCGATGCGGGACTCAATCCCAGGACCCTGGGATCATGACCTGAGCCGAAGGCAGACGCTTAACCGACTGAGCCACCCAGGTGTCCCATGTGCAAAGAGTTTAAACCAAGACGAGTCATGATCCCAAAGATCTATTGGGGTCTCAGACAACCACGTGGAGATAGGGAAGTAGAATGAGTCTCCCCAACCCCCATCCGCATGGAAGAATGTCCCTTGCCCACATTAAACTTTTCTCTACACAAGAGCAATGTGCGTGCAATCCTAAAGAAGCCAAGTACAGGGCTTCAGTTCTCATAATTTGTATATCACCTGCCCTCGCCTGGACTCAGGGGACTAAGAGGAGAGAGGAGGTCACTCTCAGTCTCTTGCTGAACTGGTGGGGAGCACTGAGTGGGAGACAAGAGCCTGCTATGTCATAGCCCTAGGAAAAGTAGAAATGCACATCTGTTTGCAGGTAGAGCGAGTTGCTTCATCACAGCTACTGCTCCATGGTTTCCAATCTTCATAAACAGAGAATTAAAGGAAATTGGCTTAACACTGCAGTATAAAAAATAAAAGTCCTGTATGAAAGGATTTTCCACCTCTGAGGAGTTATAAACACTGTTGTATTTCTGATCAGAGGTGTGTACAGTCTCCGGGAGACTGTGTTCATTCTGTTTGTTTAGACTCCACTTTGGGTAAATAACCCCCCTGGGGAAACATAAACATAGCACCTCTTCTCCATTACAGAGTAACAATTTCCAACTCTCTGTCATCCCTTTATCATCCATATGTATATATAATTTTTATGGAGTTATAATCCATGTGATGCTTGCTTCCTAGTGTTCTGGTTTTTGCTTAACATTATTTCACATACATTTTTCCATGAAGCAGCAGAGTCTAAATATTTACCATTTTATAGAACTACACAGTGATACGGTAGAATAAGAATAGCTCACACTTACATAGTAATTACTGTATGTCAGGCAAGTGCTTTACCTATTTTTACTCATTTAATGTTTCCTCCCTACAACCCTCTGAGGTGGGTACCATCTGTCTTAGTCTGGCTTCAAAAGAAAGCAAAGCCTGAAGCAGAGGGTTCCACACACTACTTTATTCCGGGTGCCATCCCAAGGAAGCAGGGGTGAGGGAAGAGGGAAAGGAGAAGTCAGTTTGAAGGTGTGTTATCAATCTGGTTACCACCAAGTGTGATTGATTGCCCCACCTCCCAAGACCATCCTGCAAAAAGCCATGTCAACTGCATTGTGGACACTCATACAGAAGGAGAAGGGAGGAACTGCTTCTCTACCACTTCTCATCTGCCCCGTGACACTTTTTATCTACACACACTTCTGGGCTGGAGAGCTTGGGGTAAGGTACTCTGTAGTTTGTCTGCACAGTCCCTGAGTCAATCAGGGTCCACATAAACCTGGTGTAGCAGCAATGGCTAGAAGAGACAAGAGATTCTATTACTGCGCTGGTTTTACACATGAGACACAGAGATTAAGTACCTGCCCTAAACCACTTTGCTAGTAACTGAATGAAGCCACATTTGAGCCCAGAAAGCCAGACTCTTAACAATTATGCTAAACCATACCTTTGATCTGGTGACATGTGTGTTGTTTTCTGGTTTTCACTGAAATGCTTCAGAGCATAACAAAGAGATTATTGGACAGGAATCATTTTTTTCTTTCTTTTCTTTTCTTCTTCTTTTTTTTTTTTTTAGAGAGAGAGAGTGTGGGGGCGGGCAGAGGGAGAAAGAGAATCTCAAGCAGGCTCCACACCCAGTGTGGAGCCCTATGTGGGACTCGATCCCATGGCCCTGAGATCATGACCTGAACTAAAATCAAGAGTCAGACACTTAACCGACTGAACCATCCAGTTGCCCCTGGATAAGAATCTTTGATTCTGACATGGCTCAGAAACTTGGAAAATCATTTCTGTATGGGTTTCGACTTGCTTATGTGTTTTTATAAGAGCTCAGACTACATGGTCTTAGAGCTCTCATATTCTGAATAACATTATCCTAAAAATTTTTGAACAAGTAATACATATATATTTTAACTTACAAATCCCTAGAATGTAAACCCAGAAATTAGATCTACTGGGTCATAGGGTAGGACCATTTGTATGATTTGTGGTTGAAAATAGCAATTGCCTTTGAAAATAATCTTACCAATTTCATGCATTTACTAGATCTTCAATGTATGAGTGCACCTCTTTCCTTCCTTGATCACCATTGGGATAAAATAAAATTATATATAAAGTAGCTAACTTTTGGTGGTTTGACAGATATGAAGTAGTGTCATTAAAAAATTTTTTTCTATTTCTTTACTGACTAAATAAGTCAAACATCTTTCCAAGTGTTTTTCATGTGATTTCCTCTTGTGCTACTTTTATTTTTAGCAAGTTATTTCCCCTCTCTGGGGGATCAGCTTTATTATGTCTCACATAGTTAGGCTGAGATCTCCAAGGTAGTTTCGAGCATTGAGACAGTATCTATTGGAGTTCCACCTCAATTCTCTAAACAAGTCAGTGAGAGTTTTACATCTTTCAAGTTTCTATGAGTCTAGAAACAAGTAAGCATGTTCCTTGACCAGAGACTCCAAGAAATGTCTTGGTCAACCAAATTCTCTTCTTTCTGGATGGCTCATGTTTTAGTCCTTCCCAAAAGGAGGAGAGATGAACTTAAATGACCTGGTGGGGTTTCCCCCCGCAATTTGAACAGTTTGTAATATTTTGTATAATGAGAACACACGTCAAATGTCTCTCCCAAGGCGCGGTTATCTCAATTGGTGAACACCTCTTGTTGTCTTCTAAGGCCGGAGCTTCTGAAATATTTGGCATATTTGTTCTGAATTGTGGTGACCTACTGATTCTAAGTTTTAATCTTTTAGCGGCTGAGATTAAAATGGCCAAAGCGATGAAGTCATCATTGTCATTTCTGGAGATTTAAAAGAAATACAACCGCACATTCAGACCCTAGTTAGGGAGCAGATTACCACGTTTCCACCTTAGGACAGGGCAAAAAAAAAAAAAAAAAAAAAGCAGGGGCTGATTCTTGAGGAGCTCTAGCCTCCTTTTCCTAAGCCTCTTTCTACATTCCAAAAAGGAAAGGCCTCCTCATTTTACTACTATAAAAATCTGTCTTCAGAACTGGACTAGGAGGCAGGAGAGATGGGTTCAAGCCCCGTTCTGCGCTTGACACCCCTGTGGTTTTTAGTAAGTCACTCTCTTCTTTAAGTCCAAGTTTCTTCATCTGTTGCCATCATTATAGTCCTTTTTACTAATTCTTCATAGGCTCCACTAACTGGTACGCAAGTGTTTGAGTTAGTAGCTGTGCCTTGTTTATTATCTCTATGTGCCCTCAAAGGATCGTTATGGAATTTGTCATAGGAAGGAGCTCTCTCCTCGTTAGTATACTGAATTTTTATGAATCTCTCCTTGTCCCTGAGGGTGACCACTACCATCCTCTCTTTCCAAGTTTGCCCAGGTGGATGAGTTTCCTAGACCTGCTGTTTCTTGACCAGATGCATGTTCCTTGACCAGAGACTTCAAGAAATGTCTTGGTCAACCAAATTCTCTTCTTTCTGGATGGCTCATGTTCTAGTCCTTCCTAAAAGGAGGAGGTGATTAACAAATTACCACAAATGTGGTGGCTTAAAACAAAGGAAATGTATTCCCTCATGGTTCTGGGGGCTAGAAGTCCAGAATCAAGGTGTCTGCAGAGCCATACTCTCTGAAAGCTCTGGGGAAGAATCGATTCTTGCCTCTTCCTACCTTCTGATCATTGCTGACAATGCAACTGCATCCCTCCAATCTCTGCCTCTACCAGCACACGGGCTTCATCTCTCTCTGTGTGTGTCTTTCCACATCTTCAAATCTCTCTTCTCCTTATAAGAGCACCAGTCATTGGATTTAGGGCTCAACCTAATCCAGTATGACCTCATCTTAACTTGATTACATCTGAAAAGATCTTAATTCCAAATAAGGTCACCTTCACAGTGGATGTTCTAAGTGGATGTCAATTTTGAAGGAACACTATTCAACCTGGCACACCAGGACATCTCTAGCCCTATTCCTCCCATCCCATAGCTTTGGACCTTATCTCCTGCCCTCATCATGAACAGTCCTTCCTGCTCAAATGACTCGCCTCACTGGAGTCATGATAATCATCTTCATTGTTCTCCTTGACAGTAGGCTCTCCCTCCTTCCATCCATTTTCCACAAGAGCCTGCTGTCAGGTTAATTTCATAAAAAGGACAGCTTGGTTATCTTCACTTCTCTGCTCAAAAACTTTTTCAATGGCCCTTATTACCTGTAGCATAAGGGACACATTTGGGCCACACTTCCTTAGGAAGACATTCACAGACTTTCACACTAACTCCAGCTCACCTTTGCAGTCCTATGCTCAGGACTCGGATTGTCTTTTCCCTCTATCATCTGTCTCTTCCTCCTCCATCATCATGTCTCTCCCTCCATCCAAAAGCCATTCTCCATCACAGCATGTATTATTCCCACCACTCTTGGAAAGCTACATTGTTCCCAAAGTCTACCAAGAACCCCAGCCCATACCCCGCGGAATAGTCACTCCTGCTCCAAACTCCCAGAATATTTTGTACTTCACTTGATACTTCTCATCCTTACATTACCTGATCATGCTATGTCTCTTTTGATGAAAACATGAGCTCTTAAGAGCAGGATGTCTTCTCCATTCCCCCAATTTCTGGTTCTTATGGGAAGACGGTTGGTATGTTCTGAAGAGAAGAAGGAAGGAAGAAAGGATTCTGAAGTAATGATTTTCAGAAGGTGATTTTGGGGGTATGCAAATATTTTGTATTTCATTAACAGTCAAGTTTATAATAAAGTAAAAATGCCACCTTTACCCCAATTTCAAATTTTCATATTTATGAAAACAGCTCACTTTTTTATACTAAGCAAATGTTATTCATTTGGACTTACCAAATAAATGTACACTAATAAAATGTGTTTCTTTCTTATAAGCAGGCTCTGGGTAAGATTTATTGAATTAAAATATATGGAAACTACTATAGCAATGGAGTCGCGGATTGCCCTTGGCTGATGCAGTATTTGCATTTCCTCTTAGACTCTCTTAATCCCAGGAGCCATAATGGTGGTTGATATTTTTTTTTATCCCATGTGTGAGATTAAAGGAGAGGGATGCTGTAAGGCCAAGAAGCAGAGCAGAAAGGTAATGGACTTTGGAGGCACGAAGACTGTGACAACTCTGCCATTTATTAACTGTGTGATTTGGGGGATATGACTTCTCAAAACCTGTTTCTTTCTCGTTAAAATAGGTCTAACTCATGGGATTGTTGAGAGGATTAAATAATATGCCTAAAATTAAATGAATAACATATAAGAGAATAAATGGCATCTACCTCATTACAAGGGTTAGCTCTGGTGAGAGGTGGGTTTTTTTGACTTGCCTGGTGAATTGCAGAGGTAATTCTAACAGCAGCTGAGAACACAGATGAGTAGGGCCTTAACCTCTAAATTGCCCCGAGGGAGAGCTAGCTAATGAAAAGCCACAAGAGTGAATTATCTGCTGACTACACTCTTTTGCAGAGGTACGAAATTACTTTTGTATAGATATCCAGTTTCCTAATTATCTTTTAAAAATCAAATGAGAGCTCTTTCTAAAGTCCTGGTAGTGACCAAGAAAATAAAGAAGAAGCATCACATTTTACCCAAGAATCAAGAAAAACTCATTTGGAAATAAAATAAGTAATTGAGTATAGAGTGTTTGGTATGACTCTGGAGTAGACAAAATATTTTCTTGACCGTGGTCCCCTTCCTATAAGATCTGGGTGAAAACTAACATCAGGTGATGACTCTGAGAAATAGAAAAACCCACTTCCTGAATTCATTTGGATCTTTAAAAGGAAGTCCATGGCTGCCTTCTCTTGCTAGTTGGGTTTCAAATCATCTTTCTCTCCTCCCATGAGGCTGCCCTTCTCTATTCTCTATTCTTTTACGGGCATCAGCATGCAGGGTTATAGGAGCTAAGAGTGCTGTATAGGGATGCTCTGGCTTTTCTGGAAAGGGCTCCTTCTAGCTTTGGCCCATGAGTCCTGGGCTCTCACCCACACTGCTGACACCTTCATGGCCAGTGTCGGGGAAAAGTAGTCAGGCCCTTACAGGGCTTTTGGGGATCCTGCTCCCCCATGTGTATGTTTCTGGGCCTATTTCTCAGCTTAGGATCTTTTTATCTTCTTTGCCTTAGACCTCAAAGAACTTAGCCTACTGTCTCTCTCCTTCTAGGTGTTACCTTCACTTCCCACTCTATCACTTGCACAAGACACCAGGGCTCTAATTTAAGAGTTTTACTACCAATTAGAATAGGGAGCAGATAATAGCTGACAGAAATTACACGGGGAAGGTGGAAAGTTTCTAGTATCTAACCAAGTAGAGCAGTATCCAGAGCCTGTGTCCAGTTTCTACCCCTTTGCTTTCTACCCTTTATCTTCATTAGTCCAGTAAAGCCTTGTCCTATTTCCACACAGGGCAATTCCCCTACCACATTTATACTCACACACACTCATTCACATACACACACACACACACACACACACTCACTCACACATACCAGAAGAAGCAATCAAGACAAAACAGATGTTCCTGGCTCTGAAGAGTATACTTTTTGTCTCTGAAAACTCCACACTGGGCATCTCTGCACTTTTCACAGGAATGAGTGACACAGGGCATACTCAATGTGGTGGAGGTGATAAGACTAAAAAATTAGGGTCAGATCCTTTGGAAGGAGTTCATTCTGCTCATTCTTATACCCCGATCTCTTGATATCCTGCAAAGCCCATCATTGTTTGATTTGGAATCAAGCCGGCCCCTTCCTGGTGGTTCTTAAGCTACCTGGCTTGGTGTCTCTGAGAAGCTTGTTTGTTGCTTTTCTCCCACCCACAAACTACCAGAGGGTCCCCAAAGCCACAGGCTGAACATGATATACATTTCTGTCCATGAACTCTCAAAGATAAGGAATTTAAAATCCTATCTTTATATTAAAATCAACACATGCATATTTTGAACCAGAAAAAAAGTTCTTGTGTTTGGTTGAACGATATGCGATTGCCAATATTCAACCATTTTTGGCCTAAAAACTGGAGTTGCATATGGTTTAACCTAATATATTTTAAAAGTCACAAAAAGGGTTTTATTGGGGCTTGATCCGAAGACTCAGAAACAAAACTTCTGTTGCCATTGACATGAGGGATATTTTAAATAGAAGTTTGAAAAGCAGCCCTTTGCACAGTTTAATTTATTCAGTGATATTTGGAATATTCAGTCATACTGGGAATAATTGGCTCTCACTCAGAAATGGCTATCTTTCAAACTAATTAGCACTGGATTCTGAGAGCAAAGGGGAAAATGATAGGTTTCACGTTTTGAATTCTCCCCAAAGCATCAGCTCCTTCAGAGTTCTTCAAACTCTCCCAAACCAAAAATCTTCCCCTTTTTTTTCGTTCACAGATCTTAGTCATTTAACCTATTCAACTTCTCTGCTTCCCCCCACTCCTGCCCAGAGACTAAGAATTGATGAAACACAAGAATCCAGATCATGTGCTATGTGTCTCCAGGTGGCTCGCTCGCTCTCTGTGCTCCCTTCTGGAAGTGAGGCAAAGGTGCTGGGGAAAAAGAAATGTCTTTATTAAAAGTTGATGCAGTCGACTAGAAGAAATCTAGAAAACCCTCGTATATTACTGAATTGTTTCATTCACATTTGCATTAAATTTTTAGTCATGTGACCAAGAATCGTCACCTCTCTCAATCTCGCCACCCCCTCCCTCTTTCATGTGTAAACTGTAGGTATTTAACTGCATGAGATAAACCCTTCTAGGCCTGGCGATCTAAGATTCTACAACTTAAGGGCATGCATCCATGTTCATAAATGTAAAAATATATCAGATGAGCTCATCATCAACAAGGGACATCAGTCTTTGGTCATGGGGCCAACACTTTTTTTTTTTTTTTACATTCTATTGCATATTTGCCCCATGTGGCTGGGGTTTGAGTCATTTTGCAAAGATTATTGATCCATAATATCCAATAAATATAAAAGCAAGGGAAGTGTTAGAAGTGCCAATAAGAAAAGGTACATGGTAATTAGGTAAGCAAGGTAGGGTATATTTTCAATTTTTAAGTGGCATGATTCACTAGATTGCAGGGAAATTTCTAAAGACAAAGAGCGATTCATGAAGCAGGTACAAGGATCTGTCTATACTTCTGCAATCAGCAATAATTTTTAAGAGCAAAAGAAAGTGATTGATGAACTAGAATACCATTTGAATGTGACACCAGCATTCGCAAAAGTATGTTCATTCAGGAGAAGGCCATGAGTTTGTTAAAGAATTTACAGGTGAAACATGGTAACCTTGTTGATGAGACCTGTCACAAACTATGAAGAGTTTGTGGGTTTAAGGATCTCAGTGAAGAGGGTAAGTGTAGGCACCTTAACTACTAACAGATTTCCCCACAATACTTAGAGGAATTACCAAGGAGAAATGTGACCTGACTCAACAGATTGCCAGCATATGAAATAAATTGGCTATTTTTGGAAAAGATGGAGAAAAGGTATATCTGTAAGAAGAAGTGAACATTTGGTTTTAAAACTTTGAAGGTCACACTCACAATTCTATGTGGTAGAAATGAGGATGTGGACAATAAGATTAAACCATTTTGTATTTGTTAAGGTAAGACTCTAATTCTCATTGGCTTAACACGATAAAGGTATATTTCTCACTCAGGTAAGAATGCAATGTGGATGATGCTTGGGGGGATGGGTGACAGTTCATGTGCAGGGAGTCAGGAGCTCTCTATCTCATGGCCCAGTCATCCTTCTGGTCCCAAGAGTCTCTCCATTGTCCTAAAAGATAGAAAAAGGGGCTGTGGGGAAGGCACATCCACCTTTCACCATCCCACCCAGAAGGGACACATAATCACTTCCTCTTATTGGTAAGAATTAGCCCTATGGCTCCCACTTGAGATACAGGGGAGCAGGAGCAGGAAAGACAACCCAGGCTGGGCAATCACACCCTAACAGCAACCCTAGACTAGGAAGGAGTCTTTGGCAGGGGTCAGCTGTCCAGCTCTGCCACACCTTCCAATCCCAGTTATGGACAAAAAGGATTTGCAATTAACTTTTCAGAACCTAACCTAGTTGCATATAGAGAAATAGAGAAACTTCTGTGGTATGTACTCTAAATAGGAACCATGACTCACAGCCCTGAATGCCTTCATTTTATAAAATGAATAAATAAAAGCAATTTTTAAAGGAACAAACTATAGTTTAAAGAAAGGAGAGGTGTTCTATTTTAGATTGTAAATGTTTTAAAGCCAAGCTTGGGTAATGTGTGCCTGTGTGTGTGTGTGTGTGTGTGTGTGTGTGTGCCCAGTATCTCTTCCTTTGAAAAATTACCCCACCCTCATTCTGTAAATATCTTACTAATTGCAGCTAAAGGAGGTGGGGGAAAAACTGACCAGGGTCACCTCCCTTCCTTGAGGTTACTATGACTCCCCACCAATCAAACATTTTTATCCCTCTGAGCATAGTGAGTTTTTCAGGGATGAGCACTCCACCTAAGCCTGGCCAATCAGAGCTCACTATGGTGCCTTTAATCCGGAGACTCTTTCTCTGGGGCCATCATCTCTAAAACCTGTGAGCCTGAGGCTATTGACAGCCATTTTGCTACTACATGGAGAGCCTAAGAATGAAGCCAATCAGAAAGCTGATGACATTACTTGAATGCCTGGACAATAATGACCGAAGTCCACTATTTGAACTTTCTAGTTATATATGAGCCAATAAATTTCTCCACTTACACCTTTTTTTTCTTTGCTTAATTTGATTTATTTCTGATAACAAAACCTTCAAAATTAAAAGGGTCCTCACTATGACACTTGGTTTGAATTTTTCATATCTTTTCATCATGCTTACTGTTCTGCTCTAAAACCTTTAATGGGCTCATTAATTGCCCACAAAGCTGAATTAAAGCTCCTCTCCTTTACTTTCAGAAACTTTCACCAAAAGGGTTCACCTTCCTCATCCAAGAACATAAACCTTAGAATGCCCAAACATTTATTTCTTATATTGACATCTGGTTTTAGTCCATTTCTGTCTTACCTTGTCTCAACTTCTAAAATTTTACATATGTTTGCACAGTTCCCGTGGAAATGATTACTGCTTTGAGGGATGGAACCAGGTCTCACAGACGAGGGTAGTCAACATCACCAGCTATACCCCTCCCCCTTGCAACAGTTCAGTTCTTAGCATGGTACAGAACCCATAAAACACTCAGCAAATACTTGTTGAATTACATTTCCACAGCGATATTTCTTTGGGAAGCAGACTTTTAATTTTGGACATTTTTTCTTTCTGAGAAGGGGAAAACTATCTAAGTAGACAATTTAGGAAGTGAATTTACAGCTTGAAAAAGGTGCTGAATTGACCAAAGCCTTCTTAGAGGCCAGCATTAAGGTCACTTTTTTCTTTATTTCATTTTCAGCACAGCTATAGCTCAGGCAGCAATTCAGACAGGATTTCCCAGGAACTGATCTAAATGGTAGTCTCTTTTAAATGTGAAAGAAGAAATCAGGTTCTTCACAGATCAGCTATCCTGAAGCTGTTAAATATCTGTTCTTCACTACATCTGGCGGGCCATGGTGTCTAGTATTTGTTAAATGAATAAATGATCTCTTCCTTTCCTTGGGTTCTTTCCCTCAACACCAGACATCATTTATTCCTGATAAATATTAGGAAAACATAAGATCAAGGTATAAAATCAAGGTGTGATTCCTCATATCTTTAAGTATTTTTATAGTTTTATTCACATTCCATTTTTTCACATGTCCTCCATAAAAACTTTGTAGCTGAGGAAGAAGAATAATGTCCATTTTTCAGAGGAGGAAATTGAGGCTCAGAGAGTCCAGGGAACCTAACAGTCATACAGCTGACAAACAACAGACCCAAGGTATCAGTACCCACCCAGTATCCTACTACTACATCATCATGTGCTCTGGGAGGCTTATCAGGCAGGCAGCCCAGGGTGGTGGTCAAGAGCACAGAATTGGACTGAAGCAGACATAGGTGAAAGTTCAGGTGTGTCACTTAGTACCATGTGACCTTGGACAAGTTACATGATTCAAACCTCAGTTAGAATTCAAATCTCAGTTTCCTACTCTGAAAATAGGAATCCTCCTACGACCTCCTATAGAGATGGTAAAGATTGAATGACCCAGTGGCTGAGACTTGATTAAGTGCTCTGAAAATACTAGCTATTAAGGATAAAGTTGTCAGGGAAATGGGAACTAGCCAGGTACATGGAGTGGTTACTGCAGGTCTGAAAACTGGACTTCAGTCTCTCTTTAGATTTAATAGACTATGTTGTCTATCTAACGTACTGTGAAGGACCAGGATTATGGGAAATGCTCTTTCTTTGGAGAACATCAAGAAGACATTGCTGGCATTCGGCCCCAGCTCCATAATACTATGCTTGAAATATTATCCCTGGGCGAATATGCGAGGGAACCCACCCGAGTGAACTCAGACTAAGATCTCCCAAGGAGAGCAATGGCAGGATTAGGATCCCAGAGTGGAGGAGCTACATCTCGGCTAATCCCATGCCCCGGAGATTCCCTATTTCCATGGACGTTTCTTGCTGAAGCACTGGTTGCACATCCCCACAGCACTTTCTCCTTTAATGATCAGCCACACCTGCAGCTTTTCCCACCCCCCTTTGTGTTGTGGTCAAATCCTGGAAGAAACAGATGCCTCACCCTGCTGAGACACGCCCATCTACCTCACAGTCTGGCAAATGGAGCCTGACCCATCTGGAAGTGAATTTTGAGTTTTGATATTCTTCAAGTCTCAATCTCAATTGAGTGAAGCTTCTTCTTTTCTACCTGCCTCTACCTGCCTTTAGGAATTTTTCTGAGGCTCTGACTCTGCCCTGATGATGGTCTCTAAGGATGTCTAACTCTTTTAGGGGAAACTCTGCTCTCTATCCAAAGGGATGTGACCTTATCCTGAGGTAGAGTGAAACACAATAAACTAAACCTATTACAATAGGTTAATACCCACTCTCGGAGGAGAAATTTTATTTAACACAGACCATTAGTTAGTCAGTGTGATTACTGTTTATCTTCACCAAGATGCTCCAGGTCTATTTCTCCATATCTGCCCATCTGAAATACATACAGGCACCTTCCTAGACACATGCCAGGTGTCATTCGTGTGCTGTGGAGGGTCAAACTCTGTCCTCCCTCCGAAATGTGTTCCAACAATCTACGAATCTATGGTCAGCCTATCCTACAGGGTTGTTGTGGGGATTGGTGTTAAAACTAGATGGTATAGAATAAATCTAAAGCATTATGTAAATATGAAGTCAAGTTATGATTCTAAGCCTTTAGATACTTTCTAGATCTCCTCACTTTGGAAATAATAGAAGAACATTACCACAAGACAAATATTCAGCTATCACTGAGGAAGTTGAACTTTGATCCTCCTTGAGGATTCCATATATCTTTGAACATCCACTTCTTGATGATGTCCACTTATTTAATACCTCTGATCAATAACCTCATTTCTCCCCAGTCTCCGTTTTACTAGCCTCTTTGATAGATTTAATTAAACTAATGCACTTTATGGAGATATGAAACCAGGCACTTGATGATGTCACTTCCTGGTTTGGGTCTTCAAGCTTCCCTTTCATAAAGTGGAAGTAGGAGGGGCAGAGGGGGAAGGAGAGGTACAATTTGCTTCTGCTCAATTCACAGTGGTATGAAACAGAATAAAGACTTGTTTGGAAAGTGTCTGAAATCCTCTAATTCCTATAATTATCTTAATTTTTTAAAATGTTACATTAGCCTCAAAGCCGAGCACGTTGTTTTGAGAGCCATAAAACCATCAATTTGGGGAACAAACTCATGTATGCTTAGTTCAGTAGTGGAAAACATGAATTCCTATGTAGGCAAAATGATGATGGAGTTTAAAGCAGGGATGGAAAAGGCCAGTAGTGGAATAAGGCACAGCCCATGTGTGACTTGCTAGACCAACAGCTATTCCTTAAAAATGAGGGAGGGTCGTGGGGCGTGAAAACAAGATGACGGAGAAAAATTGTTAGTGGAGGATACAAAACACACAACTGTGAAATAAAAGAAGTCCTGAATGACTTTTACTTTCTCATGACCCCTGTGGCTCCTAGGTATACTTTCTCCCTGCATATCATTCCCCTGACCATAGCAATTTAACTATAGTACCAAAAAAACTCAAAGAAATATCCTCAACTGAGTGGTAAAAGCAGTAGGGTTTTAATTTTATGATATATAAAGCCCTGAGCATCTTTTTTGGGGCATTGAGACTTATAGGTGCATTGAAAGTTAGGGCCTAATAAATTTCTTCCATGTATCAAGGAATAAAATGACTTATTTATTTATTTATTTATTTTTAATTTTTTTTTAAAGATTTTTATGTATTTATTTGAGAGAGAGAGAGAGTGCACACGTGAGCAGGGGCAGAGGCAGAGGGCGAGGGAGAAGCAGACTCCCCACTGAGCGGGTAGCCAGATGCGGGGCTCGATCCCAGGACCCTGAGATCACGACGCGAGCCGAAGGCAGATGCTCAACCAACTGAGCCACCCAGGCGCCCCATAAAATGACTTTTTTTAAAGATAGTTAAACTGAAACAACAAAGATAAAACATACATGGTAAAACTCATTTTTGAAGAGTCAGCAGTATCTAGCTTCCAAAAGAAAATGGCATTGACTTGTATGTGAAGATTTTCTGTGTGACTTTGGAGGAGGCTCTTGATCTCTCTGTTTCATCAGCAAATATTTTAATATCTTGGAATGAGTACTTGAACAAGCACTGAGTAATCACTGGCTAAATAAAAGAGGTTTTGATGAACGCTCTGTATTTCCAGCCCAACAGAACCACTCAGTGTTTCTATATACATCACACATTTTCCTGACTCTACACTTTTGCTTATGCCATTTCTTCCACTAGGAATCCACCCTCGTGTGTTCCTTGTTCTAATTTTACCCATTCTTTCAGGACAAGGTCAACTGTCTTTTGTGTTTTCAGCTTTTCCTGATTTCTTTACCTGGAAGTACTGTTTCTTCTTCCAAACCCTCAAAGGTAGCTCTTGTTTTCTCCCTCCCTTATGGATCGGTAGGGCCTCATATTTTTATGTATTTTCTTAAGTACATGACTTATGCCCTTCCTTTAGAGGGCAGGTACTGTGTATGATTTGTCGCAGAACTTAACATGTAATAAGCATTTAATAAATGTTTGTTGGATAGATTGTGTGATGGTTAGTTTTATGTTAGTCTTATGTGTCACCTTGGTTAGGCTACGGTACCTAGTTAACTTAGATTTAAAATACCTAGTTATTTAATACTAATCTAGGTATTGCCAAGAGAGTATTTTGTAGATGTGATTGACACCTACGGTTGACATTAATGTGGGTGGGCCTTAGCCAACCAGTTGAAAGGTCTTACAAACAAAACCAGAGTTTTCTGGAGGAAATTCTGCCTCAAGACTGCAGTATCAACTGCTGCTTGAGTTTCCAGTCTGCCAACTTGCCCTATGGATTTGGGATTTGCCTGCTCTACAGATCTGGGGGCTTGTCAGCCCTCCCAACTACACGAGCCATTTCCTTGAATATTTCTCTTTATATACGTTTGTGCTATTGGATCTGTTTCTCCAGAGAACATTGACTGATAGAGATAGCACATATATCCTGTTTATCATTTGAATTAAGGGACTTACTTGACCATAAGCTCCAGGAGGACATGAACTTTTCCTTTGTTCACTGCTATATCCCAGTTAGAAGTTCAATAAATATTTGCTGAATAAATGAAGGAATAAAAAAGACAGCTTTATGGAAAACACCACTGCTGGCTATTGACTAGGTTTGAACTTGCCCTCACATACCTTGGCTCTTGTGCTGATGCGCATGACAGGAAAAAATCCCAGTCCTGCCACTCTGGGTGTTCCCATAGGCAAGTCACTTCCATTCTCTGAATTTTATTATCTTCTTCACCTGTATGATTAAGATTTTGATCTGGTAGAACTCTCAACTTCCCCACACCCTTCTTTGACATTTTTCGTTTTGATGCATGGCTATAATATCCTCAATTTTGCATCTTTTTTGTCGTCATACACACTGGAATATTATTTATTGCCTGATAGTCGTTTCTTTCATTATGAATCACACTATCATCAATTACTACCAAGCTTTATAAAGTTGCTCTTTTACAAAGTACTTAGAGAAAACTTCAGCCTCCATTTCTAGGACCAGACTCCTTCCGTATCTTAGTTGTAAGGAAATAAATAGGACTCCCTAAGGTTTTTACCAGAACTACAATTCCTTGTCCACAAGTGCTTTACAAGTCAGCTATAAAGGCCCATATATTCATTTATCCTGCACCTAGATTTCAGAACTTCCAACATTTGCTTCTAATTTTAGGGCCAAGAAATTATTTTATAGCTGTTTTGCAGGCTTTTATAAATACTTCCTGCAGGGCTTTCTTTGGGTACTTTTTGTTTCCTCTCATCCTGTGGGGAAAAGAATTTCTGGAGTCTGAACATACCTGCTGGGCCCTCGCTGGGCCCTGAGAACACAGAGGTCATATGTCTACGCCCTGGGGCCAAGCTGCTGAGTAAATTTCAGCTGCAGGTCTTGCTTCAACCCCCACCAGCAGAGAATAGGAGGCTATTAGCCAAGATGTGCCAAGGAGGGGGGTCTTAATGCACTTACAGATTCTCTTCTCCCCATTTCAGGCTACTTCTATCAGAGCCTGCGTCCTAAAAACATCCTATCATGGAATGTCAAGCTGTGCAAGGGTAAACTGGGGAAAAATAAGCAAATAAACAAAATGTACCAAGAAATTGTACCCAGCACAAGATCGCTTTATTTGTCTTTTCATGTCAAAGTCACAGTTCCAGAATGTCATGCCTGGATGATACCGTATTCTATTCATTGACACTTGAGGAAAAGGAGTTTCAGAGATGAGGAGAGGCTTTTCCACTGATCATGGAACTAACTAATGGGTGAAAGCCAGGCTACCATCAGTCTCCTGGCTTCTGTTCCACTGATTTTATCTAAATGTATTTATTCATAATGCATATCTATATACCCCCGCTTCCCCCCCCCAAACTTTTATGAGGCAAATCATAATAAAATGCATGTACTCACATCCCCAGGGCAGTTTAAATAGACATGAATCATTAGAGATTAAATAGAGAGAGGGGGCTGTGGGGTTTTCTTTTCTGTCTTTCTTCCTTTTTTATATATTTTTTTTCTTTTTTCTTTTTTCTCCTGTTTTCCCACTAGGCTATGTGGACGCACTGGGGAATTTGAGGGTTTCTTTGGTGTGTGTTTATGCTCAGAAACTACTAATAGAGAAAGCATAATTTGAAGGAACGGTCCAGGAAGTATACTTAGGGTTGTGTGTGATAATGTTGTCAGAGCTGGAAGAGTGTCAGCATTCCCGTTAGCTGTCCTCTCTCCAGGTTTTGCAACTTGCAATTTAAAATGAGCTTTGGATCACAACTCAACCCACCAGGTCTTGGATCAGGGGAAATAACTCCTTCTATTCATGTACTGTACTGGGCGTGGGGGACAAGAAAGCCGTTTTTCAAATAAGCTTGTTATATACTGCAGGGTTTAGAGAATCTTTTTTTTTTTTTTTTTTACAAGCTTTAGAAAACAAAACAGGCATCACTACCATTCCCTGATCAATTTTATAGGTCTGCTCAGAGAGCCAGCTTCTATCATTATAAAATAAGTGTGTAAATAAATGTGTTAAAGGCAATACCTATTTTTTCTTTTCCGTGAGAGCTTCTGGAATGGGGATCTGGGTGTGGGAGGTGGGTGTGATGTCTGTGGCATGTCTATACCATGGGGTAGAAAAAATAGCCTGCTAGAATTGGACAGTAGGAAAGCCAGAAACAATGAAATATGAATACATTTTAAGCTTAGAAAAAGAAAGACACAATCCTCAATCTTAGGTCCTTCTGTGAAAATAGATAGAAAACACCTTGTGTGAGGAGTTCAGAACTCATAGCTCTGTTGTGAGGTGGATCCTTGTAGGAAAGGAGTTCTCTGTTGTTACATTAACTGACAAAAAATCATCCAGTCATAGCTTCTTAGAGCTGAAAGGCACCTCAGGGGTCAGAGTCTAAGCTCCTGACCAACTCAGGAACCTCCTCTATTGTAACCCTGACAAGTGGGTAACATGGCTCTGAATACCTCCCGTGATGGAGAGTTTATGAATTCATAAGGCAGCATATTCTGTGCAGAGTGGCCCTCGTTAGAAAATGCTTCTGTATCCTGAGTTGAAGGCTGTATTTCTGTAATTGCCGCCCATTTTAGCTTGTTCCACCTTCTATAGCCATCCAGAAAAAAAAAAATTAATTTTCCCTGTGATAGCCCTTCATTTGATCATTAGCAGCAAAGCAAACCAAACATCTCCAGTCTACACTGACAAAGTATAGTGCTCCCCCCTTAGCCCAGGACGCAGTACCCAAGGTATATACAAGACAGGATTGATGTGGAGGGTGTGGAGCTAGAAGGGGATGGAGCAGTGTCCAGAGATTGGTAAGGGTGACGCCACAGCTTCCCCAGAACAGTTGAGGAGTTTAAGGCATTTGCAGAAAGAGGATTTCCAGAGCAATTAATCAGTTGCTTTTTCTTGCCTGGTGTATGAAATGAAGCAGACTAGGTTTCCTCAAAGGAAGGGAGAATTGAAAATTTTGACTTAATTTTTTTAAGTTATTTTTGTCAGAAAATTTGTTGAACAAATGGCCTGTGCTCAGATTTTAAGGTAGAAAGAGAGGAATAAAAGGTTTTGTTTGCCATGATGGAACTTGAACTGAGCTTTGGGATTCGACCGTACGTGTGGAATGCTGGGTGAAGTGTAAGGCTCTCTAAGACAGAAGACATTGCTGGTGTTTTTCTGGATACTCAGTGGACTGGTAACAACACAGTCTGAGGTTTGATGCAAAGAACCTGAGTTTGGGGCCGCAACCAACCACCTGCTTGTTCATTTCCTCTTTCATTTATCAGACATTTATTGAACACCTACTATGAGCCAGCGCCAGCGATAGGCACTGGGAGCACATCTATGATCAAGATGGACATCGCCGCGGCGTACATGCAGGGTACATTTTTGTGGGGGAGACAGACGAGTTCTCAGGCAAAGACAATGGCATTTGCGAAAGACTGGTGACAGAACCAAAGGCAATGAGCGGCTGTTAGGAGCCCCCATGACCTAGACTTGGGGGGGTGCAAGTGGAAGAGATTGGGGAAAAGCCATTTGCAGGAAATGACATCAAACCCGAGAGCTGAAGGATGACAATCACTAGCTGGTGGCCTCTCAGAAATCACCATCTCTCTGAGCCTCAGTTTCTTATCTCTAAAATTGGAATGAGAATAACAGTCCTGACTCACCTGCTTTAGTGGGAGGTTGTGAGAATCCACAAACAGATTTTTGTGATAAGTGCTCGGTTGAACTGTAAAGTGCTCTATCATTGTAAGAAATGACAATTGTTAATAATTGTTATCAGATATTGTGTTATCTCCATTCCTAGACTCTATTTTCTTTCCACACGTACAGATCTGGCTCCTTGAGCACAGCAGGAGCAGAGAATAAAAGGACAGATTTGGGTGCAGAGATTTACACCGTGACAATTTCTTTCCAGCTCGAGCCCCCAGGGCCTCAGGGCTACTGGGCACAGGGGTGAAGGTGAAGGTGGAACAGGGCCCTCTGAACCAGGTGCGTGGGTCAGAGGGGGTGCACTTCACTTGGGGTTCCCCTTGTTAGAAAGAACAGACTGAGTCAAATGGTTATCCACACTGTTCTGGGGACCTCACTAACACTTACATGGCCCAATCTCACCAGAGGTAAAATTACCCCAGCAGGGTTGCGTGCCCCTGAATCACTTTGTGAGATGCCAAGGAGATTCAGCTCAGCTCATCCTGATGGTGGGGAAAAGTAGTGGCCCAGCAATTCCAAATGGCAGCACTTCCTGGTTTACTGAGATTTAACTTTCAAGAGCAAGGAGTGCATTTTGCCCAAGGGCCAGGCTCCTCTTTTTATTAATTCTGGTCAAATTTCAGGGGATTTTCCATGCCCCATCTGGTGGCCTGGAAACATACTAAATGTTTACTAAATTTGTATCTTTGGGGTAAATACCCAGTAGTGCAATTGCTGGATCGTAGGGTAGCTCTGTTTTCAACATTTTGAGGAACCTCCACACTGTTCTCCAGAGTGGCTACACCAGTTTGCATTCCCACCAACAGTGTAGGAGGGCTCCCCTTTCTCCGCATCCCCGCCAACATCTGTCGTTTCCTGACTCGTTAATTTTAGCCATTCTGACTGGTGTGAGGTGGTATCTCATTGAGGTTTTGATTTGCACTACTGGGTATTTACCCCAAAGATACAAATGTAGTGATCCGAAGGGGTACGTGCACCCCAATGTTTATAGCAGCAATGTCCACAATAGCCAAACTATGGAAAGAGCCTCGATGTCCATCGCCAGATGAATGGATAAAGAAGATGTGGTATATATATACAATGGAATGTTATGCAGCCATCAAAAAACGAAATCTTGACATTTGCAATGTCATGGATGGAACCAGAGGGTATTATGCTGAGCGAAATAAGTCAATCAGAGAAAGACAAGTATATGATCTCACTAATATGAGGAATTCTTAATCTCAGGCAACAAACTGAAGGTTGCTGGAGTGGTGTGGAGTGGGAGGGATGGGGTGGCTGGGTGATAGACATTGGGGAGGGTATGTGCTATGGTGAGCGCTGTGAATTGTGTAAGACTGATGAATCACAGACCTGTACCTCTGTAACAAATAATACATTATATGTATCAAAAACTAATGATGTAATGTACAGTGATTAACATAACAAAAAAAAGAATAAAGCACTTGCTCCGGACGAAACTTAAAGAAAAATGTTTACTAAATTTGAAGTTCCTTTGAGAAATAGAAACTGCACCATCTCTACTATTTGGGCAGGTCTACTTTCCCTTTCTGTGCCCTAGTTCTCCTATCTGCAAAATGGAGATGGTGGATGGGATTTCTCCCCAAGTCCTTCCACCATCAACATTCCACATGTCAGTGATGTTTGCCTCTTCTTGCTGCCTACAGTTTCAAATCTAAGAAGCTTGGGCCACTTCCATTTGTTAGGCTTTTATTGAAAATCCAACCACCCTAGAAGGCCAGATCTTGTAGCCTGGGCTGCTATTTAAATCTCTGTCAGACCAGAGCAACTTTGTTTAAAATTATATTTTGTTAATGCATCATGTGGATGTGGAGCTTGCTATTTTTAATACATGCTCTGAACAGCCCAGTTATTCAGGGCTGAGAGTTTGCCACAGAACTTTAGAGCTGAATTTAAAAACAAACAGCCCCAGAGAAGCAATAAGAAGGCTGCTTTCACAAGCTAATAAAATTCGGGAATGGAAAAGTAGACGGGCAAGTTTTACCTCTGAGCAGGACAGCAGCTTGGGAAGGCCGTGAGTTTCTTTGCTCTGTTTGATGCTGGAGGAGCAAGTAGAGGAATGACCCTCATTAGTGCTTGTTTAGATGGCAGACTCCATTGACCTTTCCTGAGTCACTTGTCAAAACTCTGGAAATGCGCACTTTTGTTACAGGACTGGGGCACATACCTTCTAAAAATCTCTCTCTCTCTCTCTCCTCTCTCTCTCTCTCTCTCTCTCTCGCTTCACTTTCCCCTCTATTTCCCTTCCTTCTTTTAGGGCATATAACATACACGGAGGGAAAAAGGCATGAAAATAGAAGCATTTAATGAAATTAAAGCAGAAATACCTATATTTATAACAACTCTTAAGTGATTGTTGGGAAACCATAGAAAGCTTACACTGAAATATGTAATTGTAGCAAAAATCACCTAAATACTGACTTCCTGGACTTTGAGAGATGAATTGTCATTCATTCGTTTATTTATTCATTCATTCAAACATACTAATTAAGGTCATAAGATGGGCCAGGGACTGTATTAAATGCAGTGTTTACAAAGCTTGCCCTTGAAGAGCTCATGAGTTTACTGGCGTGCAGAGATTAAAAAGCCTCCCAAGAGCCCAATTCAGGAAATTATGATTCCTGATCCTCTTTCTTATTTTGCCAATTCGACAAGAGATATTTATACCATCTTATCAGAGTTCTATAAGATCATATAAAAAGTATTTCTTTTTCTCTTCAGGACATCCTCTAAACATAGAGGCTCATTAAAGTTCAGTGATTCATAGAATTCTGATCTGGCTCATGTAAAGTAGAACAGACAATGCAGAAGAGAGACCATTTATTGACTCACTCATTCAAAACATCCAAGGTCCAGGGCTAAGGCACAATCAGAGCAATTTCTGCTAACTACCTGTTTTCTCTCTGTGAATAGAAGAATCACAAGAAAAGGTAGAAACAAGAGAAGAGCAATGCCTCATTTATGCTTTCGGAAATTAACGAAGAAAAAGTGTCTCGGGGCACCTGGGTGGCTCAGTCCTTAAGCGTCTTCCTTCGGCTCAGGTCATGATCCCGGGGTCCTGGGATCCAGCCCCGCATCGGGCTTCTTGCTCAGCGGGAAGCCTGCTTCTCCCTCTCCCACTCCCCCTGCTTGTGTTCCCTCTCTCTCGCTGTGTCTCTCTCTGTCAAATAAATAAACAAATAAAATCTTAAAAAAAAAAAAACAAAAAGAAAAAGTGTCTTGGGCGCCTGGGTGGCTCAGTCGTTGAGCGTCTGCCTTCGGCTCAGGTCATGATCCCAGGGTCCTGGGATCGAGTCCCGCATCGGGCTCCTTCCTCTGTGGGGAGCCTGCTTCTCCCTCTCCTACTGCCCCTGCTTGTGTTCCCTCTTTCGCTTTGTCTCTCTCTGTTGAATAAATAAATAAAATCTTTAAAAAAAAAAAAGAAAAAGTGTCTTGACTTTTTTGCCGGAATTATTTCAAACTGTTATCATGTAGGTTGGAGGTTGTTACTTGCATGGGTGCACTAGGATCTTTCCGATCCATGGAATGACGGTGCCTCAGCCAGCTGTCTCACAAATGCCTACCATTGATCACGAGAGAAGCACTGGCAGATGGGAGTGGATCGATTTGTGTTGGAGTTCCAATCACTCGCATAGCTTATACCACTGCCCAGGTAATGGTAATAACCCTCTCAGATGAGAAGTCAAGGCAGCATAGAAGACCTGCAAAAGCCAACATTTATTTGGGCATGTATCCTCTTTAATATTGAGTGGGTAAGGAAGCTCGTTTCAAGGAGAAGGAAACCAAAAGCAAAAGAAATTAACTGGTTCTGCCAAAGTTCTTCACTCATTACTGGATTCAATAAACTTTGAGGACCTTCCTCCGGGGCTAAATGCCATGGGAAATATGAAGACGGATATGATACAGTCCTTATTCTAAAGAATCTCATAGTTTGAAACTTGCATTAACCATGATAAAGCAAGGTCAAAATTCATCAGTGCCACCTGAAAGTTTCTGAAAGGGTGCAATGGAGGTCCTAAGGAGGGGACTTTGCCACCAGGTTGGGGAGGGGTTGGGGAAGGCAGGTATGGAATTGGCTTTGGTGTAAGGTTGAGAAGAGAGTAAGGAGGGGAGAGAAATTCCAAGGTAATGTCAGTGGCCAGATCTGTGTTTTGTAAACATTACTGCCAGCAACGATATGGAGAACAGGTTGCAGAAGGGAAAGAATTAAGTTTATAACAACAGAATTAAGTTTATAACAACAGTTTAATTAATTACTTATTACGTCAGGCATTGCACTAAGTGCTTGACCCACTTTATCTCATGTAATCATTAAACAATCTCTGAGATAGGAATTACCATCTCCATTTTATGGGGAAAGGCATGGCAGAACCTGGACTAACAAAACAGTTTGTATTCTTGGCAGTGAGAACTTGTAAGAAAATGAAAAAGCTCCTATCTGAATCAGGGACTGTGGAATAGAGAAGAGATGGATTTTAGAGAATTAGGAAGATAACTGGTTTCTAAGAACCAATAGGCCTTCTAAGTGTTTGCCTCAGAAACCACATAAACACTAAAAACATCTGTGAGATCCTATTCCGTCTAAAAGGACCATGACTTAGATGGAACCTGCCCTGTCAAGTAAGTATAACTCCATTGCAAGAACTCCTTTGTCTTATCACTGTCCATCCACCCAGATTCTGGCACTCTGCCTGGCAAATGGTGGGTGCTCAAATGGTATTTGTTGAATGAGAGAATTCTCACCTGGACATTCAGCATTCATTGTGAACCTGGGGCAATTCATTCTGTCCCCCCTGCCCTCCACCACACTTTGGTTTTTCCGAAGAGCAGGCTGTGCCTCATTAACTCATTATATGTTAAGTTGAATAAGGTTTTATCCAGGAAAATTAATTGCCTAAGGCAAAGATAGAGATACTGTAGTGGCTAATGGGAGAGTCTATATGGCCCGTGGTGGGCACTGTTTTTTGATATGCTTAATTCTATCATGTTTGGCAATCTACGCAGAAAAGGGCAGAAGATTGGTTTCATATTCCTTAAGGCAGGTTCCTTCACCATCTGAGGCACTGGAGTTTTTGAGATGGAAATGCTCCCATAGAGATGTCCTCGCTCAGAACACCGCCCTTAAAATCAGAGGAAGACACCCCTCTCCTTGAATGAGGTTGGCAAGCCCTGCCCCCAAAGGGGGTGGAGGTAGAGAAAGAATAACGTCCACAACTCGCACGTCTGCCTGAGTGCAGATTGGCAAGTGGCATGGGCGCGCAGACCTCTGTCATTTATTTATTTTTCTTTCCACTGGGTGCGCTGTCCCTTTAAATGGGGACGCTGGTGCTGGCTCCGTAACACCGGAGCCGGCAGCTTGTTGATTTCAGAGCTGGTGAATTTCACATTGTTTCCACTTCACTTTCCTAGCTCCGAGGGAGGCTCCAGTTGGCTCTACGACCGCTGTCGCTGCTGCCAGCGAGGGCCAGGGGAGGGCAGGGACCTGCAGCATCGGGGCCGGCGTGGGGCCTCTGGGAAGGGTGTCGGGGCCCCACACGCACCCTCGCTGCAGTCAGCTGCTGCCGAAGCCGGGACGCCCGGAGCGCAGAGAGCCGGGACTGCCAGCCTAGACGCCCGCCGGCCAGCCCGCCCACGGGCCGGGGCCGCAGCCAGGGAGCCGGCGAGGGGAGGAGGCCCGGGGGGGCGGGGTGGGGGGGCGGGGGTGGGTGCTGCCGCCGCCGCGGAGCTGCTACTCGGCGCGTTTTGCATGAAGATGGCGGCTCCCACCGCCAGCAAGGCAGCCTCCCTGGGCTGTAACAACAAGCCAGCGTTCCCGGAGCTGGATTTCAGGTCAGGAGCTCGGGTGGAGGAATTGAACAAACTCATCCAAGAATTTACGAAGCACGACCAGCGGGAATACGACGACCAGAGAGCGCTGGAGATTCACACAGCCAAGGATTTCATCTTTTCCATGCTGGGTAAGGAGGGAAAAGGGGGAGGTGTGTGTGTGTGATGGGAAGCGTGGTAGAGAACCCATTCCCCCCTTCTCGTGCTCTCTTTCCTTCTTGGTTTCCTTCCCGGAGCCGGGTGCCTGTGGTAGAAACCATCCCTGTTCCGCCTCTTCCCTTCTTTCTCCGCCGCAAGCCGAGCTCCCTTCCCTAGTATACTTTGCGCCGGGTGCCCTTTTACCCCCGTTCGCGGGCTCTTTTGTTAATTTCTCACCGCCCGGGGGGCTTGTAAGCCGGTGAAGTGTTCGTGGTGAAACATCTCACTGTTGGAGGGAAGCCCCTGGAAGCTGCGCGGTTCAGGTGAGACCCGGAGGCGCCTTTCGATGAAGGGATTTGGCTCCGGTGGTTCGGACCTGCGCCTTCCGATGAACGCCGAGTCTCGGGTCCCGTCTTGAGCTTGGGGCGCGAAGACAGCTCGGGGCTCTGGCTCCGCGCCCGAGCGACAAGTTGCTTCTCTAGTCTTGCGGCGCGGCGCTGTCATGCCAAGCCGCCGGTGACCAAACTTGTTGGGTGTTCCCTAGTAACCCGCTCGAGTAGGCTGGGCGCCCGGAGTTCCTGCAACTTTGATTTGCAAATCGACTTCCCTTTGAAGCGCTCGGAAGCATTTCCAGTGCTTCTCCAGGGCTCTTGCTGAGCTCAGAATTTCTAATTACCAGCTCGAAAGTGACCAGGCTCAGAGCTCGGACCCCAAGAAGTGCCAGCCCCCTCCTCTTTGTTTGTGCGCCGGCCGGCGAGGCGCCTTGAAGTTCGAACCCCGGAGACGCCGGGGGATAGAATAATGCCGCCACTCCCACCCCCAAGCCCGGCACCTACAGGTCCTTCAACAGATTGTCGGATGGTGTGTAAAGGAAAATAATTAAGCAGACCTGGAGACCAGATCCCTTCTCAAGTGTCCTGTCGTTCGAATGATTGCTACTGGGGTGTAGAATGAGTGTCCGCTGCTGGGAGCCTCCCTCCCACGTAGCTTGCGGCTCCACCGGTGCAACCCTGGGGGCATGCAGTACGTGGCCTGGCCGTTAACGTTGCGCAGAACGGGGATTCGAGTGTAGCGCTGTTCTAACACGGTGCTCTGTGCCCTCTACAAACCCATCCTCAGCCAGTTTTCCAGGTCGTGGAAATTTTTTTTGAAAAAGGGCTTTGACCCCAGAGGAAGACAGAATTTTTCGCCTTCCTGCTACCTTTTACTTGGATTTTAGCCGGCTGTCGGTCGTTGCTGATTCTATCATTAGAGTACCCTCTTTCCGCTCGGTTTTCTTCCTCCCCGAAGCCCAGCTCCAAGTCGGGGGTTTTACAGATTGAATGTTTGGGGCCGGTAATAGTAATGCTTTGGGAAGTTGGAGAAAGTATGTGAAAACTTGGGGCTGGATTTTATGTTTTGCTCCACACTGCCCAAGTGTGTCCTAAATTCTATATGGGGTTGAAAAGCTCTCTGTTGAGCTACTCGACCACTGAACTGTTTATATGAATGAAATGTATTTCTTTCTTTCTTTTTCTTTTTCTTTCTTTTTACAACTCCTTAACCTGGTGGGAATGAGCTTCCAGATCTGAAAACCAGTACAGTGGTTGTCGGGAGGGTGGGATACACAGAGAAGGCTCAGGGCAGTGATTTCAGTTGTTTAATCATGGCCTTTCTCTTTGACGTAAATAATGGAAGTCTGCCAAGGCATCAGTTCTGATGTCTCCTGCTCTAGGTGGTTTTCTAGAGAAAGGTGCTGGGTCACCATCACTCAGGATAATCGTGAAACAGAAAATGGGAGGGGAGAGGTAGGGGAGGGTCAGTTTAAATACCCCGCTCTTTAGGAACTTGTATGCTAACCCCATGGCTGAGACACAGATTTAGCAAAACCTTCATCCACATATGAAGGGTGAATTATTCCAGAGTGCTTAATGTATACCTGCATTTAATGTCACCGGAGGCATTGTGTTGATAGGTAAGCTAAATTACCTTCTATTCCTTTTTATCCGGTTGACCTTGCAAGAGAAGTCTTTCTTGCCCCGCTGGGAATTTGATAATTCCACCTGCAGGAGAGAAAATTCAGGAGAGTGTCATTTAAGCCTTTTGCCCCTCTGGACACTAGAAGGCAGATGGCAAAATGCGCTTGCCTGTGTGTGGTGCTGCATTCATTTGTGAGTTCCCTGCTTTCCTTTAATGAGGTGCTGGCTGCTCTAGACAAGTGAAGGTTTGGCGACAGCCAGGGTCCCCGTGTGGATTTACTTTTTCTAAAGCGGATTTTCGCTTGGCTTAAAAAACAATCTCTTTTTGTGCACTTTGTTTCACTTGCCACAGCCTTGAGTCTTTCATGAATATGCAAATAAAGTGTCTTAATGACCCTCAGCTTGTTAAGGTGTCACTGGGGTGGCACCAGGCCCTCATTTCTGGGAGTTTTTTTTTTGGGCAGGGGCGCAACTCATCTTGGCTTTGTTCTGCCTCTGTCTGAGCTGTGTGTACCTGAGGATTGTCAGCAGCTTAACATTATCCCCTCAGACAGAGTGAAATGGTAGAGAAATGTGGTGCAAGCCCCTTTAATGGAGCTGTGGATAACCCTACCTCTGTTTTTAGGCAGCTGGGGTGATGGGGAGCAGCCACTCTCTCTGTATAAAATTGTTAGTCTGGACCCAAGGCCCCTTCTCAGGCCCTTTTTGTATGGTCTACTTTGGAGGCAACTTTATGCAGAAGAGTATAAAGTGGTGGTAGACAGTTGTCATCATCAGTGACCTGTCAGCCCCAAGAAAGTCCATTGTCCTATCAAAGCAGGGTTCTTAATAGGCTGTGGAGTTGGTCTGAGCCTGTTGGTGGTCACCGCGGTCTCTGTGATCTGTCCTGACATTCTGTGTTTGTACAGACATTCTGATTCCTTTGGGGCAGATGTTGGCTGGAAACATCTAGACTCACTCTTTATTGCTCTACACCTTGGTCTTTTAGGAGACTGATTGCTGTTATTATCTAGTTAATATTTGAGAGCCCAGATTGTGTGAGAGGCTGGCAGTGCATAATAAACACCATTTATCAAAATTCAGGGAAATTGCCAGAGTTCATTAATGTTTTAATAATATTTGGTATTTGCATAATGTCTCTGCCAGCTCTTTTGTTATCTTCATTCCCTGGCGAGGTTGGATGGAGACTGGTTGTGTCCCCATTGAACAGATGCGGAACAGGGGCTATGCAGAAGCTGTAGAAGCCAGGAAGGAGACAAGCAGTCGCTTACCCTACAGTCCAAATGGTGGATCATGGCATAGTTATTAGGACAGCTCTCATTCACTGATTGCCTTTTCAGTGACAGGAACTTTGCATGGTCTTAGGAGTAGGTATTACTTTCCCTTTACACAGATGAGGATAGTGAAATTTCCTGGGGTTAAGACCCATCCAAGGTCTCAGGGCCAATAAATGGTACAGAAGTTGCTCAGACTCACAACACCCTGCCTCTAAGACATGTTCCTCTTATCCTACTTGAGAAACTATTAAGAATAAAGGAGGGGGAGACCAACCATGAGAGACTATGGACTCTGAGAAACAAACTGAGGGTTTCAGAGGGGAGGGGTGTGGGGGGATGGGCTAGCCTGGTGATGGGTGTTAAAGAGGGCACGTACTGAATGGAGCACTGGGTGTTATACGCCAACAATGAATCATGGAACACTACATCAAAAACTAATGATGTAATGTACGGTGATTAACATAACATAATAATAATAATAATAAAAGAATAAATGCATTAAGTCCAGAGGACGGGCTTTGTTTAAAAAAATTGCTACCTCTTTCAGGATTTTGTTTCTGATTTCAGCTATCAGTGTTAGTGTGATCCAAGCAGCATCTGAGCTGATTTCTGGAACAGTCCGAGTTCAAGTATTTTATTCCATAATAAAATCACTTGTTTGAATTTCTGGTTGAGAAAATGGTCATTCTAATCAAATGTGGAAATCTTGTAGTTCTAGTCCTAGTCTGCCTCTTTGCTAGCTGGGTGGTCTTAGTTTTTTCATCTCTTGAACATGGATAACTTTGTAAACTGAAAAGGAATGTATACGTGATTTTATTATTTATTTAAAGAAATGGGCATTATTAGAAAATCTAGTGAACTTAGGCTGGGATCATTTCGGTAGGTGGGCGTCAGAAAGAACTAGGGAGTACCACTAGAGGTAGCCTAGGAGAATATAGGCTCTGGCTGTAGAAGGCGGGACTAATTCTACCTTGCACTGCCATTTGTTAAGCTGCTACTGTGCTCTGGCCATTGTGCTAACCACTTCGCATAAATCCATCAGTTTATGTCATTTTCTTCCAAAAATTTGTGTGGATAAATATTCTCATGCCTCTGCATTCAACAAATACTGAATGTTATACTGCCTGCCAAACAGGATGCAGGGTCCTGAGGAATGAGTGGAAACTTGGAGAAATTCATATAGGCACTTGGAGACCCCTCTCTCTTCTCCTTTGCCCACAGCCTCCACGAAAGTAGTTTGCTAGCTCCTGTGTCCTCTTAGGTCCATAAACACATCGTAGCCACCTCAACATCCTATCGTGTGGTGCTTCCGAGGGCTGCTAGACCTACCATATTTTTAAGCACTTTCTATGTCTTCGCAGTAGACCATTTTGAGGCCCGGCCTTTCCAGTGTTTGAATGAAATTTTTCTCTTAATGAATTTATCCAGCAGTGTTTATTGAGGGAATTTATTCTGTCATTGCCTCGTGGGCCTCCAAGTCTTGGTAAGTCCCTTAGAGTTCTAGTCACTAATGTGATGTATCTGGATAACGGGCAAGATCATATTTGAAGTCTACTCCTGCACTGAAAGTATTATGTGTCTAGGGCTGGGAGAGCCCTCTGAATATTTATTTTTGCTGCTAGTTCAGTTGGTTTCAGTTCTTCCTTGGTGGCTCTGGGCATTGCTGACCTTCATCCTTGACAGAAGAGTTCTAGAACTGTTGATGATTCTGGGTCTTCCCACGATGCCTTGTTTGCTGCCCATTGGATATTGCATTGCTCATGATTAGACTGGGTCCCTTTTGCTTACACAGAAATATTAGATTCTCTCTTGTCAAACTGAGAACTTGTCATTGAATATTAGCTCTTTAGACTCTCCTGCAGCTCTTTTTTTTTTTTTTTTTTTTAAACAATTTGGAATCTCTGATCCCCTTTCAGACCTATTGAATCAGAATCCCTGGAGCTCCCCAAATGGTCTGATCAGCACTCTGATATCCTGTCCTGTGTTAGGCCCGATGTCGTGCATTTCCCATCCAACAGAACTGCTCCTATGCAATGAATATGATCCCACTTGACATGGAGGCTAGGACCAGTGTGAGCCAAATGAGTTGATACGCCTGCTAGTTCTTGAAAATGGAGTCCTTCCACCTGGGACAGAGTCAGGGAGGCATGGCGACTGCACCAGACGTTGTCATAGGGCTTTACAACATTATATCATTTAATTGTCACCATAGCCCTTGGAAGAAGAACTACAGGGCAAAATTAGGAACTTCCCAAGTGTACCAACAGGGAAGTGGCACAGCCAGGACTTAACCGGGGTCAGGCTGATGAAACCCTTGCTTTTGACAGACACTACTCTGGTGTCAGGAGTGGGAGGAGACCTGGATTCTGGCTCCCACTCTTCTGGTTATTTGCTCTGTGACTCTGGGCAGGTCACTTAGATTCTGAACCTCAATTTCTGAATATGTATGTTGGGGCGAATAATTATAGCTACCTCATGTGTTTGGGTGCATTCAGTTCTGAATCTGAAAACCTTGGTGCAGGACAAACGAAGGACATGTCTGAATTCTAGTACCAGCTCTATTTTGTACTGTGTGGGATGTGTGTTACCCGGAATGAGTCTCCTAGCCTCTTTGGAACTTCTTTTTGTCCATTTTCCAATTATAGAAAATACAAAGAATAAAGCAAAATCATTCCCCCATTCGACTCACTATTAATATTTTGACATGCGTTTTTTCCCCTAGACATCTGTGTTTATACACACACGTATACCCACTCATACTTACGTGCACACAGTTTTACATCATATGGTTGCATGATTTCTCTTGGTAAATTTATCAATATGCTGTCATCTCCCACACTTTAGAAAAAGGAGTACTAATCTAAAACAAATGTTCTTCTAGCTTCTTTCATTCATCTTTTATCCCAAAAGAAGATACTGCTCGAGAATTTAGAGCACATTCTCTGATTTAATCATTGGGGGTGTTGAACCTTGACATTGTTGACTTGTGAGGGTTTTACCCGCCTTCCAGGGCCATCTCCTAGTTGTACCTTTGCATGCTCTGGATGGTCACAGAATATACCCATACTTCTCACTTCCTTCCTTTGCTTGGACTGTTTTCTCTGTGAGGATTTCTTAACTTAGGTCCATGGAAATAATAACATGGAGTGTGTGAACTTGAATGGGAAAAATTACAGCTTTATTTTTATTAATCCCTAACTGAAATATAGCATTTTTCTTCCATTATAAAAGTAAGTAATAAGTCATAGTAGTATTAGCAGGACCTATGTTTTCTCCTTCTCTTGCCACTAGAAATCAGATATTTTCATTTCACATTATAATTGTTGCAGATATCTCAAAAAGTTGTTTACTTCTGCTGTGAAATGACAGTGTCTCTTAGATTTGCTGCTAGATTTCATGTAATGCAGTAGTAAAGAAGCACATGTATTCGATCACAAATTTATTTTTTAAATGTATGGTTTTGCTTTAATATTGATTTTCTTTAAAGTCCTGTGTATTTTTATCATTTTCATAGGCTTCACCAGCCTGTCAAGATAATCTATGTCACAGAGACTGTTAAGAGTTTTAGCTTCTAAGCAATGATACCTTACCTCTGCTTCCTTTGCCTCCTTCAGCTCCAACTCCCAACGCCATTTGACTCATGAAGCTTTCCAATAACTCTCCAAGGAGAAAAAAAGTTTACCTTGCCTCTGTGTTCTCCTAACACCTGGTCCCCCTTTTATAGCCCTTAGCTCATGCTTCCCCATACTAGGTTAAAGAATCCAAGGCTTATTTATCTTTGCAGCCCTCAGTGGGGTACACAGTAGGTGCTCACAGAGTGTTAAGTGATTTGATTCACTGAAAGAGCCTTTCTGTATGAAGCTGCTTATTTCAGCCTCAATTTCAGGAGTGAGCACTTTCTGACATTGTCTCTAGAATTTTCCCTTCTGGAATGCCATGCTAAGTGGGCTTTTCTGGAGTCAAGAAAATCTCGATCTGATCTTTTTATTTGGTAGGGGAGTTTTTTCTCGATTCCAAGAATAATAACCTTAAGACTTACTATAGGGCAATTTAAGACATGTGCCAACTGATTGCTGTAGCTTTTTGACCAAAAACAGCAAAGAGTGAGTTGTGGGAATGTCCCCTTCCCCGTAGATCTTGACTTTTCTTCCACGGCCAACGGGGGTCCTCGTGGAACTCCTGCGTGGAAGTTCCGCTTTTGGGGCTTTACAAAATGCAGAGAGGGCATAAGTCATCTTTCCCACGAAGGTGTTTCATAGGCATATCAGCCAACCTCCCAAGTTTCCAGATGCCTGCTCTGGAACCCGAATTCTAGCAATTCTTTATTATAAACTGCTATTCTTTGCCATCTGTAATGGTAAGTTACCTTTGTGCAGTGCTTTATAGATTATAATACACATTCACATTTGATGTGGAATGGTATTATTCTCTGGACAGTCCTTTGGGAAAGGTTGTGTAGGAACTCTTAACCCCCATTCACCAATGGGGGTGCTGAGACTCTGGGAGGAGTTGGAGGTCATGGAGTACGTTGTTGTAGAATAAGACTCAACCCAGCTCTCCAGTGTCTTCTGCTACAGCACATGGTCTGCAAAGAGCCTGCGGGCTTTTCCACCTTTAGACATCTTCCATGGGTTGCTGGGGTGAGTCTATATTCCCAGACAAGGGCAAAGGTAGCAGTTTTCATTCCCCTCTGGGCTTTCCTGCTCTCCCCTTGGGCCGAGGATAGCTAGTGAGTGAGGCTGGCTGAGATTAGAATGGGTAAGTACGTGCCCCATAGGTCTGCATTCTGCAGGTCTGATTGTTAGGCCTTGCCCAACTGGTTCTTAGGGTCTGTGATGGTGTTCGCCATGGACCTGGGTGAGTACTTGCCGCTGCGTGATCTCTTTAAGGACATTTGTAATTATGCTGTTATGGGAGGCCTTTCTCTAGGAAAGAGCTACCTGGTTTTTGTCCATTTAAGTGTCTTTTCATAAATGCTCTCTGCACAAGATAAAGGGACAGATAACTAGGTACAGTGCTGCTATGAACAAAGCTAGAACGGGGAGCTGTTGTTCAATTTGTTTATTTTTCATATTTTTCCCTCAACACGAGAAGACATGATTAGTGTTGGTGAGTTGAGTCAGTAATGGGAGGTGGTGTAAGTGTTGTTTTGGTTTTTGTTTCTCCTAACTAGTGTTTGAATATCTACAATGTGTGTAGAATCGTGTAAGCATTCATTCATGAATTCATACAACACAGTCGGGAGTGTCTGCCGTGTCCTAGTGTTCATTACTGCACCGTGTAAGTGCACAGAGTGCTGAATGAGAGAAGCAAGGTCACTGCCTCCACGGGACTCATGTTCTCTGGGGGGATTCAACAAGATTGCAGTATGCAAATAAGCAGGGACGCACGCTATTAAAGAAGCGCAGAAAGTTGTGTGTGGGTAGGCTTTTGAAATGGGAAGCAGAGACATTTGGAATGGGAAGATGAGAAGGAGCCAACCATCTGAAACGAAGACTAAGTAAATTAGGAGTATTCTAGGTAGGCAGAACAGCATGTGCAGAGACCCTTCGGTGGGGGTAAATTTGAAAGCTGCTTAAATTATAGCCAGTCTGACTTGGCCTCTTCAAGGAGGAGTGGTCTATGCGCAGATTCATCCAGAGGTGGAAGGAATGGGCTTGCCTGCCTTGGACTGTAGGGAGCTTCCTGCAGGTAGAGGTTTTCCAGGTAGACCCACCCTCTGGCGAGGCACTTGCTCACAGTATTCAGGGGTTAGGGGGCAGGGGACAATGTAGAAAGGTTGGATTACAGGCCCTCAGAAGGCCCTTTGTAGTCTTGTGATTCTCTGATTTCACCCTTGATAGCCCGAGGCTGAAAACAGTGAGTCCTATATTGGATGATTTATGGGTCAAACTGCAGTTTTCATGGGATAATAAAAATAAGGCTTTACTTGTGTCTAGTCCTGCATGGTCTACAAAATACTTCCAGATGCATAATCTCATTTTGACTGCTCACAACAACCCTCTGAAGTAGGTGTTGTTTTTGTCTCTCACTTAGCAAGAAACCTAAGGTCAAGAGAAGTTAAGTAACTCATAGTCACTATGAGGTAGAGGTGGGATCCAACTCAAGCCCTCTGAGGCTTACCCCAGAGTCTCTGTATTATGCTAATTCTAAAAACCTTCTTCCCTGCCCCACCCCACTGTGTCCCAGGGTGTGGAGGCAGTAGGATTTCTGGTCCGGAGAGAGGCCCTGATGGTCAGGAGGAGGAACCCCCCAACAGACTGCAAGTCTGCACGTGCCTGGTACCGATATTCAACTTGTAAGCACTTTCTAGGCTGCTTCAAGATCACCCTTTTAGCAGCCGCAGCTGTTCTTAATAGCAGCTGCTTGTGCGGAGTGTGTTGTGATTAATAAAGGAAACTCAACAGTTTGTTCTTTCAACTGTGCCCTTGGTGTGTGCAGCCCGCTCCCAAGACGGGCTTTGTTTGGGATTGGGAACAGCGCAGTCCTGCTTGCGCACCGTGCACGGGGACCCCTCGCCCTGCTGTCAGAAGGGGTGGTCCCTCGAGATCAGGGCTGGTGAGCTAAAGGCCCACCAGGGACCGGGCAGTAAGGACAGTGAGTAGTGGCAGCTCGAGAAATGCCAGCTGGTCCTTGGTGTCCGAATCAGAGATGCCGGGTTGTGGGCGGTACATCGGGGGGGTGCCATCACTCTCCCCTCTTGTCTGAAGGGGGGCATGCGCAGTCGTTCCTCGCTGCCATGCTTCCCCAGCTTTACGGTGCATCAGCCTCCTGCTTGTTAAAGCAGATTGCCCGCCCTGCTCCCAGAGCTTCTCCTTCAGTAGGTCTGGGGTCCAGCCTGAGAATTGGCATTCCTACTGAGTTTCCAGGGGATGCCGCTGACGCTGGTCCAGAGCCCACTCGAAGAACCACTGCTGAGGAGGTAGGCTGATCCGACTTTGGAGGTTTTAAGGGACATGATGGATCTGGATTTTTCCATGAACTCTTGATTTTTGAATATTGAGACTAAAATCAAATATTAAAGGAACATCATGTGGTTTAAAACTGGAGGTCACGTAGCACACCGTGGCTGCAGGTGTATCCCCTCTGATCTGAATACTTTCAGAGAAATCTTTGTGCTATCTGCTCTGGGAACTGAGGCCCAGGGAGGGGCAGTAGTTCATCAGCAGCATACAGTTAGTTTGGGGGCAGAATCATGACTAGACCGCAGGTGTTCTGTCTGCTTGCCAAGTGTGTGTGTGTTGGTGTTAGTCCTAGCGTACTGTATGTGCTAATATACCAAATAAATTCTCCCTTCGAGTGGAAAAACTATCTACATAACTTTGAAAATAATCACACTGAAATAATTTTTTACCATGCTCCAGGCACAGTTCTAAATACATTATATTTTGTGTAAGTTGACTAAATTAGTCCTAACCACAGTCCTATGAAGAAAGGTTATTCTTCCTATTCTTATTTTCTGATGAGCATTCCAAAGCACAGAGAGGTTAGATAGTTACCCAAGGTCCCAGAGTTACCAGTAGGGTGGGGATTTGAACCCCAGAGATCTAGCTTCAGGCGGAAGGCAGCAAATAATCACGAACTTTCTTTTGTATCTCATTAAACAAACAAACAGAAAACGCTTTCCTCCTGCAAAATGGAAATCACTGATGGAATATTAGTTTTAATTAATGCCGCTAGGAAACTTGGAAATTAGCTGGCCCGAGTTCCTCCCTCCTCCATTTTACAGAAGTGGAAACTGAGGCCCAGAAAGGAAAGGGGACTTAAGCATCGTGAACACTGATTTTACTTTTGGGCAGAGTGGAGGTTAGGTAAGTGTCCAGCAAGTGATTGCTTCCTGAGAAATGTGCTTACCCCTGAGACGGGTCACTCAGTAGCCTCTGCTCCTCCAGAAAGAGGGGTCTGCCTGGGTTTGAAAGGAGGGCAAGTCACCGACGAGGGGCTGTGCTTCAAGGTAGGGAACATTCCCTTGCTCCGGAGCCACCTTGCATCATTTGCACTTCTCTTCATTGCTATTAGATGAGGGATGCTACATAAATAACCTCATGGGCACAGTGTATTTCTGGTCTGTCGTGTTTGCCTTTGTCTTTTGATTGTTCCTTGTCTCTTTCTGTCTGGTTTCTTTCCTGTGGAGTGTGTCCTTTTCTCACACCTGTGCTGTTTCCACAGCTTTCAGCATCATGATGAACATTGTCCGCTCTGAACACTCTGTATGTGTCGTAAGGAAGGGGCTGGCTGGGTGGATGCAGGACGCTGGGTCAGCCTGTGGTTGGGAGGAGGTGAAGCTCCAGGGGCTAGGACGCCTTCTCTGGACCTGAAGGAGAACCACCACTACCGTCCCTCCCTGCTGCTGGGCTGAGGGCTCAGAGCCTTAGGAGGATTTAGAGAGTTGTAATAGGATTCAAAGAATTATAGAGGAGTTAAGCCAGTGGGGATCTTCCTGAGATCAGTTCACCCACCTCAGCGTTTTGCCGGTGGAGAAATTTAACCCCATGGTGGACAGTGACTGGCTCAAGGTCAAAGTAGTGGTGGTTGGGAAATATGCCCCAGCTGTTGGTCAGGGATTGTTCCAAGTGCTTTAAAATCATTAACCCATTGAATCCTCCCAGCGATCTTTTGATGAGCATACTGTTACCATCCCCAGTTTCCTGATAAAGAAACTACAGCAGTTAAGTCACTTGCTCAAGCTGGTATGGGGGCGCCATTCCAACTCAGGAGTTCTGCCTCTTCCCCCCTTGCACCTTTCCAAAAGTCAAGGAGCATTACTTTCCCAGGCCCTGTGTTGATTGCTGGCATTGAAACGTGAGGTGGTGCTGAGCACTGAGGGGAGGCTGGAAGGAAGGGAAGAGTGGGCAGGGTGGAGAAGATTGTGATCGTGCTTCCCAGCAAGCAGTGGCTCATACGGTTCTTCGGGTTCCTGGTCCAGAGCCTTGTCATTCCATCATTTAGCCTTCCTTGGCAGCACTCAGGACAAACATTCTTCTGATACTTGTGGTTTATGTTTATTGAAAGTCCTTTGTATTAAATCTCATCTTACCCACAGTCTCATTTTGAAAGAAGGAAGGTGTGTCCCAGCTAAGTGATTGATTTAAAGCTGTATAAAGGTCAACTGGGCCCTTGATACTCAATAAATTAGGGCAGTTTTCTGAAGGCTTTTTCCTCTCTGTCTTCTGATTCCACCCCCCTTCCCAGTGGGTTTTGTTCCAGATTTAGAACATTTAATTAGGACATAGTTAATGTAGCCTGTCGTTGTGGGGAGAATGGGGAGCAGATCTTTTTTTCAGTAAAAGGCAGATGCCAAATGTGCCTTCGATAAAGTTACTTGGAAATAAAATTTATAAATTGAGTTGGGTTTTATGTGCATCTGCCTCTTTAGTGTTGTGACTGTTTTTGAAAAGTGAGTAATTACTTGTTAAAGTAAATAACCCTGTCCAGTTTCCCTGCTCTGTAAGGGCAGATGTTTGTACATTGACTTGTCTTCAGCATTGGCATCATGCTACAAAGCCAGTCATAGGGATGAAACAACTTCTTGACATCCTAGTGCTCATGATACAGAAGATTGGAATTGGAATCCGCAGAGAAGCCTCGTTTCCAACCTACTGACTCATGGTTTTCCCTGCGATAAAAGTATTGGTGGGAATGGAAGCATCCTGGTTTGGTGAACCCATCCATCTGCACAATGTAGCAACTCATGGGAGAGGATTTTTTATCATCCCTAATTCTTGGGGGTGAGAGGACTGATGGGAAATGATTTTACTCAGTATTTTTGTCATTCAAGACCAACTGACCCCTGTTCCTGTCCTCTGGATCCCATTCTCGCTGCGGACTACCTCAGCCCTCTGCCCTAGGGATTATTTCTGCCCCCTTCGACTGCAGTTTCTCCTTCTGAGACATTCATGCATGCGTTCTCTATTTTTTCACCAGAGATCTTGGAGGACCTCTACAACAAGTCCTCCGCGAGGCAGTAGAAATACAATGCAGAACAAACCTTCATGTTGTTGACACAAGTCTTAGGAGGAGATGGACGATGAAAAAACCCGTACAGATTGTGACCAAAGCCCTGAAGGAAAAACCCAAACAAAGCAGAACATGTTGCGGTGATTTGTCATTCCCTCTCCAATTTGACATGGTTGGCCGTGCTCGCCTGAACTCTCCTCCCGTGGCTTCTGTGGCAACATACTCTTGGTTTTCTCCTTTTTCTCAGTTTTCCAGGGGAAGGACAGACTTGAATTCTTTTGTCTAACCCTTGGTGACTGTTTCTGTCTCTTCTTCCTTCACTGTCTCTGTGCTGTCTTATGGTGCTATTTTTTGTCTCTGCGGCTGCCTGTCCCAGCCTGGAACTCTTTACCGCCTCTTTGACAGTTCCACTTGGGTGACCCCAAGGTGCCACAGATTGAGTGTTCAAAGTGAATTTATGCTCCAGAGCAGCTCCTCCTCAGTCAGCCACACCACTATTCACCCAAGTGCCCACGACAGGAACTTGGCAGTCATCCTGAGCTCCCCGCTCATCCTCCTGTCCCAGAGCAGATGAGGAACGGAGGCCTGTCAATTCAGCCTCCTTTTTTAAGATCCCACTTCCTTCTCTCCATTCCCCTCGTCGCCACCCTAGTGGGGGCCACTACCATCTGTTTCCTGGATTACTGCAGTAATCTTCTCATTGGGTTTTCTGTTTCCAGTCTTGCATCTTTTTAATCCATTGTCCATGCTGAGTTATCTTTCAAATATGCCTAAATCCCCAAGGGGCAGCCTATCATTCTTCACATGAAACTCACACTCCTATTTCACAAGGCCTTCAGAGACACAGCTGCTCCCGTCTCTGGCTCCATCCCCTTCCAGTTCTACCATTTACCTCCTGTACACCTGCTGTGAGGTGGGCCCTGTAGGAAGCACTGACACTGCGTTCTCTCTTTGAGTAAAATCCCAGACGTTCTGAGTGTGACCAGAAGGCCTCAGGGCTCTGTCTCCCATGGCCTCTTTGGCCTCATCTTTTCAGATGTCCTCACTGACTTGGTTTCAGTCCCGTTGGCCTTTCAGTTCTTGGGAAATACCACATTGCCACCCGCTGAGGCCCTTTGCTGGAATGTCCCATCCCGCCCACCACGTGCCCACACAGCTCATTGACTTCTATTACCCAGAAGATCTCTGCTCCATCAACTCAGACCTTCTTAGGGGGACCTTTCAGGCCAGCCCAGAACAAGCCAAATTCTCGTAAGCGGGCATTCTACCTTCACAGGTGTCTTAGTCGCACCGGTCAGCTATGAATTTGCAATTATTTGCAATGGATGTCTGACTTTTCCCACTGCCATAAAAGCTTGATGACAATCCCTGGGGTAACTGGTTTTGTTCCTCTTTTTTTGCTTGCCTGAAATATGATTGTTCAAAAAATATTTGGGAGGGGCTCAGTAAATAGTGGTGGTGTTGGTGGCTGTTTTGCTTTCGTTCTAGCAGTTAGGTGGTATACAGTTCATGAGAAGTTCTTGATGGCCATGTGTGTAGTGAGTTTTGAGTACGTACCTTGGCGTGGTTAGGGGGCTTTTCTTCCTTCCGCTCCTTGTCTCCCACTTCTCTGCAGCATGTAGGCATGGAATTATAAAAATGTGGACTATAGAAATTAGTTAGTCTTAATCACTTCCAACTTTTTCGAAACATAAGGGTCTTTTTTTCTTTCCAGTGAAGAAAATTATAAAGGTTTAAATGGTAGTGGTTATATTTTTACTGTCAGTTCATTGGGGAAAAATGAGTAGTTATGCAAAGCTACAATGGATCTAGATTAACCATGCAAATTATTTTGAGTTTTTTTTGTAATAGCATCTACATGTATTTGAAAAATAGTAGTGTGTATGCATTAGAGTGAATGCTTGGTGGGCATATGGATTTATAGCACCAATAACTCCATTCTTCTGTGATCTCTCAGGAACTAGCATCCAGTCTGACTCTTTATTTTACATTCGTATCAGATTTAGAACTGGTTACCAGCGAGCTCAGTTTTCTCAGCATATGTGTTTAATTTGACCAGCATAGTGTTTTTACAAATTTAGAGCAAACATTTAAAAAGCTGGGAGATTTTTCACAAAATCAGATTTCCAACTTGAAAAATTAGAGGGCCTGGGCCGTATTTCCTGTATGGCCATAATCACCTGGTACTGAACAGTAAGTGCCTCCTTAAAAGTGCCACATTTTCTTCTGTTTGTCATGGTGTTCGCTTCTCTCTATTGTATAGCGAGTGGCGAGTAGGATGGGGCCTAGAAACCTGGTGACTTCAACCCTAGGTGAAGAAGGCCTCCTGACCATCTGTCCAGAGGCTTGTGATCAGGAAGAACCCTGGGCCTGGAGTCAGCAAACCTGGGTCCTTGTCCTGTTGCTGTTACTGACTAGCGCGCTGACCTTGAATAAGATAGGCAATCTCTCCAAGACTCAGTTTTGTCATTTGTCACCAACTTAATACCTCCAGGACCCCACAGAGTTGTGTGGTCTATTAGTACAATGGGACATGTTTGCTATTAACTCCCCCATCTTCTCTTTCCTTGTTTGTGTCTCTCTCTCATGGAGGGATCTATCATTTATTGTTGTACCTTGATGTTCATTTTAGGAATGCTAGAAGGGAGCTGTGGGTTCAACCATTTTTTACTCTTGTCCTGTCTGGAGCAACTCTACTCCTTTCATCCCGTGTCCTCTGCTCCTGCGGGGAGGGAAGGGGGTCCCCACAGCCATAAGTAAGCTCCAGCAGACACACAAGACACCTCAAAGTTGAACTCCAAATAGCAAAGAATTGTAGTTGCATTATTGCCTGTTGAGATACTCAGTAACTAGCCAACTGTGGCGTTGCTAATACCTATCAAACCCTAACAGGATACCAGGCTGGCGTGGAGGATTTAGTGTTCAGTGACATTGTCCTTGTAGGCAAAATTTGTGGTTCTGTGTTAAATTGTACTGTTTGAAAGGAGCAATACCGGTGCTTTTGTCCTTCTGGATCTTCAAGGGATGGTAGGCATCAGTGCCACAGAAGAGGAAATAAATAGGAGTGTCAGCCTCTGGGATTACATGAAGCAGGGTGATATGGTGGAAAGAAAGAATGTTGTCTTGGGAGTCGGGCCTACCTCAGTCTGTTACAGGATAGCTGTGTGATCTTGGGCAAACTGTCCTTCCTGAGCCTGTTTCTTTGTTAATAAAACAGGGATGAAAGAACATGTTTCATCTTTTAATTTTATGCAGGCCTACCTTGGGGATATTGCAGGTTCAGTTCTAGACTATTGTAATAAGGTGAGTATCACAGTAAAGCAAGTTAAATGAATTCTTTGGGTTCCCAGTGCATATAAAATTATGTTTACACTATACTACCATCCAAGTGTGCAGTTAAGCATTATTCTAAAAACACAGTGCACACACCTTAGTTAAAAAATACCTCATTGCTAAAAAACGCTACCCATCATCTGAGCTTTCAGCGAGTAGAAGTAACTGATCACACGTCATCGTAACAAAGATAGTGATAAGGAAAAAGTTTGAAATACTGCAAGAATTACCAAAATGTGACACAGAGACACAAAGTGAGCCAATGCTGTTGGAAACCTGGCGCCCATGGATTTGCTTAATGCAGGGTTGTCACCAACCTTCAACTTGTTAAAAAAAAAAAAGCAATATGTGCAAAGTGCAATAAAGGGGAGCACAATAAAATGTGTGCCTGTACATGAAACTGTCCTTCTCATCCATTTTTTCACTGAAGATCCTTTTTTTTCCTCCTTTAAATAGGATTAGTGGGTCAGCCTATGAACAAGAGATAGCATAAAGTTGTCTGAATAGAGGTCTAGTGTGATTCTTTGTGCAAACATTTGGGCTCCACATTGTCTTGAATAGGTAGAATGGAACTCCTAGTGATTTTTTTTTTTTAAAGTTCTGTAAATAAACCAAAGTAGATTTTCCAGAGAACCAAAAGAAATGTTTTCTGCCTTTAATAGTTTCCCAGTCATTTCAAAAAAGGGCAGGACTGGCCAAACAGGATGCTCATTCCAGCCACTCTGTAAAATCAGTGCACAGGGCTTCCAGGAGGGGAACAGAGGCCCCCCCGCCCTTGCCGCAGTGATGGGCTGCCTGGATTCAAGTAACTGAATTAAAGTGGGGATTTTAAATTTGAAACCCATACTAATTTTCACCCAGAAGAGAGGGAGATAATGTCGGGGAGACCTGACTTGGAGCTGACTGGGGTATACGCTCCGAGGTGTGGGAGAATGTAGCATGCACACTCAGGAATCTGCATAGGAGTTTCAGATTGCACTAATACGTCTGAGAATTTAGGGTGGTGCTTGAGGCTGGGCACTTGCTGGTGAAATGAAGGAGGTAGGCCCTGGACCCAAAGTTAGGGTATTAAGAAGAGACTCCTGCTCCTCCAGGTTTCTTGAGAAGTGGGGGCCATGCAGAGAGGTCCTAGCAGATCCCCCACTCACCTACCCATCACCCAGCCTCCAGGAATTGGTGACTGGTTAGTTTTGTGGAGAGTGTTGGTGAACTTGGAGTTGATGATGAGTTGGATACCAAAAAGGATCCTGGAGAGACTGAGAAGAGCTTCTGAATGTTCTCTGCGATTCAGACAGAGGAGATTTCTTACCAATGTTTTTCTTTCTTATTAATCTTACCTTTTTGTGTTGTAATTGGGTGAGAAAAAGCTGGAAGGCAGTCTTTCCCTTGAGGGACAGCTGCCCTGTGAACTAGTTGAACCCCTTATCAAAAGGCTTACCCCTGTTGCTTAGGGCGGGAGAGGGAGGGGTGGGGTGCTGGGTAGGCAGGGAAGATGGCTTCTTAAGGAATGGAGGGGCGGAGCTTCATCGCTGGTTTCAAGAATAGAAGCTTTCAGGGATGGAAGCAGAAGCTCTGGTAACTTCCTCAGAAAAGAAATGAGACTGAACTTTATGGGCCATGGGCAACAAGTTTGTAAGGCTCTGGTGGCTTTTAAATGTTCTTGGGCGTGCTGCTTCCATTACCTGTTTGTCACTCTGCTGTTACGAGAGGTCGAGATCCCTGGGTGACAGATGTACTTACCTGCAGCAGGAGCCAGGTGGAGGGCTGGGCATAAAGCTGGGGAGACCAGGCTCTATTCCAAAACCAGTCCGGGACAGAAGAGCCTGGGCGGGGCCCTGAGGAAGAGGCCGCTGAGCCTGCCTCAGCAAGGCTAGGAGTTGCTAAGGATGCTTCCCAGGTGTTCCAGGAGATGGAGGGTTGTCCTGTGATATCACAGGCATTTGAGACCTTGCTCGCCTGCTTACTGTGTTGTCTTCAGTAAGTCACTGTCCCCTCTCCAGCACTCACTTTCCCATCTATAAATGAGGAAATTGCGTTGCCGGAGTCTATGATTTTAGTATTCCGTAAGTAGAACCATCTCTCTCGTTGATACCAAAAACTTGCCTCAAATAGCAATACTTTTGAAATTCCTGGGCTAGATGTGGAGGTTGGTCGGGGTAGTTGGTTTGGGGGCAGTTATTTCTCCAGGGAATGTATGGAGAGCGGTTTCTGTTCTCATTTGGGGAAGCTGTGGCGTCAGGTCACAGGACTCACGGGGAAGCCCAGATCCCCTCCTGTGGCTCCCTGAAGGGTGACTTCCTGAACTGCAGGGCAGCGTGGCCCCTGGTAGGGTTGGTGACCTGGTCCCTGATGCTATTAGTGGTACAAAAGCTGGAGGCTGTGGGCTCCACACACCGTGACTGCAGCGTGGAAAGGCACCAAGAGGGCAGTTTACACTGAAGGTGACAAACAGGTATCTTTGTGCAAATTAAGTAGGACACCAAATGCGGACTTCATCTTTATCTTCTTTAAATACTTTCTGCTCATTTCTGTTCCAAGTAATACAATTTCAAAGGTTCAGAGATGTCTGATACAATTTTCCCCCCTCTGTAGCTAATTCTACGCCCATTGTGTAACTCTTTTAGAAACATTAGGGTAATTATAGCGCTACTTTCTGCTTTTCATTTGCTATAATACTAGCCCTCAGTCTTCCTGTACTGGCCATATTAATAAGTAATGACTGAAAATTAAAAAGAATTCAGCAGCCTTCTAATTTAAGATTTTAAGATTTTTCCAAGCCTTCCTCCCTTGCTGATCCATGGAGCTATGGGTTAGGCGTTCAGAGACCCAGTTTCTAAGTGGGGGGGACACGGCTCTCTGAACTCGCAGTGGACGTGAGGACCAGAGAGCCCGTTGGGTGTGAAAGCACGTTGGAAGCTGATGTTGGGCGGACAAATGCCAAGCGTTGGGGGGTGTCCGCTAGCACGGTTCCTAAAGTGTGAGCAACAAGGGGCTTCCACTTTCTCATGTGCTTCTGGGCGGTCTTACATGTGTGTTTTGTGAATTGAAATTTTATACTTAATATTAGGGCTAATAATTGTTATATTTGCTGGACACATTATCACGTACACAGTACATGTACCCCCAAAACTCTCTGAGGTAATGGGTTGCATTATGTGCCTAAAATCAGATTAAACTGTTTGAAAATACTTCGCTAAACTTTTGGCTTGTGTTGGGGCTCCTGGGTGGCTCAGTCGTTAAGCGTCTGCCTTCGGCTCAGGTCATGATCCCGGGGTCCTGGGATCGAGCCCCGCATCGGGCTCCCTGCTCTGCGGGAAACCGGCTTCTCCCTCTCCCACTCCCCCTGCTTGTGTTCCCTCTCTCGCTGTCTCTCTCTCTGTCAAATAAATAAATAAAATCTTTAAAAAGAAAAAAAAACTTTTGGCTTGTGTTTACAACCTTTGGAAGCTTTTCTCATCTGTCACATTTGACTTTGGAAAGGCTTCCACCACCTCTGTAACAATAATAACAGCTGACATTTATTGCAGCCTGTCTCTGCCAGCACATTTTACAGATGAAGAAAGCGAGGCACAGGGATGTGAAGAGCTTGCCAGAGGTTACACAGCTAATGTGGCAGGCCCATCTGAGCTATTTCTGTACTACTGGGAATAAAAGCATGCTTAAAAGCATTGACTGGATCCTCGGTGCCAGGCACCGTGTTACGTAATGCCCATTCAGAACCTCGTCTGGCGGCACACTCCCCGTGGAGGAGACCCTGGACAATGTTCTGCAGGCAGGAAACTCCTCATCCTTCCTCGCCTCACAGTCCATTTGCAACATCTCCCTTTTGCTTTGCTCTTCCTGATCTGGAAATGTTCCCTCTTACAGAGGCTTCTCTTCCCTTCCTAATCCAGATGTTACATGTCATCTGTCTGCAGCCTAAATTTGGTCTGTAGACCTATTGCACTTGGCCCTGATTGTCTTAAAAACAAATACGAAATTGAGTTAGATCTAAAAATTAAGGTGACTATGGGAAAAAAATCTAGATTTAGGATTTCTTTTGAAAAACTGTGTCAGTATGGGATTTGCTTATCCACCTGCCAGCATCAGACTACTCCGTCTAGACTGGGAAGGGCCTCCATTTTTTTCTCCCTGTCTCCTTTCTCCACCCCCCACGTAACTATCGGACTGGGTACCTGGGAGTGTATACGTAAGACAGAAGGAATTTAGGAAGTGTATGCTGAATTGAATTAAAGTTGGTGGCTTAAGAAATAGTCTTAGTTTGGTAATAGAATATTTGCTCTTTGCGAGCTGACTTGCTTTCATGATACTTTTTGGGCAGATGGGCATATTAGACTTAATCTGTTATTTAAGGGAGGAAAGGCTCTATCCCTCTGCTTGAAGGTTTATGACTCATCAAAAGCTAAAAGATGTACTTAGACCTACTCTTGATAAAATTACTTTTATTGGACTAGTCAGCATTTGGCAATATGAGGAAACTATTTTCTTTAAAACACATCGTAGACTTGATGAGTTAAATGAGATAATGTATGGGAAAGTACTTTGTATGTTATTGAGTATTAAGCCAATAAGTTATTGGAGATGTTTTGGGAGTGTTACCACCTTATCATCATTTCAAGCTTATGACAGACATTTAAATCTTTGCTCTCCGCCACTCTGTACCTTGCTGGACAAACCACTTACCCTCTCTGAGCCTTTTTTTGTAGGTATATAAAAATGTGGCTAATGTTATCGCCTGGCGCCCAGGACGGTGCCTGTTATAGAGAAGGTGCTCGATATTTATGCTGGATAAGTGAATAAATAAATACATAAATAGGTAGAGATGGGGATTTTTGCGACCTTCCTGAGCTAATGTACATAAAACATCAAGCAAAGAGTCAGCATATGTTAGTTTGCAATTTTTAGTTTAGGCAGTTTTCTAAAACTTTCTCCCGGACACGGACTAGGGGACGACCTATGTTCTTGGATGAAAGGGCCGGAGGGCCGGCAGGTGACAGGAGGCCACAGAGCCCCAGGCTGTGTGTGAGCCACTGGACGGACAGAAGCAAACAGACCTGCTCTGTTGCTCGGATCCCTGGCCTTTCTCCATCCAGAGCGTGCTACAGGCCAATGGTTAGGCAGGGGCAACGTGAGTTCAGACGCATGGAATTCTGGACCTAGAGATTAAACTATTAGAAATAACAGGTCAGATCTAGAAGGGCCCTTCTTAGTCCATCAGGCTCATCACTTTCTCGTTCCTAATGCTATGTAGAGATGTGGAAAGAGCAAAGAACAAGGACCCTGGAGTTGGACAGCCCTTGGTCTGAATCCCTGGGTTGCCTTTTCCTATCTGATTGTTGGCATGAGTCTTAACTCTCTTGACCCTCGTTCACTGGAAGTTTATGAGGCTTAAATGAAGTATAAAGCATTCTTAGCACAATGCCTGAGATGGACTTGGTACCCAAGAAAAAGAGTGACTCTCATTGTCATGGAAAGGCAGTGGAAGTGTAGAGAGACAGGAATGGCTGGTGAAAAGCAGTGGATGGGTCTAGAGCTGGTGTACGTCCCTCCCCGTGTGGGGGTGTGGTGGGGCAGGACATGTGTGTTTATTATGGCCAAAATTGAGTTGTCTTTTTTAGGGAGTGAGCTAAGACAGCATGTTTAGGAAGGCAGGACCTTACCTACCTATTGGAGATAGAATGGTACACCGAATTAATTTGAGCAGGAAGCTTCCAGAGGAACTTTAGGCAAGTTAAAAGATGATGTGGTTTGTATGCCCAATAAGTCTTTAGTTTCATCTTCTACTGAGTGATGGTCTTGTTCTTTGAGATAAGGTGTTAAGAAAAAACGAAAATTATCTCTAAACATACAGGAACTTTGAGCATGTCAACCATCATTTTCCCCCACTCAAGACAACCTTTGAATTTTTATTAATATTTTAAAATCACCATTCTTTCTGCTCTCTCCACTGCTCTGCCTACACGTGATATTTAAGGACTTCTGAGAGGTATATGCATCCTGTATCAGTAACCACCTGCTATGGATGACGTGAGGGTGGCCGTTATGACTTCATGCCATATCCTCACAGCATATATCATTTTTGCTGAAATTCACTTGTTCCAAAGGTTTTTACAAGATAGCACAATCACTTGGCTTCATGGCTTTCCGAACTTACGAGTTTGTACCCATGCAGTCAGGAAGAGGCATGGTATGCCAACTGTTAACTTTATAGGTAAAGTTTTTTTTTTTTTAATTATTGCTTAACAAAACACACTGCATTAGACTTTTTCAATACCCCAAACCATCATGCAGGAAGCTCAGGTTTACCTTTTGTCATGCCAGGCCATTAGGCATTAAAAGCTAAGCCTGCTACCCTCTAAAACCCAGGCTTTCTTTAAAGGACAAGTATAAGCTCTTTGTTTATCTAGTGTCTTGAATTTTCAAGGTTCACTCAAATCACGATTTCCCAAAGTCTAGAGAGTTGAAAACACTAGGAAAATTCTTCATTCTTTTATTTCTGATGGGAATTTCCCTTGGCAAGTGTGATCTGTGAAAATAAACTACACAGTGATGAGGCTTTGTGCTTGTGTGTACATTACTCTACCATTAACCAAGCTACCTTTGTATGTTTGATCCTCATACCTCTTCTGTGACGGAGGCAGGAACATTCTTTACTTATTCCAAGGAGTTGTTTTTCCAGAAGCATCAAAGGATGTCAAGAAAAGGTTGCTCTTGTTTTTGTGTATTCTGGGAATAAAGAAAAGTGAAAAGAAATGTTTTTCTGACTAGCTGTAGTTTCAGAAATCGGGTTAGATATTTCTTATTTCTTAAAATCCACCCTTCACAGAAAAGACATTTCTGAAGTCAAACTTTAGATTATTTGGGTTTCTTACTGACTGAGCAGCATTTTTATTATTTTATGAAACTTAGTACTGACTCTCTGGCTGTGGGTGATCAGGACCTGATGTCTTTTTAGAGGCGGTTTTTAGACTGGATTTAATCTTACAAATGGTAGAGTGATTTCTTAGTGTGGGTGAAAACTTTTACCATAATGTTTTACTGTCACGTTGTATATTTTATTTTTTTAGATTTTTATTTATTCATTTGAGAGAGAGAACAAGCTGGGAGAGGGGTAGAAGGAGAGGGAGAAGCAGACGCCCCTCTGAGCAAGGAGCCCAATGCGGGGCTCAATCCCAGGACCCTGGGATCATGACCTGAGCTGAAGGCAGATGCTTAACTCACTGAGCCACCCAGGTGCCCTGTCACGTTGTACATTTTGCAAATAATCCACAAAATACTTTTGAAGTTCTGGTAGTCTGGGTACATAGTTTTTTGTTTCTTTCTTCATTTTGGGGGTAACAGTTTGGGCTTGGTCTTGAGCCACCCTGGAACAAGACTCTAGAAACTGTTTTTAGATGTTTTTTGTTTGTTTGTTGGTTTTATCGTCCTGTGATCCACTGTAGGGCCAGATCAGGCCTGGCCTGGGCAGGGGTCTTGTAGTTTCCCTGCAGGTTGTTGTCTCAATGAAATGTTTCTGGGACTAGGCACAAACTTTGAAAAAGAATAACACATGTTAACTAAAAATTAGGTATCAAGTGTGAAATGAGAGATTCAGAGCCAAGAAACCGCATGGAATAGCCAATTCATTGAATTTCTTCTCCAGGGAGCTTCAGCCGCCCAGACCTCTGCATTCCAGCCATTCCAAGGTACTCACTGGTTTCGGTTCTCACATGCTTCCGTGGCTTCATTTGTATTTTTCCTTCTTCATGTATTCTACACACCAGTATTTTAAGGCCCAGCCTGAGAACCATCTTAGTGAAGACCTCCTTAATCCTTTTGTCAGGATTCTACCTACTCTGAATGGAGTGTGTGTGTGTGTGTGTGTGTGTGTTTGTGTTTGAGCAGATAAACAAATTATATTTTAATTTTTCTGCTGTTAATTTTTCCACTGGACTATACAGTCCCGTTTGTGGAAGGCGGGACTGTGTGGGTTTTTCCGTACCCTTCCCTGTAGCTGGTCCCTGTCCTGCCTGAGCGAACGATGACGGAGAGGCATGGTCTGAGCTGTTCCTCTAGACTTTGGAGAGCTTGGACCTGGAGTTCACAGGGCAGAGGGCTTAGTGCCTTCTCCTTTATATCACTCCTTGCTGAGGGAAGCAAGAATTACTACTTTAGGAAACGTATTTGCAAAGAGGGGAGGGATTTAGAAGCTTTTATAATTAGATTTCAAAAGACAATGAGTGAAGACAAAGCATTTTAAGTGAAGTAATTCATATAAACTGCTTAGTGCTTGCCTGGCACTTAGCAAGCTCTCAACAAATGGGAACTCTATGATCATACGGGAATGGCTTAATCATGTATCATACTGGCTGAAGGAGGGAATCCTCAAATATAATCTGCCTAGTCTAACAGATAATAGAGCAGTCTCTGAGGACGGAAGACTTTGGTCACGTTCACCCGATGACCATAAAACATTAGAGGAACTAATTGTATTTTGTGGACAAGATTTTTTATGAGTAGAAATTTTGTTGTAGATGTTGTTCTTCAGAGATTTGATGGTTGTTTAGGAATGTTCATGCTTAAATGGATTTTATTTCTTTATCAGATGGAATTTACTAGAGTTTCCAAGATATTATTTTGCGTTCTTAACCTTCTTAACAGTTTGTTAATGATTCCCAAGTCTTGCCTTGGCTTCTGAACTTTGACATCTAGACATGGTTGGGTTTTGTGTGTGTGTGTGTGTGTGTGTGTGTGTGTGTGTTTGGTTTAGTCATTACTTAAAGATTCAGGAACAAATCCATCAGGGCAGTAATCTTTCACTGTTATTTAATGAGTTTAGATGTCCAGGGCTGGCCCTGAAAAAAACCAACCTGATTGCTGGGATTCTTCTGTTTTTGTACTGTCCTGTTTTTGTGGTTACCACTGAATGAACAGCGATGCCTGGTGCTGGGGTACACAGGGGTGGGGAGACCTCTCTCCAGAACACGGCAGTGTTGGTGCCCTTCTAGTCCCCAGAGAAGTAGTATCAAGAAAGCTTAGCTGGCCTCTCCCCTTGCAAATTATTGCTTGCTGCGGGGGAAGTCCACCTTTGCCTCGCTCCTCAATGTATGACCCACTGAGAGCTTGTGAGAAATGCAGCATTTCAGGCCCTGCCCCAGGCCTGCTGAACAGAACACGCATTTTAACAAGGTCCCGGGGCAAATGGTATGCACATTCAAGTTTGAGAAGCACTGTTCATTCTAGAACCACAGCAGGTGAAGCAAGTCTCAGAACTGTTAGCACTTGAAAAATATGTTGCTTTTTTTGTTTCTACTTAAAAGTAAAACAACTTGTTAATGAAAGGAAATGTGTTTTGGTTGGGCTAAACCTTCATTTAAGACTTTTTATTTTGGAGCACCTCAGATCTATAGAAGTAGGGAGACTAGTAAAATGAACCCCTATTTACCTGTCACCTACCTTGAACGGCTATCAACCCAACTAATTTTTTTCTCAACCTCACTCCACCCCACCTCACCCTGGATTATTTTAAAACAAATCACAGCCATATAATTTATCCCCAAATATTTCTTCTTCCCTTTTTAAAATTTATGGTAAAATATACATAACATAAAACTTAACTGTCTTAACATTTTGAAGTACACAGTTCAGTGGTGTTAAGTACATTCACATTTTTGTGCAACCAAGCTCGAGAACTCTTTTCATCTTGCAAAACTGAAACTCTATAAACATTAAATATCTTTTTCCTTCTTTTTTTTTAAATTTTATTTTATCATGTTATGTTAATCACCATACATAACATCATTAGTTTTTGATGTAGTGTTCCATGATTCATTGTTTGCGTATAACACCCAGTGCTCCATTCAGTACGTGCCCTCTTTAATACCCATAACCAGGCTCTATCTTTTTCCTTCTTAACATAACCACAGTACCATCACACCTCAAAAAAAGTTACATTAATTTCTTAACAGCATCCAGTCCCCAATTAGTGTTCAAATTCCCCACACTGTAGTTTATTTAGCTTAAAGAAATCAAGGCATTCAGTTCCTCATCTTCTCTCTGTGAAGTTGGTGGCCTTGTTTGTTCAGTGAAGAATCTAGAGACAGTGGTGAGAATGGGGCTTGTTCTTTCCCACCCAGTAGCCAGGATTCTGTATGAAGATTTTGTAATTTCCAATATTCTGTTTTCAGAAATCAAGAGTTTTACAGTTAAAAAGAGCATAGACTTTTGATTAAGAAGAACAAAGTCTGAGTCACTCATTGCTTCTTAGAATTGGGCAAAATATTTACTCTTTCCTTATTTTCAGGCACAAGATTTTTATGAAAATGGAATTAAATTGGAATACCATATAGCCATTAGAATGAATGAACTAGAGTCTTATTTCCTGTGTGGATAATTCTCAAAAACAGTTTAGAAAAGCAGGTTGCAGAATGATTTGTACAACATAACACCATTTATTTAATGTTAAACAAAAAACAATACTAGAAATTGTTTATGATTACACATATGTAGTAAAAGCATGAAAACATGCTTCAGAATGACACCTGCACATTTAAGGATAGCAATCCCCTCCCTCAGTGAACAGCGGAGTAACATGGAATAACTGTATCTATAGTTTTTTTATCATCCAAAAATCTGAAGGAGGTATGGTGGAATGTCAAGATTTGCAAAAGCTGCCTGATGGGTATTCGTGGCATTATTTGTTATGTATGTCTGGAAATAATGGCAAAAGAAAGACATTTTAAAAGCTGGCCAGTTTATGTGTAAATATTTTGTGGACTTAAGCACTCAAAGACGTTAGTAAGTATGTTTTATTTATACTCGCAGCTCATCACAAAAATTTGAAGCTGAGAAAAATTTGATGCTGGGTACAAAAATTATAAAAATGATTTAACTGGTGGGGTTCCTGGTGGTGGTAAAGAGGTCAAAAAAAAAATTAGGAAGAGCCACTTGGGAAGTGTATGGGGTCGTTGAAAATTTCACCTCGTCTTCCGTGCCCTGCCTGTTTCATCTGTGTGGATTCTGGTGAAGGACGGAGGCGTTGTAACAGTGGGCCAGAGCCACTGTTGATTACATTGGAATGTAGAGCTCTGCTGCTTCCGAGGAAGATTTGAGGTGGCAGAGTAGCAGCTCCACTGTGGCTGTGTAGCCTCGAAAGCATCTTACGGCCACAAAGCCTGCACTTTGCCCTCACTCCCCTTTGCCGCTGTCCTATCTGTAGACAGCAGGACTCTGGAGTCCCGGGAGACAGCTGGTGGTTTCAAAGATCAGTGAGAAAGGGGCTTCTGGGAGGACTGTTGGTTTTGAATGACCTTTTCCTTACATCCGGGTTTTCCTGCTTGCAGGTGGAGCCCACTGCTCAGTGGTCTCATTATAATAATCCTGCCTGGAGGGTATGATAAAGGGCACACATTTGATATTTATTCATGAGTGTAGAATGGAAACCACTCACTCACCGGGGGTGTTCTTTCTGGCAATGGGGAAGATCTGGGCTTTTACACCAAGGTAGGTGTGCTGGGGGTGGGGAGCAGACATGTTAATTAAGCCCCATTGACAGGAATGATGGAATATGTCATGCCAAGAGCTTAAATAATGTGCTGTTTCTTCAGGTTGTCTAGCATCAAGCTCCCTTAGTTGCGGATGTTTCATTGTTAGTAATTAAATGGAGCCTACAAGTGTAGTCACATCCAGTACCTGAAGACAACCCGGAGGCCTGCCTCTAGTCTGATGTAACCCTTGCTACTGTGATTTTATTTCCCTCACAGGCCGATTTTTGTCCCCTTAATCATATTTATTGCTCTTATCTCAACTCCCAAATACCTCTAATCTTCCAGAAACATATATAATTATCTTTTAAGGGTCTGAATCGTGCCAGATGTAGCAGAAGAATTGCTTCCTGGCTCTTGGACAACACTAAATCATTTTGTATCAGGTCTGCCCTCTTAGAGTGGGAACAATACTCTGTCCTTTTCTCTCAGTGATTCATGGGTTTGTCCTCTCATTCAGGTGTTCATCAGATACTTACTGAGCGCCTCTTCTGTGTAGGGAGCTACGGTGGGTGCTGGCTCCCTCAGAGTCACGGGAGGGGGGAAATGTGCACATAGATCCTCGTGCTGAGAGATTCTTGAAGCAACCTCAGAATTTTTGTTTGACTTTGGTCGGGACGGAACAGTTGCTGGTTTTGAAACATACCCGTGTACCCCTACTTCCCTGGACCTCCTAGAACTGTGGTCTTTCACTTTCATTTTCAGTCACAGATAGTTTAGAATAGGGAGAGAGGGTGAGTGCAAAATTGCAGAATGACTGTGTTTGAAAGGTGGAGACGTTAGGGGGATGACTGGTTTAAAATATAAACAGTAGCAACTATGGAAATGCAGTGCAATTCCGTGTTAACATCATTGCATGGACACCAGACACCCACTTTGAAAGGTAAGGGGATGTCTCATTTGATATATATGATATGTTCCAATATCAAGGACTTTGGGCCTGGCTTTTCCTGTGTGTGAAACTGTCCCTGTGAATCAAAGTGGTTTTGAGTCCTGGCTAGCTCCTTTGCCGTGACAAGATGTCCCAGATGCCCAGACACAACCCTGCAAACAGACCAAGCCTGAGAAATTACTAGAACTGACTTTTTTTTTTTTTTAAGCAAATGGAACTTTCCTATCTGGGTCTCCTTTAAAGATGGAGAATGGAGGTACCTGGAATAGAGGTGAATTTAACTCTTTCGAGTCTGGAAACTATTTAATGGTCATATAATTTCGTAGCTGGAGCTGGCCTTCAGAGAAGTGACTTTCCTAGAATTACAGTAGCATCCCCGGGACTGAGATTTCAGTCTGCGGACTCTCCGCACTGAACTGTAGCAGAGGTACAACTACTGTGCTGTGTTTTAAGTAACTTCTAATGGATTGCTTCCTTTCCCCCCTTTTAGGGAATGGTTAAAAATTTACATCATTGACAATAAATACCAACTCTAGCTGTGAACTAAACTAGAAGCAGTCTATAGTTCCCCGCACTTTGGCATCTCTTTATATGTGTATCCTCTACTACTCTTTCTAACCTAAAATATAAATGTTGACATACATGTTTTACTTCCATGCTGGGCTAGAAACTAGATCTTTTCTCCTGTATTTCTCTTGTCAATGTATAATTTCTGTTAAAGTTACAAACATGACTCTCATACAGATGTAAATGAGTACATGTCAAAGAAATATTTAACTCACGAATGAGGGAACCGACAGGAAGTTAAAGCTGGTTCAAAGAGCCTTTGAGGAACTGTGTAGTTAGAGGCCCTGAGGACTACTGAAGTAAGATTGCTAGGTTAGATATGAAACTGGTTAGTACCCTGCAGGGCAATAAAACAGTAACATTTGGGGCTCTCATTTCTACCAATCAGAAGTCATATGGCTCTATAATGGAAAAAAAATCTACAAGTTCACCTGTAACTTCACAAAGTCTGAACCCATATCGAGGCAAATCAAACACAGGTGCAGTTCCTAGAGAATAAAATAATCCTTGAGTGTGCCCGTCAGATGATACTCTAGTATGGCATCGAAAGTACATACCGCCTTTCTTTTACCTTATTTCCAAGCATTGCATCGTGTTTTCTAATGTCCTCACTGTGGTTGTGCTTAGCCAAGGAGTGTGTGCATTCCTTCATTTCTTCTTTTGTTTAATAATTATTGAATATCCGTTTTGTGCAAGTAGTACGTAGGCACTGTGAGATCTATAACTGAATGAGTCAGATGGTCCTTGCTCTCGTGGAGCTCAGAGGCTGTTCCATTCACATCCTAAAAGGGAGGCGGGGAGTTCTTTTCAGGAATCAGTTTTATTGTGGGGGAAGCAATGGGAATCATCTTTTTTTGGGTGCTCAGTGCTTACAAGACTAGGATAAAATGCAAATATCACTGAGAATAACAACCAGAGCCAGGACTTTTTGGGATAAGAGCAGACAAATATCCATGCCACTTCTTTTTGTTGATGTGGCATTTATACCTTTCTAGTGATAAAATTTCACAGAATCAAGATTTTTGCCTTCTGACGTGAAGGGCTCCCTATAGCCTACCCTGCCAGATCTCTCCAGAGGCCTCTCTCTGTTCGCCTCCCCAGGTATAGATGTGCTTTTAACTGGTTAGACCAGTTTGTGACATAAATTTAAGCAACTTCTGGAGCAGCAAGGACCTGCCAGAGAGGCTGCTTTTTCCCAGAAGGGTTTTGGTAACTGATGGATCAAATTTCATGGCTGTCAGTACAGTTTTCTTACAGCAAATATATATATATTTATTTAGGGTATTGGGGGTGTTTGCCAGTTTAATTTAATTCTTCCTTTCAAAAAATAGTGGGGGGGGGGGGCATGGCTGACATTTGTCTTAGAACCATAAAAGATGGAGCTGCAAGGAGCCTTAGAGATCTTTCTGGCTTGCCCCTTTCCCAGCTAACATGGGGAAATAAGAACAGAGAAGCCGGATATTAATTAACCTTTGTTCTCATGATGAGTCACTACTAGATCTGAAGCTTTTGTTTAGTTTTGGGTTCCTTCTATAATAGTGGTTCTGACCTGGATTTATTGGTGGCATTTAGAAGTCCTCCAGAGAGGATGCTTTTCTTTTGAGTTTACATCTTTGTGTCTGTTTACAAAGATAGATGCTAGATGCTTGTGTTTTTTTTTAAGACTTTATTTGAGAGAGAGAGAGAGAGAGAGAGGAGGGGCAAAGGGGAGGGAGAGAATCTCAAACTCTGCACTGAGCTTGGAGCCCAAAAGGAGGCTTGATCTTCACCATCCTGAGATCACGACCTGAGCCGAAACCAAGAGTCAGATGCTTAACTGACTGAGCCACCCAGGCGCCCCGATGCTAGATGCTTGTTAAAGAAAATTCAATTAATACTTCAAGATATTAAGAAGAAAGCAAAAATCCTCCAAAATCATTCCCTCCAGAGATAATTTTACTGAACATTTTTGGGAACATCCTTCCAGGCAATCCTCCCAGTATTTACATCTATATCTATATTTGCATTTAGATATAGATGTATATATCTTTATAATTTTCAGTAAATGGGAAGAGCATCATTTTCTTGCAGTTGATTTTCTTTAACTTGAAAAATGATACTCAACTTCTTTTAATTACACATGGAAGTATTTTCCTCTTGGATTGTAATTTACTTGTATTAATATATCTCTAGGAGTAGAACTTAAACGTTTACTATTCTTATTTAATCATAATTGGAAAGACAGGTTATGTCTTCGGAAGCAGCGGGTGGGCTCACTGCAGAGATGCACCGCACAGGTTCCCTTTGAGGGAAGGGCTTGCTGACAGCTGGGGGGAGGGCAGCGTGCAGACAGCCTTGTGCTAGCTCTCAGCTCCATGAGAGTTCCCCCCCCCCCACCCCCTTGCCTGTGGCTGCACAGACCTGCTCGCCCTAGGCCATGCCCTCCCTGGGGCATCTGCATCTGGTGACATCTGATGACATCTGGCACTACGGGCTATGAAGTCTCCCTGGATACCAGAAGGCCCTGCTGATAAGCTGGTTGCCCAGTCTGCCTCTGCCCAATCTGCTTCCTCTTCCTCCCTTTCCAAGGGTTGATCCTTAACAAATACCTTGATCTCCAAACTCCATCTTAGCTTCTGCTTCTGGAGAACTCAGCCTTTGCAGTGGATCTTGTTGCTGTTTGGGAAGTGGCTCCATCTTAGCTTCTGCTTCTGGAGGACTCATCCTTGCAGTGGATCTTGTTGCTGTTTGGGAAGTGGCTCAATAGCCACGGGTGCGGCAGGAGCTCCTAACACAGTTGCTCCCGGGCTGTGCTCCTGGGAGCAGTGGAATCCTAGGGAGCTCAGGATGCCCTGATCCATCCCTCTTCTCAGAGTGAGCTCATACTCTTCTTCGCTACCCTGCATCAGAGGTGTGGGGTTGGAAGAATTGGGCCCTGCGCAGGTGCTAAAGCTGACTGCTCTGTGGTTTTAAGGAAAGTTCAAAAGACTTTCTTGCTAATGGTATTCTCTACAATAAAAATCTATTTTAGTTGTTTATGATATTAATCAGTTGAAGATTTATCTGCTTTGGGAGAAATTTCTCTGGAACCATTGAAAGCTCCTGCCTAAGAGTTGATGAAGATTTTTTTTTTGCCTCCAATAGATACCCCCTATTTTGGTTCTCCCCACTTCAGACCTGCTGCAGGATGAATGGTGTCCTCTCTGGAAGATCCCTATTTGCACAACCTCTCCAATCACTGTTTTATTTCCAGCAGAACTTATAATCTCACGAATCAGCTGGAAAGAAATACAGTGATGGAAGGTGAAGGAAGCAGAGAGTGCCTTTTTGAGGCCTAAAGAGGTTTGTTCCAGTTATCACGTGTGCTCAAATGCTGTGTCACCTTGGTCAGTACTGAGGGCACCGATGGGCCCTGCCTCTCTCTCTTCTCAAGGTCCCTGTGGAGACCTTTATTTCAAGGCTATTTGTGCTGGTGGAATCTGGCTTAAGGAGAGCCATGTGTGCTCTGCACCCCCTCAGAATCTCCCCTCTCTGAGAGAGTCGTTGTTGATCTCCGCTCCTAATCCCCAGGACTGAGTGTATTTTGCCCTTAACCTCTAGCCTTAGCTGGCACCTGCTGTGTGCATTTCAGAATCCGTGTGTATTTTAGGGAGATAAGGAAAACCTGCAGAAGGTTTGGCCATTGCTTCTTTAGCACCTCTTTCTGTCTTTTTCTGGGGTGGGGGTGGAGGTGCTCCTTTAGAATTTTGCTGACACCGGGGGTCCTGCTCTTAAGCACCACATGCCCCCCATGTGATCAGCACGTATGTTAGCTGGGACTGTCGAGAGGAATTGGGATTCTCACAGTAAGGTCTGCAAGTCATAGTTCATATAAATGCAGAAATTCAAAAGCCTCACTTGACTTAATGGATGCTTTTTAAAGCTATAAAAAAAAGGTTAGTTTTTCATGAAAGGGCAAACTAGACCAGAAGATGCTGCTGAATAAATCTTTATTCTATAGACGGCAATAAGTGAAGACCCGATATCAAAGAACTTAAGCTTTTTATTTCTTGTCCAATTTTCTCTGTGGGGGGAAAAGGTCTATAAAGCCACTCATCTGTGTCCACCTTTTTAATAACTTAGTCATGCTTTTGAATTTGCCTGGTGGAAGAAAACTCGTAAGTAGATAATACACTACGGAGTCAAAAAGCCATTTGAAATCATTTAGTTCACTCTTCATTTTGGGTGCTGGGAGGTGGGAAGAAGGGCAGGGACTGCTTGAAGACAAATTTTTGTTAGGGACGGTGCCTACCTATCTCATGTCTTCTTCCTACCCTCAAGCTCTCTCCCAGTGTTTGTTTGTTTTTTTTCTCCTTTTTCTTTTTCTTTTTCTTTTTTTAAAGATTTTTTTTTTTTTTTTTTATTTGACAGAGAGAAAGACAGCGAGAGAGGGAACACAAGCAGGGGGAGTGGGAGAGGGAGAAGCAGGCTTCCCGCGAAGCAGGGAGCCGGATGCGGGGCTCGATCCCAGGACCCTGGGATCATGACCTGAGCTGAAGGCAGACACTTAACGACTGAGCCACCCAGGTGCCCCTCCTCCTTTTTCAGCAATAGGTTTGTGTGAAAGGAAGGTTGTGATTTATTTGGGAACTGCAAATTCCCAACAACTGGTATCTTTGGCCCTTCCAAGTTTTGAGAATAAAATACTCATCCAAATTTGGACATGGAAACTTCTGGAGAGAAAGACGTGCAAAACATGTATCTGTTTGGAATACTTGCCTGTGAACTTACTAGACCCTCAGGCTCCACATCTAAGTAGCCTGGTATCACTGAGTTGTTACTTATTCTTGTTAATTAAGATGCATTGGTTAGGAGTTTGAACTAGATTCTTTGAGCGGACATTTGAGTACGGATAGATGTTATAAAATATATATGTACAATATAGAAGTACAGGTCAACAGTGTATATTTGAGTCATTACAGATGAACAGGGTAGACCATGGGATCATGTCTGTATGAAGCTTTGTGGGAGGTCAGCGAGATTAACCCTACCTTGAGCAGCTTTGACACGGGTGGCCAGGGAAGTTTCATGGATCAGTTTATATTTGAAATGGGCAGAGCTTAGAGTAGGGAAGTGGGAATCATGTGAATTAAGTTTCGGATATTGGGAAAGGGCATGCATGACCTGTTTGGTGGAGGTAACCAGTTTGAAATGGTTCTGAATACTCAGGATGGTTGTCCGATTTTTTTCAGTTATGATGTATGTTTTTATGGGTGCTCTTTTAAAGATGAGCTTGGAATCATCTGGAATGATTTGAGGGTAATACAGTTTAAAAACAAAATAATAGATATGGAAGATATATCCAAGTATATTCCATATATATACATACATACATACATACATATATATACATTCCATATATATCCATATATAGATACAAGTATCTTCCATATATATGGAAGATACTTGTATCTTCTTAAAACTAAGAAGATACAAGTGTGCAGCTAAGGCCTTTGTGGAATCCTCGGGGTCCTAACACACATCTTGTGTAGTACATGGCATTGAGCTTGCTTAAAAAAAAAAAAAAAAAAAAGGTGGGTTTTCATTCTTCCCTTCTTCCTTTCTTCTCTCTCTCTTTGTCTTTCTTGCATTCATCCACAAACGTATATTAATTATTGTGGGCAGAGATTGTTCTAGATCCCAGAAATAAATGCCGAGCAAGCCACTGCCGTCAGGCTTCCCTCGGAAAACAGACTGTTAAAATTCTGAATAGGAAATATCAGTGCTGTGAGAACACGTACAGGGGAGCACCTACCCCAGGTCGGTGCCCTAAGAGAGTTTCTGGAGACAGCTGGAGCCTGAAGGGCCAGTAGGGAGAAGCAGACCAAGGAGGAAGAAAGAAGGGGAAAGGAAGAGCATTTTAACCAGAGGGCAAATTCTTCAAAGGCCACTGAGCCCAAGGAAAACATGGCCCTTCCGGGAGCCAGAGTAGCTTAGTGTGAGTGACAGTTGGAGCGAATGGGAGGAAGTGGCCAGAGGCAAGGCTGAAGGGTAAACAGAGGCTAAAGAATGAAGAGCCTTGTGCACCAGCCTTACTGTAGGGCATTATCCTCAAGAGAACGCAGTCGCTATTGATGGGCTTTAAGCAGGGGCATGAAACCCACTTGGGGAGGAACACTGTGGCACTATGCTGGGCAGGGGCCCGATAGACTAAACGAAGGCCGACTAGTGAGGATTGTGTTGCAGTAGTCTAGGAGAGAGCTGATGGGAGCCTGAACTGGAGTAGGAGCAGCAGTTAACAGAGAAAACAGGGCAGGTTCCAGAAATAATTAGAAGGTACACTTGCTCAGATGCATGTTGTCGATGTGGGTGGTAAAGGAGAGGCAGAAATCTAAGGTGATGGCTAGGTTGCTGTCTTGGGCACAAGACCGCATCCTGGAGCCATTCACAGAAGGGTACAGAAAGCAAAAGGAGACACGTTTCAGGGTGAAACAGAGAGCTTGCCACTGGTCCTGTTGAGGTGGCAATCCCTGGGGAACATCCAGGAAACGATATGGCCTGGCCCTGGTGGTAGTGGGGGCAGCATGTCAGAACTGTAATTTTACTCATGAGGAGAGTCCAGAAAGGTGGAGCAACCTGCTTAGGGTCACACAGCTACTTGCTGGTTAATCCAGGTCCAGAAGCTAAGTCTCCAGCATTTGTCTAGGTGTATTTCCGCTCCAGTTGTTGGCTCAGTAGCCTCTGGAAAACATGTAGAGATATGTTTATGTAACCATGTTGTCCCTTGCTTGAGAAGATACTGTTGATAGTAAAAATGTGGGCCATAAATCCACGTGGGGACTATGCCCCATTTGCATCTCATTTGATTCCATCTGCCCTGTCTTAACACAATTATGGCAACTTTGTTAGGCAAGTAGTTGCTTAACACAGTGGAAAGTCTTAATTACTCTTTAATAGCTATGTACAGAGGGAAAGTCAACCTTAATGTTTAATCATTTGGTTGTCTCTCTAAAAAGTTTATTGTGGTATTCCATTTGTGTACTCATAAAATATATAAATGCATAGCTTCTCCATTTCCATTTTCATTCCAGATTTCAGTGGCACAAAAATATTTTCTTTTTGAAGTATTATTGCTATATAAACACAGCAAATTTAATGAAAAATTAAAAATTAAAAATCCGCCCACAGTCTTTTCATAACAACAACAACGAAATTCAGGCTTTATATTCTTTTACTATCTCTCCACATCCATATGGTAATTCTAATTTACATTCATTTCTCTAACTGTTTTCTCCCTCCAAATATTTTGCCATATTGTTTGCTCGTTTGTTCAATTCATTCATCCATTTGGCAAACATCTAAGTATCTTCTAGATGCATGGTATTTGGGGTTATGGTAGTGTAGTGTCTGTCCTTATGAAGCTAACATTTGGAAAATAGAGGAATGGTTGGGTGGGTGACATACTCACAGGTAACAAGTAAGACCTAATAGAAAAACAATTGCAGTTGATTTAATAATCATGTTACTTTGATGTTGTAGACGTAATATAACTACCTGCTTATTTTTTCCTCATTGTGTCAGTCAGGGTCTCAGGAGGAAATGGGCGGCACACCCAAATTAGGGTAAATGGAGGTGGCTTTCATATGGGGACAGTCACACACCAGGGTGATGCAGTGCCCCAGTGCTAGGGACTATAAAACACCTGTTCACCTAAAGGACCAGAGGAAGAGACATTTTGGAAGTGAACATTGTATAGATACCTTCAGTGTGTTAGGTGGGTGCTGTGCTCAATGCTGAAGAGAAGGGATGCAATGTACTAGGGGGGTCTTCTGCCTCCAGAGAGTGAAGAGCAGGACAGCAGGTCAGAGCGGCAGAGGTGGGCTCACAAGGAAGAGGCACGAGGCTGATGGGGCCGAGGGTTTTCATTTTGGAGAGCTGCCAGATTGAAGCACCTAAGCACTTCCCTCCCTGAGGGATGTATAGGACAAGGGGTTGGGGGCATGCTTACTTGGGTTGTGTGTCTTCTAAACTTGTGAATTTCGCATTGGGTGCTTTGCTGAGCATCGCCAATTTGGGGAACTGTTGGCTTTGGGGAGCTTATGCTGAACCTCGTAAGGGAAAAGGGAAGAGAGGTCAGAATCCAGTGGCATCTTTATGGCTGTAACTCTGTGTGTGTGTGTGTGTGTGTGTGTGTGTGTGTGTGTAACTCTGTGTGTGTGTGTGTTTCTCTGTGTCTTTGGATGAATGAAACCTTGGCTTTGGCTCCCATTTTCAAAGACACGGTGTAGGGTCTTTACTGCTAGGAGGCAGAGAGGCTTGTCCAGAGATGAGCCTAGAGAAAACCTGGAAACTGATTCTGCTTCTTAATTTAAGCCATCCCATTACCCATAATTCTTTCTCAGTATTGAAATTTTCAGTCATAAAGTCAGAGCGTGGCCACTTTTGATCCTGAGCTCCCCCCCCCATAAGACAGAAGGCCAACAGTGACCTCCCCTTGACTTTGGGATATCTTTTGGTTTGTTTGTCTCTCTTGATCTCATATTGTAAACTACCTCAAATCCTTTTTGGAAACAGGTGGGACTTTATCCATTTATTAGCTAATAAATGAGTGAATTGTTTTCCTTTGTCTAAATCTAAACAGTCAGGAAGCTAGGCAAGAATTATTTCCATACCTCAGTTTTATGAGGGACAAACTTGGATCATGATTATTTAAAAAAAAAAAAGTGAAATGTCTAGGAAATGTCACAGGATTAAGTCAGCTCTACCTTTATCTATCACAGTGTTTGATTATTTTTCTTTATACCTCAGCATCCTATATCTCTGTTCAGTACCAAAGGTATTTCTAGTTATTGAAGTAGAAAGTCTCCTTAATTGACAAAACACTTTTGTCCCCATCCTGTCACTCCTGCTTAAAGCTTTCCTGTGGTTCCCATTATCATCAGATTAAAAGTCATCCCTGGTCACCTGCCCACCTCCTGAGCCTCATCTTCTTCCACACTGCTCTCTCCACTCTGGGTTTCTTTGAGGTCCTTTATCCTGACTCACTCACTCTGGACTTGAGACCTTGGAACATACTTTCTCTGGCCTCTCCCCCTTCTTACTCTTCATCCCATAGGTGAGGCTGGCTAGGTTTGTTCATTATACTCCCATCTGTACCTGTACTTATCCCTTATAAAATGTCAGTCCTTCTCCATAGAAGATAGTGCCCATGAAGAGCGATTCTGTATCGTTCTTGTTTACTACCATATGCCATGCTTCCTGCTCAGTGCCTGGCAGACAGTGCATGCTCAAGAAAGATTTGTTGACAAAAATGAAATGTGTCCTTTACAGTAGTCAAGTTTTGTTGACATTAGTAACCTGTATTTGGTAGGTACTATCAACTTGTAGATAACTATCATTTTTAACCAGTTAGTATCCTTCCTTTCCCAATAAGCTTGGATATCTTCAATCTGCACATAGTGGCAACTTTTCATGCCAGGTGACTGTTGGCACAAGGGGGATTGTGTGTGCAAGTGACTGGCTCAGCCCCTGGCTTCATGAACATGCTCATGGTCCATGTGAAGTGAAGCTTTACAATACGAAACTTTCACTTGCATCATCTCCACAGATGGCCTCATCATAACCTCTGAACTTGGCAGAGCAAACGTCTTTATCCCCACCTTACAGCTAAGAGATGTTCCTGACAATACCCAAGCAGTGTGTGGTTGAGCAGTTGTACCAAACTTTCGCTCTGAGGATGGAGATAACATCAGGCCACACTGACTGGGAGGACAGCAGTTTAGAGTTACAGTAGCCACAGAAGACCATTCTCAGTTTGGATATATTTTTGCCTTAAACAGGTCATGTGATGAGTGGCTATCTGTTTCAGTATGGGTTTGCATTTTTAAGTACCAGGGTAGCATGACCGAAATGCCCAGATGATCTGGTGCACTTACTCACTGTGCTCACGATGCTTTAAATGTTCTAGTTTATTTACCCGTTTTACAGATGAGAAGCTGAGAGTCAGAGGATGTCATTAACCAGAAAGACTCAGCTGGGCAATGGAGTTGGGATTCAGACCCAGATTTCCTGACTCATGTTAGGGAGGTTCTCTCTGTGCACTAAGAGTGAGGGGCAGCCTTGAATACATGGTTTAGGGATCACTGTGTGTCTAAGCAGTCCTGGACCAAGATCATCGCTATTTGGTTGTGTAATTTATTTCATGATGATGATTATTAGCCTTCTTCAGCGAGCCATTCTGATAAATGGCAGGCCCTAGCTCCAGTTAAGCATCATCCATCCAAGTACGATTGCTGTACAATTTATTTTCCTCTGGGAATTGCTCCACATGCCTCTAATATAATGTGAAGGCTGCGGCTGCCTTGTTTCCTGCTGCTCAGTTCCCTTCCCTGGCTCAGTTCAGCGATTGTAGAGCGTGCTGGTGGCTGCCCAGAGAGCAGGGGTCTTCTCCATTATTCATGATGTTAGTGGCGGGTTGTCGGCTTTGGCCTGTGCGGACTGGAATGGGCTCATTGATGGCAGCAGGTGCAGCTGCTTCCTGTGGAACTGGCCACAGCCCTGATGCAAGCTGAGGTCAAGGGCTGTTGGGGATAAGGGCTTTGCAGAGCAAAGGTCTCATCAGGGTAATTGGCAGTCTTCAGTCTCCTTTGGCACAGCCCGAAACTCAACTGCGATTCGAGCGTGGGTAGGGTCAGCCACGACTGTGTGATTCTAGATGGTTGTGCTTGGGCTTCGTTCTGGTGATGGGGAGACAGGATAGTCAGAGCCTCAGACCTCAGCTGGAGCCAGCTTTTTAGATTCTGGATTGTTTCATGCACCACGCCTGTCTCCTCCACCACCCAGTCCCGCCACATTATTCCTCCTCCTTTATTTCGTTACTAAATACAGCATGTTTATTTTAGCAACTAGTCTGCGGCCTACTGAATCCTTTAGTGTTTTATTTGATGGACTCATTTTTGGTTAGTAGCCTGGTCCCCAAACTCACGTTTCATTGGCCCCATTTCCCACTGTGCTTTCCACGGTAGTTTGCTTAGCTAGCCACCAATGCCAATCTGCTTGGCTACCTCAGTTTTTCATCACTCTATGTGGCCACTGCCATAGCATGGAAAAGCTGCGGCCACCAAATCCTAGGGACGTCAGGATCTTTCCTTCCCTAGAAATAGCTCAGTCCCATCTTTTTATTTTAAACACCAGAGAAACGGAGCCCTGGTGTGTTGAAAAATTTTGCCCATAGGTTCCCCCATCATCAGTCCCCATTAGATGACTTCTTTCTTTGCTACTGATGACTGGCCTGGCATGGCAGACAGCAAGGACCGGTGACAGCCCTTCTTCTGTTAGCTGGCAGTTGGGCATTGAAAAGTGTCAGAAGACCCAACAAACTTGCTTCAGCAGAATATGCGTTTGGTGACCTGTGGCATTGAAAAGTCCAGGACGGCTGGCTACATGAAAAGAGTCAGATGTTGTTCTCAGTCCACATCAGGCCTTGTTTCTTTCCTTTTTGTGGCTGTTTCCCATTGCATTGACTCCATTTTCTTGCTCTCCCTGTCTCTTCTATTTGAAGTCCCGGGGGAGGGGGGATGACAAAGCTCTGCCTCTTCTCCAGCCTTCTTGGCACCCAGTCCCACTAGCCTCTGAATTTGGCTGTCCTAGTGAATACGGAGTAAGAAGCGGAGGCCACTGAGATGCATGAAGGTTACGGAGTTGTTGGAGCGGGGAGGGCTTTTCAGGTCCCTGCCTCGGTTACTGATTGCTGCATAACGACCCCCAAAACCTAGTAGCTTAAAGTAACAACTTATTATATGTGATGATTCTGTGAATCAGGAATTCAGGCAGAGCACCGAGGAGATGGCTTATAATTGCTCTGTGGTTTCTGTACCTCAGCTGGGAGCTGGCCAGAAATCTCTCTCCCTCGCCCCTTCGTCTTGCCCCACACCTCCAGTCTTCCTTTGTGACTAGCGTGGCCTTCCTCATAGCAGGACAGCCTCAGTGTAAGTTAGACATTTGACATGGACGATTAGGGATCCAAGAGAGAATGCTCCAAGAGACGGGAAGTGGAAGCTTCTAGCTTCTTTAGTCCTGGGCCCGAAAATCTGCGAAGCATTACTAATATGGTATTCAGTTGACCTGGCAGTCAAGAGAGCCCACCTAGATTTCAGGGGAGAGGACATCTTCTATTCCCAGATGGAATTACCTGAGGCCCCCCAGAGAAGCAGTGATTGACCTAATTTCTCAGAGTCCTCGTCTCAGAAATAAAATGAAAACCAACAACAACCGAGGGAAAAGTCCATACCCTCTCCAGCCAGAATACCTGCACTCACCATCTTTTGCTACCTTTTTTTGTGCTGTCTCCATGAGTCTTGGGATCGCAGGGCAGGGTGAGCCCGGGTATCTAGCTTCCCCTTTGCGAATAAGATGCTCCCAACGTGCGGCTTGTCTGAGCTGCCTCTTCCTCCCTTCGTCCAGTGCTCCTCCTGTTACCTACTGGACCACTGACAGATTTCTGTGTGAAATCATTCATTTCAAAACCTAATGATGTCAATATTGTCTGACTTTCTTGTCTCCCGTGCCTGGGGCTGCTCCCCATGTGCTGTGTGTGCATGCACTCAGGGAGATGAGAGAAGGGGGAGAGTCCCCATTCCTTCTCTTCTGGAAGGAGGGAACACTTGCAGCCTCTCCTCACACAGAGCCTGGCGTCTCCTTCTAGACGTGTGTGAGGCAGAAGAGAGCTAGCCGAACGTGGTCGTGCAGGGGTTTCAGCAATTTCTCAGGAAACCAGTGAACTCCCCTCTTTTAAGGGTGGGAGCTTTCTCCCATTTGTGAGTTATCTCATACCTGGTGTGAGGACATACTGTTCTTTATATCTTTATGTTTCATGTGATCACCCAGAATGCCTCCAAAGTAGGCACTGTCTTCATGGAAATATTAGATAACTGAATTGGTTTAGAATTTATTTACAATCTGGGACACCTGGCAAAGAAGATCCTAGTTGCGAATCCCATGTGCATGTGTGTGTACATATGCATGGGCACCTGCACGCAGAGATGTGCCATGTCCTTAACATCGTAGATGGGGCGCAAAGAAATCCCCAAAACACACATATTGGGTTGGGCAGTCGGAGGAAGCAAGGAGATTACTTGAATGCAAGCAATGCTCATTTATTTCCTTGCATTAATTTCCTTAATCAGATATAACCAGAAGATGCAATCTCCTGGATGTTCTTTTGTTTTTTAATCCTCACAAAGTGAAGGGATCAGGCCAACAGTGTTTTCCATTCCTCAGGAAGAGTGTGGTTCCTACTTGCACTTGATAGTTTTAATCTGTATTTAAAGTTTGCAGTTTCGTTCTCCACCTGAGCATTTGGGAGAAGTTCTGAGCCCTGGAGATGAACAGTTAGCTTAATAGAACAATATCTAGGGAAAGTTCGTGGGGCACAAGGGTCACTGGCTCAGTTCTCAGTTTCTGATGAATTGATTTCATTGTTACCCTTGGTGACAGCCACTTCTAGGCCCTTGCTTTTTAAAGGGGGCAGATCTAGTGGTACATTGGACAGAGAGGTCATATACTGGATGGCGGGCCAGGTCAAGGAGGAGTTAGAGGGCTCTAGCCAGGTCTGCCCCCCAGGTGCCCTCACAGCTGCATATATCCCACAGCTTTGCTCCCTACTTCACCCTTCAACTCATTTCTTAAAACCCCCAGATTCCAAGCTGCGGTTATTTTGATCATGTGCAGGAAATGCCTCCTACATACAGATGAAGGAAATAGGATTTGCTCTCTTTGCCCTTCCAGTGGACTCTTTGTTCGTGTCTTTGAGTAATTTCCACTTAGTCCCTCCGAATCCTGTCTCCATATGGAATCCCAGAAGCCCGTTTACACGCTTCAGAAGAAGAATACACAAAACCGCGAGGGCAGTGGCGTCTAAGTCGGGAACTGAGATCTAATCTGGGTCAGCCTCTAACCTGCAGTTCACGGAACCCTGGGGCACCCCCTGGCCTCATCTAGGCTGCCAGCTTGTAGGACTAAAACCCAGTGACATGTGAGGGTGCTCTGGAAGGGGGGAAGCTCTACGCAAGAGGTTATATAATTATGTTCTGAGAATGCCCCCAGCTGTCAAATACGATACACTGACATCCTCTCTTGCTCCTTCACTGTTGGGAAGCAGCTGTTAGCTTCATTTCTGCCGCTCCCTTCTCCATATGCCAGAGCGAGGAGGAATGAATGGATTAAAACTCTGTTGGGGGTGGGGGAGACCATCTGATGTGTCTTCTGCCTAGCTTTTCATCAGTGAGTATTTTAAGTTTTGATATTCCCATTGAAGCTGTAAGGGGGAGTATAGATCCAGTGTTGTGGAAGGAACAGTGGTCTGGTCACTCCAAAGCCAAACAGGAAAATGACATGGTGCTCTGGTTATAGGGGTAGGAACTGAAGAGGACTCTTCAAAACTGGAGCTGGGGTTGTCCAAGCACCTGTGAGGTTTCCCAGACTAGTTTGTGTACAATTGGAGATGCTTCTCCATAGATCTTGAGTTTCATTTCTTGTCCCTCCTTCTACCCTACATCTACCCATATCTGGGACTTAGGTCAAGGCCCTTGAACATGGGTTGTCACGTCTAGAAAGTGCTTCCGTCTTGGTCACCAGAGCACAAACTTTAAAGATCCAGTGCAGATGTAACATTTGCAGAAAGTCTTCCCTGATTGCCACTGTCACAGATGACCATTCTTGTCTTCTCCTTAGCTCTGTGTTTGTAAATGCCTTGGTTACAGCACCCATGTGAAGACATCTGCCAAGTAATGGTGGAAAGTGGACAGTGAGTGCCTTGAAGGCAGGACTCATGTCATCTGTGCCTGTGTCCTTAGGGCTTAGCAGAATTTTTGCCACATATTAAGGACTCAGTGGATGTTTTATCAGTACATGAGTGAATTAAAAAAAAAAAATAGCTAACTTAGTTTCTTAACATTCCTTCTGATTCAAGAATTAATGTTAGTGCCCCATCCAAATTCCCGCTTGGAAAGCAACTCTCCTTTCCTAAGACACGGACAGAATGTTACCAGGTTAGGGCCTTGGTACATATATTAGTTTCCTGAGGCTGTGGTAACACTTTACCACTCATTGGATGGCTGAAAACAAATTTCCTCCCTCACAGTTCTGGAGGCCAAAAGTCTGACAGCAAGGAGGTGGCAGTACTCTGCTCCCTCTGAAGGCTCCTAAGAGGCCTTCCTTGCCTCTTCCTAGCTGTTGGTGCTCACCTGTGATCCGTGGCCTTCATTGTCTTCTAGCTGCATCACTTCTGTGTCTGCCTCTCTTAACACAGCTGCCTCTCCTCTGAACGTGCCTGTGTCCACATCTCCCTCCTCTTTAAAGGACGCCAGGCATTGGATTTAGGGCCCACCCTAATTCGGGAAGATGTCAATTTGATTACATCTGCAAAAACCCTATTTCCACATAAGGTCATGTTCATTGAATGAACAATTCAACCACAACAGCACTTTGAGCTTCTGTCATGGACCACCACTCTGGTGGTCCCAACTCTTTCTCTTGGAGTGAATTTACATTTACATTGAATGAATTTGAATAAATGAAGGCCGTAGATGGTCAAAACCAGAAAAGACTTGGCACTATTAACCTAAAGGCAGTAAAGGGTCGAGATTAAGTACATGAGCCTGGATTAGGCAGATTTGCACTCAGGGTTTATTTGTGATTTTGGAAAATATGACTTTGTAAAATAGGATTATAATAATAGTATCAACTCAGAGGGTTGTTATAATTAAATGAGATAATAGGATCCAAATAATTTTCTAAGGTGTAGTCAGGAAGGGAAACTGAGGCCCAAAGAAGTCAGATGATTTCTCCAAGGTCACTCGGTGTGTGCCACCTCAAACCAGGCTCTTTGGTCTAACCCTCTCCAGCACTTCAGAAATCATCTGTCTACCAGTCTGCTTTTGTTCACAGAATAAAGAAAGGGAAATAAAGTTGGTGCTTAAAGCCTCCCTCATCAGCAACTCAGCAACTGCCTGCATCCTGAGGCCGTGTTCTCTCTGTTTTCTATATGCAGTGTGGACTATATTTTCTTTCCGTCTCCTGTGAATTGGAGAGGTGTATTGTACCAGCTTTCCTAAATTGCCACAATCAGTATTCCACTGCCTTGATTTCTTATGCATGCTAATGGCTTTTCTCCTTTTGAAATGTACTTGTTTCCCAGATCAGTCTTTGCAACATTAAAATACATACATACATACATGCATACATACATATATAAAATAAAATAAAACAACTAAAAAAGAAAAGGAAAAAAATCAAAGCCCTCTCTATATCACCATGAGTTTCTGCCTGGAATTTTGTGGCATGACTCTAAATGGGGGTAAAGAAACCACTGCTCCGCGGGGCTGGAGAGACCCTGGCTGGCCTTTCTGGGCCAGTCAACTCGGAGCCCAGGCAGAGTGAAGAGGGAGGTGGGGTTTCGGCTCAGAGAACCACTTGGCCCCCTTGTGCACAACAGTTTGAAGGCCTGTGCTGTCTTCACTGGTTTTCAGGAGTCATGGCCCCTCTCTCCCACCAGCTGGATTGCTATATTCTTAAGGGCTTTGCGAGTTTGGTGACACCAAAGTAGCCTTCTGAGTTGGGTGATACCCTTCCACCCTTATTTATACAGGGTTATCTGTATACATTTTACCAGAGGCTTGGGGCTCCAGTCTGCATGATCTCTGCTTTAGTTTTCTTTGTACATCTTACATTTCAGACAGAGGAACCCCTCACTGGTCTTACATTGTTCCCGCCACCTGTGATGTCTACTCTGGTCCCCACTTCACATCAGTGTCTGTTCTTTCTGAAGACCATCCATCACTTAAAAATGAGATCAGTGTTGTCTGCTTCATAAAGCTGCCTCTAATTTCTGTTTTTATTCATTGATTTATTCATTGCTTTCAATAAACATTTTATTGAATATCTCATTTGCGATATGCTCTGTGCTGTGGATGAAGCACTGAAGAAACAGAAAAAGGTCACTGCCCATGGCCTTTCCATTCTACTTAGGAAGAGAGAGAGAGAGAGAATGTGTATATATACGATGTCAGATGGTAAGGTGGGGATGGGGAGGTCATTTGAAGTAGGATGGTCCAGGAGGGAGGCCTTACTGCCAAGGTCATATTTGAATTAGGATCTGAAGATAGAAGTACTGTCTTCCTCTGACTTCCCTTCCTCTCCCTCTCTCTGCCTTCTTCTGATGTGAATGGGAACATGTTGGGGGTCAGGAGGAAGGAAGCTGTGCACACACTTGCCATTGCTGTCTATCATTTTGTCTTCGGTGCTTATGAAGTGACTTTGGAGCCTTTATTGTTGCCTCGGCTTATTTCACTGACATTCCTAGTGAACTGAAGCAAGATGTGTCCTTTTGTTCACGGAGGGGTCAGGGATCCCTCTGGGTCCGTGGTCTTTAGTGATGGTGCTGTGCTGTAAGCCCAGCAAACAAAAGCCCCTTCCAAAGGCTTCGTTTTCTCAACCTTAAAATAAGGGAGTTAAATATATGACTCCTGAGCATGCTCCCAGTTCTGAAGTCCCTGCACTTGATCCTATGAAATTCTAGTTCAGGTCGCATGGTGTGCAAGGTCCTTGGCTGATGATGCCAGCTCACAGACTGCCCCACTGCTTCTGGTGCACGCTGCACCCTGTAGGGAGCACCTCCTACCGACAGCATCCTGCGTCCTAGGAGAGTGTCCTCTCTAACCAGGTCATGAGCACCCAGTGCCAAGCCTGGGAACATACCTTGCCCCCTTTATAACCTGCAGTAGTAGGCTCTGTGTTCAGGGTTAGTTAATTAATAGCTCCATGCATCTCTCTCTCCGTTATTTATTGAGTGCCTGGAGAGTCTGATCGGCCCTGTGATAGATACTGGAAATACTCTTCCCATGAGTCCTCTAGAAGCTCACAACATGTCAGATGAATAATATTATTTGTAAAGCACTTTGTTGTTTTCCTGGTGCTTTCACTTCTGCTACCCTACTGATCCTCAGACATCCTTATGATTGAGGCAGAACTTATAATACGAAGTTATATTTTGAGCCCTTTAAATTATAGGAATGCAGTAATACGACTTGGCAGAAAGAGAGAGAGAGCACACGAGAGCAGTCAGTTTCAGTTGTGCTGGTGGCCTGGTGTCTGTCTGGAGTCCCACCGTAAGACAGTGTCCTTAGAGGCAGGAGATGGGGATGGAGACATAGGTCCGTTCTCTGCTTTGGTCTCAGGTGCCATGTGCCTTTCATGGTATATGTATTAAATCATGCGGTCCCTACCTTTGGGGTGATTTTAGGGATTTCCAGGGCTGCTTTTAACGTATGTGATGTTTGCCTTACCTATTGACTTGGGAACTGAGTTCCTAGTATAAAAATTCCCACTTTTTCCCACGTCACAGATGAGGAAATGGTTTTGGAGGGAGGAATGTTCCTCCTCTCTCTGCATGGGAGGCCGAGTGAGAATTGATCATATGCCTTCCTCACCTGCAACCAGGGCTTCTTCCTCGTGAGCCTCGTTTTTGTAATTCCTCGGGGGACACGTAACTGTGGACTGGTAATGCCTACGGGGAGAGAAGCTTGTCCAGGAGCTGGCAAGATGTGCATGTTGGACGGATAATAAGAGAGTGGTTTCCCTTTGAGTCTTCAGCGGCTCTGGACTGCCTTGGGTTCCTTCTGGCCGGGGTTGGAGACGCCTGTTCGGAAATCTGTAGCTGCTTCTCCTCTGGCAACTAATGAATTCTGAGTGATTTTGAATGCTCCCCCGACTCAGCTGCAGTTCTTTAAAGCCCGTCTTCCACATGGAATTGGCAGGTGCATTTAATTGTTTGGGAGCCAGATAAAAATGCTTTGTTCTTTGTTCCAGCATTATGCCATTTCAAAATATCTCTTCTCGCACAAATTGCTGAGGCTGTTCAATTTGGGCCTTAAATTGGCTCTCTCTGAGCAGATCTTTCAATTTATATTCCAAGGCCTGTTGTTTCTGATTATGCATTTAGGGTATCCGTTAGGTTTCTTAATCTATTTATTCATATTTATTTTTGCCTTTCTCTTCCCCCTTTAAATCTCCTCCACAGTGAAAAACATGCAGTCGTGAGAAATGCAAGTATTTCTTTTTCTTTTCTGGCCACCGTAGCTTATGATTCTTAATATTTTTGGGGGCTTAGTATTTTTCTTTATGCCTTAGGATAGGGTTCATGATAACGATAATGATGATTATCATGATTAAAATGTTTCCTTTTTAAGCCTGTTCCTGCACTTAGATCTCAAGTAGGCAGCAGGTTATCAGTGAACAAGAAAAACACCCAGGAAACCATGTTCCAGACTTCACAAAACGTGCCAAGCGTAACTCCAGGTGCTGGGGTAGAGCTGTGGGAGAGATATTCTGGGTCTCTGTCCTCATGGTGCTTAGAGTCTGGGTTCCTCTGTATTTCGTCATTTTTCCTGTGGGGGAGGCATTGTGAGTCTCATTCACCTGTGAGGAAACTGAGGCTGACAGTGCTGACAGCATCTGTCTGAGCTCACACAGTCAAAGAGGATTGGAGGTGGCTTTCAGCCCCAAATGTGGAGGTTCCAGTGCTAGTGTTAGAGCCTGTGCTCAAGGGGGATATTCCAACTTGACCTCTAATCAGATGCGGAGGGAGGTGGCCCTTCCCAAGTGCAGGTGGAGTCTCTCCTCATTTCCTCTCTTCTGAGCACTGGAAACATTATGGCATGTAGACCTCTGGTGCTCCCTCTTTCTTGCTTTACAACTTTTCTGAAGCTCCATCGTCTATCCATGAAACGGAAGGGCTTGGAGAAGGAGGAGGGAGGGAGGGAGGAGAGGCTAACATTAAAGGGAATGGGTTCTGGAGTTGACAGACCTAGTAACAACACAGACACATATATGAAATATTTGCAGGCATTATTTTTCTATTGTGGTTACATTTGTGGTGAACTGAAATTTGGTTAAGTGTCAAATGAAAGTCACATTTCATTAAATGCTACCTTAGTGTGAAGAACTAGTTGTCACGGAAGTGCCCCATGAAGAAAGGGTTGAGTTCCAGTTGTCACGGACTGGAGTGGCTGCGGATTGGCGTAGGGCTGTGGACTGCAGTGGCCTGAACGTGAAGAAGAGCTTGGAAGGCTGACATGGCCAGTGGGAATGACTGGTCTTAAAGTCCAGGCTAAGGAACTTAGGCCTCATTCATTCGTTCGTTCGTTCATTCATTTCTTCTTTTTCTTTTTTTAATTTAATTTTATTATGTTATGTTAATCACCATACATTACATCATTAGTTTTTGATGTAGTGTTCCATGATTCATTGTTGGCGTATAACACCCAGTGCTCCATGCAGAACGTGCCCTCTTTAATACCCATCACCAGGCTAACCCATCCTCCCACCCCTCTCCCCTCTACAACCCTCAGTTTGTTTCTCAGAGTCCATAGTCTTTCATGGTTCATCTCCCCCTCCGATTTCCCCCCCCTTCATTCTTCCC